>NC_141873.1:465191799-465494829 GCF_056163025.1 Triticum urartu | reverse complement strand
CTTTTTATTCATGGATCATGGCAGGCCTAAAGCTAGAAAGGCCACCTCAACTTCATCAAATCGAGGTTGGAAAGGGGGAAAAATTGTGGTGTTCCCGCCTAGATGCCCAGAATCATATGCTCATAAATCTCTCAAAATTTGCAGCCTAGTCTTGTACTCCCTCCCTTCGTAAACACTTGTCTTAGAAATGGTTGTAGAACACTTGTCTTAGAATCTACAACCATTTCTAAGACAAGTGTTCTACAACCATTTCTAAGACAAGTGTTTCCGAACGGAGGGAGTACAGTAGTAACTGTTAAAAAATGATATACAGTAGAATTTTTGTGACTGTTTAAAAAGTAAATAAAAGACTAGTAGCATGCTTCGGAGTGTACTTGTGATTGTTAGCAGTGGATGCATTCACAGTGCCCCATGCTGGGTGTTGTAATATTTGGTTTGGGTGAATGTGGTTAGGTGGAGGTGGAGGCGCTTGTGATCCAGGGGCCCATGCTGGCCACCGTCCTGAGCCAGGTGAAGAAGCTGGAGGCGTCCGTGCTCGTGCTCAGCCAAAGCAAGCCCTCCCCTTTCTGCTGGTAAGCATGCATCCATCCATGCGCCTCTCGTACGTACCACCGCTACAGCACAAGATGCGTATGCGTGCACACACCTGTATCCCTTTGTCACGGACGGAGTCGTCCTGTATAGAAAGTATAAAAGGGAAGAATCTAATACATCGCTGGCTTGGCCCATCACGCTGTAAAGCCCATTGCCCTTTGCAAACATAGATCTTGGGAGCTTTCACCATGCAAAGATCTTTATAAGAGCTTTGAGGCTTTCACCTTACAAGCGGAGAAAGTTGAAAGCTGCCCGTGTGTGATAAGTTTTGGAAGGGATTTTTAGGCTCAGCTTAAGTGAACTTTTTGTCAGGGAATAAGCTGTATATTTTTTGAAGAAAACCTAGAAAGGTATTCAGAGTTCAGAGAGTAGAGCAGGAACGGGGCCTCTGCCTTTTACTGTAGTATTACACAAGAGATAGTAGAGACATGTGCCAGCCATAAATCAGGGACGCCTTTCCCTGTCCTTCCAGCTTAAACTCTAGATGAATCGAGTACGAGCGAGAAACCATGATGGGAGGAGTACTGTGCACTGACCACTGCAGCATTGCTGACCTGCTGCTGGTGCTGTACGACTCACTCATGTAGTCATGTGGCGGTTTTTAACCCCCACGAAGAAGAAAAGTTACCTTTTCACCATGCTGATTCAACTGCCATGTCGAGCTGCTAGCATTATCCTAATCCGCTTGTTAGAGATGTTTTCTCTTGTGTGATGATGTGGTTGTGGTCGCAAAATGATGCAGCTTCATGCGGAGCCGCGGCGAGGTGCTGGTGGAGGAGTGCATCAGCAGGGCGGAGTGCCTGACGCTGGCGGTGCGGCGGCAGAGCAAGGGCGTCGGCGGCTACCTCGTCAGCACCCGGTGGCAGAAGAACTTCTGGCTCCTCGCTTGACGCTCCTTCACTCGCACCAAGAGCCTCCCTGGATGATTTTACCGCCGATCGAGAGGCTAATAAGTGATGATCACTGCAACAATGACCCTCCGGTACTCTCTCCTTGTATGTTTGAATCTGTGCGTGTGTTTTTTCTCTCTTTCTCTGTGTGCATGCTTGTTGTGCGTGTGTGTTGTCATTCCTTGGTTGATTAGCAATAACCCTCCCTCACTATGCTGATGTAAAGCCAAAAGCTGAGCCGCTTCATGTATCATATCTGTGCCCTGCGTGTATGTTTGTTTGTTGAGCTTGAGCACGACACACAGTGCATGAACCACCATTTGAACTATCATCTGAAGTGTTTGACGGCAAACTGACTCCTCTCGCTCGCCCGTCCGTTCTTAATAACATGTCTCGTAGAGAGAAGGATTCAAACTTATGTCTCGTAGAGAGAAGGATTCAAACTTTGTTCGACCTCGTTCCTACAGCCAAACTGGAGGATGAAGACGCCTGCAAGACAGAACCTTCAGTAGAGACATACATACATACATACACACAGCCAATGGGTCGATCTCGCGCGAACCATGTCCCACATTACATGGATCAAAGTTCACGCGTGCAAGACCATGCATCGGTTCAGGAACTTCAGGTTGCCACGCACGCGGCACGGTGTCCCCCGGATGCCAGTACGGTGTCCCCCGTTCTAGGGCCCCAAGCCCCCAAGGATCGTCCCATGAACGAGCGGGAATCGACACAAGGCGACAGCTCCATCGGCCATGGCCCCCCTGAAACTTCTTCGCCCGGACCCAACGCAGAGACGCGAAGCCGGCGCGGTTCGTCAGAATCACTGCGGTGCTCCGCACAGTTTTTGCCTGCCTGCCCGCCCGGTGCTATCATGACGTGTAACCCTGCTAGCAGGGGATGGCTATCCTATCCTACCCTATCCTCCTCCTAGCAGCACACGGGCGGGGGCCAGGCTTTTGCCCCCACGGGCGCATGCAGGCCCATCATGAACCGTGGTGCCATGATTCGTCTTCAAGGGCTAGCTAGCTCAAGCTCAACAACCTCCCCGCTGTGGAGCCATTCAATCCGGCCTGATTTCCGGCAGTCTGGTTGGTACTAGTACTTGGTGCTCTCTCCTCATATTCTGTTTCGAGCACGAATATGGTGGATGAGTAGAGAGAGACAGAGAGAGAGAGAGAGAGAGAGAGAGAGAGAGAGAGAGAGAGCTGTTCGTTCGTTCCTCACGTGTGTGTTTCATCATGTTCCGCGATGATCTGGTTCGATTCGAACTCGAGCGCTGCTGATTCGGTGAGCGGAACGGCCGGGGAGTACCTGTTGATTCGGCGGGTGGAAGTGGAACTACGGGCGCCGGCGGCTAATCCGACGCGCGGCGAGCTAACACATCGTGCGTGCTCGGCATCGGCTTGGCCCACGGCGACTCGGCGCTGAGTGAAGAGCGAATCCCCCAAAGATTGCCGTCCGGCCCATCAAGGCGGACCGAGGCCGTGGTGCAACAGATTTGGCAACCTACGTACAAATGCCCCATCCACTCAGAAAAACACACACGTGCAATTGGCTAAAATCGGCTTTGACAAGTGGTGCACTGTCTGTGCATCACTTGTCTATTTTCTACTTCCTCCGTTTTTGAAAGAGTGCACTTCCAACTCTGTTGGAAACTCAAACTTTTATATGTTTGACCGTATTTATACAATAATAGACCAATATTTATGCCAACCAATTAATAGCATTAGATTTATGATAAAAATAAATTTTTGTCATATACCTATTTGGTTTCACAAGCATTCTCCAATAAAGTTAGAAGTACACTCTTTCAAGAACGGAGGGAGTAGATTATTTTCTCAAAATATTTTATCTTTTGAACCGCGCGTCCAAAGTTTTATCTTTTGCACAAATCCGTGTTTTCACAAGAAGCAAATTTGTGCTTCTCGTGGAAGAAAAAAAATCAAGCAAAACAAAACTCATGGTTTTTCTTTCCTTTTCCGTTTCTCATGGAAGCAAATCCGTGCCTACACGAGAAGCAATTATGCTTCTGGTTAAAAAAAATAGCACAAAAGAATCAAGATTTTTTTTTTCATTTTTGAGAAGTACATTTGTGTCTCCATGAGAAGCAAATATGTTCTTCTCGTGGAAGTAAAAAGAATTTGGCAACAATAATTCATGATTTTTCCTTTTTTTTGAGTGCTTCTTGTGGAAGCAAATATGCGCCCCTCGTGAAAGTTAATATTAAATTGTGCAAAAAAATCACGATTTCTTTCCTCTCCGAGAAGCATTCACAGAAGAAAATCTGTGTCTCCACGAGGAGCAAATTTGTACTTCTCGTGGTGGCAAAAAATAAATTCACAACCTTTTCCCTTTCCAAGAAGCACAATGCTTCTCACGGAAGCAAATCCATGTTTCTTGTGGAAGCACAACTTTTTTCACGCAAAAAATAAGTTTTTGTATTTTTTTCTCCAAAACCCAGGAAAGGCGGTTGTAAACCGAACATCTGAAAACTCAAGAAAACCTATCTAAAACGAAAACATATGTATAGAAAAAAGAACGAAAACCATAAGGAGCCTCCGCACACGACACATGGCGGCGGCCGAGCATACTTTTGATGGGCTTTTAGCCCACTAAAATGACCCTTGCGAGGCTCCCTCAAGGGTTACCCTTTAGTTAGTTGCTCTCACATCTCTAAAAAAACCTGTTCTCATATTTGGCCATTTTTCTCAAAAAGGAAAAAGAATGTACAAGTGGACCGTCAACTCTTAGTGGGCCACATCTACATTGATTTTTTCTTCCCAGTACAAGCTACCACTAGTAGGCCACATCAATGAATAGAAAATAAAGACTCCCACCACACATGCTTCTCTACTCTTTACATCAACGTTTTCAGCTTTATGCACCGGACCACATTTTTTTCCCTAAGCACCCGCCTCTTGCTCCCGGTGCTCCATGCAGACCTACTTTTTCTGACATCCCATCCTATATGGCATGCGGGGCATCACCCTGGGGCTATGCATTGACCATGCCCTTATGAATCATGTGTGTTCCGGACATGCTCACGAGGTGCTCCTATACAACGCCTTATGTGAGAGCTCATAGTCAGTCATCTCTGCGTCAGGTAGCTAAGACAATGCCCGCGTGCCTCCTTGGGTGGGTAACCCAGGAACGCGAGCGAGTAGCTCACTCGTAAAAGCGCAAGTGCCTATCCTCTCACAAAGACGAGTAACATGTGTTTGATTTTTTTAATTCAAAAAAAGTTCATGGATTTGGAAAAAAAGCTCAAGACTCAAAAAAATTAGTGAATTTGAAAAAAGTTCATCAATTTGAAAACTGTCTAAAGATTTGAAAATATTCACGAATTGATTTTTTTACGGATTCAAGAAATGCTCATGGATTTTAACAAAAAAGTTTATTAATTAAAAAGATGTTCACAACTTTTTTTCAAAAATCACACATTTAAATAGGTTCATAAATTCAAAAATATGTTTACGAACATGAAAAAAGTGCACGAATCTGAAATAATTTTCATGAATATTAAAAAGTTCATGGATTTGAAAAGAATTCATGAATTTGAAAAAAGTTTATGCACTTGAAAAAAGGTACATGATTTTTCGCGAATTTGGGAAAAAGTTCATGGATTTGAAAAGTTCACAAACATCAAGAAACTTCACAGATTTGAAGAAGTTCACGAATTTTGGAAAGTTCAACAGTTTGAATTTTCTTAAAAGAATGAAAATAAAAAGAGAAGAAAAGGTAAAAACAAAAAGGAAACCAAAAAATAGATATAATAAATAAAAATCCAAACACAAACCAGTGGAAAAACCCATAGAAAAAAACATAGAAAGAAACAAAACTTATAAAAAACCTACATACGATGAGGACTATAAGGTGCCAAGGGAAATAGCTCCATCCCATTGAATATCCCTAGCCTTGGTGGATTAGTGCGGTGATAAAAAACTCTTTCATTCTATCTATGATAGATAAAGGAGCTTCAAAGCCATAGCGATCTTCATAGCCAGGGTGTATAAGCGATGGGCCGGCCCACTTAGAAAACCTACGTACGCTAAGGGTGTGCGCCATCTACCATTTAGCCAGCCATTTGTATCCCTTTGAATTTTACTTCGAATTAATTAAAGTGTGGGGATCTCTCAAAAGAAATTAGCCTGCCCTCAGAAAAAAATCTACCCTTTAGCCTATAAATGGCGCACTCGACATACACCTCATAAGAGCTGGCAGGCCACTTATACGAACCTTCTCTATTATCAGGAGAGTTCGCCTGAAAAGGCGTCCGCATCGCTCCTAGGGGGCACAAATCTGCACCCTTTCCAGATCTTTGCTCGTCCCAGTTTCCGACCACCTCCGCACCACCTCTTGCAGCCTCTTGCTTCTCACCTGGCCGTTCAAGCATGCTCACCTTGGTGCCCCGTGCGCCCTTCCGCCTAATCCGTAGCTCCCACCTCCAGCGGTGTTCGATGCCTCTTCAGTGGCAGGCGTAGCTCCCATTCATGCGGTGGTGGTTCTGGCCTGCAACCAAGCTTCCGCATCTCCAACTCTGGCTCCGACGGCTTGGGATTGCTCAGCCTTTGGCCAAGGCAAAATCCTTGCTCGACCTATCGATGCTGGCAGCGTCGACACCGGCGGGTTCCGTCCCCTTCTTGGAGGCACTGCCATGGCTGTTAACTGTGTGTCCCTTTTTGAGCATCAGGGAAAATCTTAGGTTCGTTTTTTTTCGATCGGGCGGTGACGGCGTCTCAGCGTCGCTCTCCTTCGTGAAGGTGCTGTCTTGTCTGCTCGCGGCGTCCTCGACGGTGGATCTGTTGAAAAGAAATGAGAGAGAGGGAGACAGAGAAGTAAAAGTGAATCGTTGTTTTCATTGATGATGGGATTACACATATATATATAGCCCCCGAAAGGGTGCGTCCGAAGGGACACGAGACAACCGCCTCGATTAGGAAAAGCAGGGATTAATAGGATTAATTAAATCCTAACACCCCCCTAATCCATGCTTGTTAGTGTAAGTATCATCATCTTGAAAAAGCTCCTCCAAAAATCCTGTGGGAAAAAATATGAGGAGATAGGTGTTTGATATGTTGCTAAAACTCCTTCAAACCCAGTGAGAAAAATAAGGAGAAAACGGTACAACATATAATGGTCATTGTCTCTTTTAACTCAATACGAGAAAACTCATAGAGTTTAGAGGACAATAAATATGTCATATATACTTTTCCAAAAACCCCGGTGGGGAAAACAGAAAGTATGACATATGATCTCATGTTGATATTACCTCATTAAAAACCTTTATGAGAACCTGTAAAGTAAACTTATGAAGGAAAAAAGAGTATAATATGATGCATTGAACATGAACAATTCAAGAAGATACTCCCCCCTGATTCTTGCAAAATTCGAAGCCGTCACATACCAAAACATAGAAGTTGGTAGAGACCCGCTGAACAAATCAGTCGCATGATTTGACTTGCAAGATATGCAATATAGTGATATTGCTTATTATGTAACCTGTTTGCATCTGGGCAACACAAGAAACATTATCGTTGAGATAATGGTTGGTGAATGTAGCCATGAGGTCTGTTTTGAAGACTCTTCATGAGAATGCTACCACACCTAGTAGGAACACTAAGTTTGTCTATGATCTGACATAGTGGGGATCTGATCGATCTATCCAATGATATTGGTGTTTAGATTTCTCCAAAACTAAAAAACCAGGACAAGATATTTCATGCCTTGGACATATCGAAAGATATTCTTGAGTACCAGCCAATTGTGTTTGGTCGATCCAATGGCATATGGAACGTTGAGTCCCAATATCTTATTTCCATCGTCTCTTGGTCTAAATAGGTCTTTCTCTACATCTAGAGAATGAACTACCATGAGAGTTATGGATGAATTATTGGGGAACGTAGCAGAAATTCAAAATTTTCCTACGTGTCACCAAGATCTATCTATGGAGAAACCAGCAACGAGGGGAAGGAGAGTGCATACCCTTGTAGATCGCTATGCGGAAGCGTTCAAGAGAACGGGGTTGAAGGAGTCGTACTCGTTGTGATCCAAATCATCGGAGATCCTAGTGCCGAACGGACGGCACCTCCGCGTTCAACACACGTACAGCCCGGTGACGTCTCCCATGCCTTGATCCAGCAAGGAGAGAGGGAGAGGTTGAGGAAGACTCCATCCAGCAGCAGCACAACGGCGTGGTGGTGGTGGAGGAGCGTGGTACTCCAGCAGGGCTTCGCTAAGCACCGCAAGAGACGAGGAGGAGAGAGGTAGGGCTGCGCCAGGGAGAGATCAAATCGTCTGTCTTGGGCAGCCCCAAACCCCCACTATTTATAGGAGAAGGGGAGGAGGGTGCGCCCCCTCTAGGGTTCCCACCCCTAGGGGGGCGGCAGCCCTAGATGGGATGGAGGGGGGCGGCCAAGAGGGGGAGAAGGGGGGCGCGCCCTAGGGTGGGCCTTAGGCCCATCTGCGCCTAGGGTTTCCCCCTTCTCCTCCTAGCTGCGCCTTGGGCCTTGTGGGAGGCGCACCAGCCCACTCAGGGGCTGGTCCCTTCCCACTCTTGGCCCATGCAAGCCTCCGGGGCTGGTGGCCCCACTTGGTGGACCCCCGGGACCCTCCCGGTGGTCCCGGTACATTACCGATAAAACCCGAAACTTTTCCGGTGACCAAAACAGGACTTCCCATATATAAATCTTTACCTTCGGACCATTCCGGAACTCCTCGTGATGTCCGGGATCTCATCCGGGACTCCGAACAACATTCGGTAACCACATACAAACTTCCTTTATAACCCTAGCGTCATCGAACCTTAAGTGTGTAGACCCTACGGGTTCGGGAACCATGCAGACATGACCGAGACGTTCTCCGGTCAATAACCAACAGCGGGATCTGGATACCCATGTTGGTTCCCACATGTTCCACGATGATCTCATCGGATGAACCACGATGTCGAGGATTCGATCAATCCCGTATTCAATTCCCTTTGTCTAGCGGTACGATACTTGCCCGAGGTTCGATCGTCGGTATCCCGATACCTTGTTCAATCTCGTTACCGGCAAGTCTCTTTACTCGTTCCGTAACACATCATCCCGTGATCAACTCCTTGATCACACTGTGCACATTATGATGATGTCCTACCGAGTGGGCCCAGAGATACCTCTCCGTTTACACGGAGTGACAAATCCCAGTCTCGATTCGTGCCAACCCAACAGACACTTTCGGAGATACCTGTAGTGTACCTTTATAGCCACCCAGTTACGTTGTGACGTTTGGCACACCCAAAGCATTCTTATGGTATCCGGGAGTTGCACAATCACATGGTCTAAGGAAATGATACTTGACATTAGAAAAGCTTTAGCATACGAACTATACGATCTTTGTGCTAGGCTTAGGATTGGGTCTTGTCCATCACATCATTCTCCTAATGATGTGATCCCATTATCAACGACATCCAATGTCCATGGTCAGGAAACCATAACCATCTATTGATCAACGAGCTAGTCAACTAGAGGCTTACTAGGGACATGGTGTTGTCTATGTATCCACAGATGTATCTGAGTTTCCTATCAATACAATTATAGCATGGATAATAAACGATTATCATGAACAAGGAAATATAATAATAACCAATTTATTATTGCCTCTAGGGCATATTTCCAACAGTCTCCCACTTGCACTAGAGGCAATAATCCAGTTCACATCGATATGTGATTAACACTCAAGGTCACATCCCCATGTGACCAACACCCAAAGAGTTCTGGGTTTGATCATGTTATGCTTGTGAGAGAGGTTTCAGTCAACGGGTCTGCAACATTCAGATCCGTATGTACTTCGCAAATTTCTATGTCATCTTGTAGATGCAACTACTATGCTACATTTGGAGACATTTCAAATAAATGTTCTACTTGGAGCTATTCTAAATTGTTTCTCCATTATACGTATCCGGTATCTCTACTCAGAGCTATCCGGATAGGTGTTAAGCTTGCATCGACGTAACTCTTTACGTCAAACTCTTTATCACCTCCATAACCGAGAAACATATCCTTATTCCTCCAAGGACAATTTTGACCGCTGTCTAGTGATCCAGTCCTGGATCACTTTTGTACCCTCTTGCCAGACATGTGGCAAGGCACACATCAGGTGCGGTACTCAGCATGGCATACCGTATAGAGCCTATGACAAAAGCATAGGGGACGACATTCGTCCTTTCTCTTTCTTCTGCCGTGGTCGAGCTTTAAGTCTTAACTTCATACCTTACAACTCAGGCAAGTACTCCTTCTTTGACTGATCCATCTTGAACACCTTCAAGATCATGTCAATGTATGTGCTCATTTGAAAGTACCATTAAGCGTTTTGATCTATCCTTATAGATCTTGATGCTCAATGTTCAAGTAGCTTAATCCAGGCTTTCCATTGAAAAACACTTTCCAAATAACCCTATATGCTTTCCAGAAATTCTACATCATTTCTGATCCATAATATGTCAACAACATATACTCATCAGAAATTCTATAGTGCTCCCACTCACTTCTTTGGAAATACAAGTTTCTCATAAACTTTGTATAAACCCAAAATCTTTGATCATCTCATCAAAGCGTACATTCCAACTCCGAGATGCTTACTCCAGTCCTTAGAAGGATGGCTGGAGCTTTGCATACTTATTAGCATCTTTCAGGATTGACAAAACCTTCCAGTTGTATCACATACAACCTTTCCTCAAGAAAATCGTCGAGGAAACAATGTTTTGACATCCTATCTGCAAGATTTCATAAATAATGCAGTAATTGCCAATATAATTCCAACAGACTCTTAGCATCGCTACGAGTGAGAAAGTCTCATCGTAGTCAACTCCTTGAACTTGTCGGAAAACATCTTAACGACAAGTCGAGCTTTCTTAATGGTGATACTTACCATCATTGTCCGTCTTCCTTTTAAAATCCATATGTACCTAACAGCCTTACGACCATCAAGTAGTTCTTCCAAAGTCTACACTTTGTTTTCATACATGGATCCTATCTCGGATTTTATGGCCTCGAGCCATTTATCAGAATCCGGGCCCACCATCGCTTCTCCATGGCTCGTAGGTTCATTGTTTTCTAGCAACATGACTTCCAAGACAGGATTACGTACCACTCTGAAGTAGTACGCATCCTTGTCATCCCACGAGGTTTGGGAGTGACTTGATCCGAAGTCTCATGATCAATATCATAAGCTTCCACTTCAATTGGTGTAGGTGCCACAGGAACAACTCTTTGTGCCCTGCTATACACTAGTTGAAGTGACGGTTCAATAACCTCATCAAGTCTCCACCATCCTCCCACTCAATTCTTTCGAGAGAAACTTTTCCTCGAGAAAGGACCCGATTCTAGAAACAATCCCTTATTGCTTTCGGATCTGAGACAGGAGGTATACCCAACTGTTTTGGGTGTCCTATGAAGATGCATTTATCCGCTTTGGGTTCGAGCTTATCAGCCTGAAACTTTTTTTACATAAGCGTCGCAGCCCCAAACTTTTAAGAAATGACAACTTAGGTTTCTCTAAACCATAGTTCATACGGTGTCATCTCATCGGAATTACGTGGTGCCCTATTTAAAGTGAATGTGGTTGTCTCTAATGCCTAACCCATAAACTATCGTGGTAATTCGATAAGAGACATCATGGTATGCATCATATCCAATAGGGTGCAGTTATGATGTTCGGACATACCATCACACTATGGTGTTCCAGGCTGTATTAGTTGTGAAAATTTCCACAATGTCTTAATTCTGTGCCAAACTCGTAATTCAGATATTCATCTCTATGATCATATCATAGATCTTTTATCCTCTTGTCACGACGATCTTTCAACTTCACCCTGAAATTACTTGAACCTTTCAATAATTCAGACTCGTGATTCATCAAGTAAATATACTCAACATCTACTCAAATCATCTGTGAAGTAAGAACATAACGATATCCACTACACGCCTCAGCACTCATTGGACTGCACACATCAAAATGTATTACTTCCAACAAGTTGCTTTCTAGTTCCATTTTACTAAAAACAAGGCTTTCAGTCATCTTGCCCATGTGGTATGATTTGCATGTCTCAAGTGATTCAAAAACAAGTGAGTCCAAACGGTCCATTTGCATGGAGTTTCTTCATGCATATACACCAATAGACATGGTTCGCATGTCTCAAACTCTTCAAAACGAGTGAGCCCAAAGATCCATCAGCATGGAGCTTCTTCATGCGTTTTATACCGATATGACTTACGTGGCAGTGCCACAAGTAGGTGGTACTATCATTACTATCTTATATCTTTTGGCATGAACATGTGTATCACTACGATCGAGATTCAACAAACCATTCATTTTAGGTGTAAGACCATTGAAGGTATTATTCAAATAAACAGAGTAACCATTATTCTCCTTAAAGGAATAACCGTATTGCGATAGACATAATCCAATCATGTCTATGCTCAACGCAAACACCAATCTCGATGGTAGAGGGAGCGTACGATATTTGATCAACCTTGGAAATACTTCCAACACATATCGTCATCTCACCTTTAGCTAGTCTCCGTTTATTCCGTAGCTTTTATTTCGAGTTACTAACACTTAGCAACCGAACCGTTATCTAATACCCTGGTGCTACTAGGAGTACTAGTAAAGTACACATTAACACAATGTATATCCAATATACTTCTATCGACTTTGCCAGCCTTCTCATCTACCAAGTATCTAGGGTAATTCTGCTCCAGTGGCTGTTCCCCTTATTACAGAAGCACTTAGTCTCGGGTTTGGGTTCAACCTTGGGTTTCTTCACTAGAGCAGCAGCTGATTTGCCGTTTCATGAAGCATCCCTTTTTGCCCTTGCCCTTCTTGAAACTAGTGGTTTCACCAACCATCAACAATTGATGCTCCTTCTTGATTTCTACTTTTGTGGTGTCAAACATCGCGAATATCTCAAGGATCATCATATATGTCCCTGATACATTATAGTTCATCACGAAGCTCTAGCAACTTGGTGGTAATGACTTCGGAGAAACATCAATATCTTATCTGGAAGATCAACTCCCACTCGATTCAAATGATTGTTGTACTCAGACAATCTGAGCACAAGCTCAACAATTGAGCTTTTCTCCTTAGTTTGTAGGCTAAGAAAATCGTCGGAGGTCTTATACCTCTTGACGTGGGCACGAGCCTGAAATCCCAATTTCAGCCCTCGAAACATCTCATATGTTTCGCGACATTTCAAAACGTCTTCGGTGCCTCAACTCTAAACCGTTTAACTGAACTATCACATAGTTATCAAAATGTGTATGTCAGATGTTCGCAACATCCATAGACGACGTTCGAGGTTCAGCACACTGAGCGGTGCAGTAAGGACATAAGCCTTCTATGAAGCAATGAGGACAATCCTCAGTTTACGGATCTAGTCCGCATAATTGCTACTATCAACTTTCAACTAAATTTTCTCTAGGAACATATCTAAACAGTAGAACTAAAGCGCGAGCCACGACATAATTTGCGAAGACCTTTTGACTACGTTCAGGATAATTAAGTTCATCTTATGAACTCCCACTCAGATAGACATCCCTCTAGTCATCTAAGTGATTACATGATCCGAGTCAACTAGGCCGTGTCCGATCATCACGTGAGACGGACTAGTCATCATCGGTGAACATCTTCATGTTGATCGTATCTACCATACGACTCATGCTCGACCTTTCGGTCTCTTGTGTTCCGAGGCCATGTCTGTACATGCTAGGCTCGTCAAGTCAACCTAAGTGTTTCGCGTGTGTAAATCTGTCTTACACCCGTTGTATGTGAACGTTAGAATCTATCACACCCGATCATCACGTGGTGCTTCGAAACAACGAACTGTCGCAACGGTGCATAGTTAGGGGGAACACTTTCTTGAAATTATTATGAGGGATCATCTTATTTACTACCGTCGTTCTAAGTAAACAAGATGCATAAACATGATAAACATCACATGCAATCAAATAATAGTGACATGATATGGCCAATATCATATAGCTCCTTTGATCTCCATCTTGGGGCTCCATGATCATCTTGTCACCGGCATGACACCATGATCTCCATCATCATGATCTCCATCATTGTGTCTCCATGAAGTTGTCTCGCCAACTTATTACTTCTACTACTATGGCTACCGGTTAGCAATAAAGTAAAGTAATTACATGGCGTTGTTCAATGACACGTAGGTCATACAATAAATAAAGACAACTCCTATGGCTCCTGCCGGTTGTCATACTCATCGACATGCAAGTCGTGATTCCTATTACAAGAACATGATCAATCTCATACATCACATATATCATTCATCACATCCTTTTGGCCATATCACATCACATGGCATACCCTGCAAAAACAAGTTAGACGTCCTCTAATTGTTGTTTGCATGTTTTAGGTGGCTGCTATGGGTTTCTAGCAAGGACGTTTCTTACCTACGCAAAACCACAACGTGATATGCCAATTGCTATTTACCCTTCATAAGGACCCTTTTCATCGAATCCGATCCGACTAAAGTGGGAGAGACAGACACCCGCTAGCCACCTTATGCAACTAGTGCATGTCAGTCGGTGGAACCAGTCTCACGTAAGAGTACGTGTAAGGTCGGTCCGGGCCGCTTCATCCCACAATGCTGCCGAATCAAGATTGGACTAGTAACGATAAGCATATTGAACAAAATCAACGCCCACAACTACTTTGTGTTCTACTCGTGCATAGAATCTACGCAATAGACCTAGCTCTGATACCACTGTTGGGGAACATAGCAGAAATTCAAAATTTTCCTACGTGTCACCAAGATCTATCTATGGAGAAACCAGCAACGAGGGGAAGGAGAGTGCATACCCTTGTAGATCGCTATGCGGAAGCGTTCAAGAGAACGGGGTTGAAGGAGTCGTACTCGTCGTGATCCAAATCACCGGAGATCCTAGTGCCGAACGGACGGCACCTTCGTGTTCAACACACGTAGAGCCCGGTGACGTCTCCCATGCCTTGATCCAGCAAGGACAGAGGGAGAGGTTGAGGAAGACTCCATCCAGCAGCAGCACAACAGCGTGGTGGTGGTGGAGGAGCGTGGTACTCCAGCAGGGCTTCGCCAAGCACCGCAAGAGACGAGGAGGAGAGAGGTAGGGCTGCGCCAGGGAGAGATCAAATCGTCTGTCTTGGGCAGCCCAAAACCCCCACTATTTATAGGAGAAGGGGAGGAGGGTGCGCTTCCTCTACGGTTCCCACCCCTAGGGGGGCGGCAGCCCTAGATGGGATGGAGGGGGGCAGCCAAGAGGGGGAGAAGGGGGGCGCGCCCTAGGGTGGGCCTTAGGCCCATCTGCGCCTAGGGTTTCCCCCTTCTCCTCCTAGCTGCGCCTTGGGCCTTGTGGGAGGCGCACCAGCCCACTCAGGGGCTGGTACCTTCCCACTCTTGGCCCATGCAAGCCTCCGGGGCTGGTGGCCCCACTTGGTGGACCCCCGGGACCCTCCCGGTGGTCCCGGTACGTTACCGATAAAACCCGGAACTTTTCCGGTGACCAAAACAGGACTTCCCATATATAAATCTTTACCTCCGGACCATTCCGGAACTCCTCGTGACGTCCGGGATCTCATCCGGGACTCCAAACAACATTCGGTAACCACATACAAACTTCCTTTATAACCCTAGCGTCATCGAACCTTAAGTGTGTAGACCCTACGGGTTCGGGAACCATGCAGACATGACCGAGACGTTCTCCGGTCAATAACCAACAGCGGGATCTGGATACCCATGTTGGTTCCCACATGTTCCACGATGATCTCATCGGATGAACCACGATGTCGAGGATTCGATCAATCCCGTATTCAATTCCCTTTGTCTAGCGGTACGATACTTGCCCGAGATTCGATCGTCGGTATCCCGATACCTTGTTCAATCTCGTTACCGGCAAGTCTCTTTACTCGTTCCGTAACACATCATCCCGTGATCAACTCCTTGATCACATTGTGCACATTATGATGATGTCCTACCGAGTGGGCCCAGAGATACCTCTCCGTTTACACGGAGTGACAAATCCCAGTCTCGATTCGTGCCAACCCAACAGACACTTTTGGAGATACCTGTAGTGTACCTTTATAGACACCTAGTTACGTTGTGATGTTTGGCACACCCAAAGCATTCTTACGGTATTCGGGAGTTGCACAATCTCATGGTCTAAGGAAATGATACTTGACATTAGAAAAGCTTTAGCATACGAACTACACGATCTTTGTGCTAGGCTTAGGATTGGGTCTTGTCCATCACATCATTCTCCTAATGATGTGATCCCGTTATCAACGACATCCAATGTCCATGGTCAGGAAACCGTAACCATCTATTGTTCAATGAGCTAGTCAACTAGAGGCTTACTAGGGACATGGTGTTGTCTATGTATCCACAGATGTATCTGAGTTTCCTATCAATACAATTATAGCATGGATAATAAACGATTATCATGAACAAGGAAATATAATAATAACCAATTTATTATTGCCTCTAGGGCATATTTTCAACATGAATAATATTTGTCCACAATGAATTTCTCCAATATATTTTGAATATAGACAACATAGTATACCATAATGTATGAATGAAGGTGCTCAAGTTGTCGTAACGAGCGGTGTTTTGGTTTACCCAAATCCTTCATTTAAACTCCGTCATTAGATGATTACATGTGTCGTCATTGCAGACATACAAACATGGATAATCATCTTTGCAGGAGTAATCCTTTTGTATAAGGAACTCACTACATCGGTTGTACCATATGTACCGACCACAATAAGTCGTATGGTGACTTACTAGTTTTACACAATGTATGTTGCATTTTGTATTTCGATTCAGAATTGAGGTTCCATCGGGAATCAATCATATATGTCTGAATCTAGTGATCCACATGGATATGTAATCACTACATCTATCAACTGCAGAGATAGATGATTTTGTACTGCCAATGATATAAGTTATCGGAATGAGATTCCACATCTGGAGAATAGTTGGGTATCTGCGTGAACCCTCGTGCTACAATACTTGCTCTTTGTTTCACCACCTCGTTGTTCTCAATTCTGTTTCCAGAAGAAAACTGGTGTAGGTATTGCTTATGAATACCTTCCCATTATTGAGCAAGATCATTTCTATCTAGATTATAACCTTTGCTTGAGTTCAGTCTGAGTGTTGTTCACACTTTGCCATGGCCATGGTCTTTAGATCTGAATCATTCGAAAGGTTTTGCAATCTAGTTGAGAAATGTATGTCGACAATTGTAGACTTTTGGTTATATGTTTCTCCAGAATCTATATATCAATATAGAGTTGATGGAAATATCGTTACCCACGGTGACTGCTTGCGATTTCCCAATGCGTCTGAGTCGGGTATTCCGATGACCCGGTCATTGTGTGCACTATGACTTGGGTTGGTGGAGGTTTCCCGTTCACTGGGTGTATACTACCCATTAGGTGTCTATCAACGTGAAGTTGACTTGCATTTACTGATTCATAGGCCTTGATATCCTTACTTGCGAGAAGCTGAATCCTGATGTATTTCTGTCATACATCTCCCCCTGTTGCGTTGAACGGGGAGTGGAGTGGATTTTGCTGGTACCTCCACTCTTTCAGGCATACTTTTCTAGGATTGTAGGATTGTGTGACACCTTTATAGTCAGTAAATGAATCCGGCAGGTTATTTGCAATGTGTTGCAAATCTTCTGAATGCATGGTTCAGATCTTTGAGTACGTGGATTTGAGGCAGAAATGTGTTGAACATTCCACTAATTTCCTGGCATTCTTTATGGTACTTGAAATCTCCCCCTAATGCCTGGAAATTGATCCTCATTGAATCAGCATACTGGCCTTGAATAAATCCCCATGCGAGGGGCTTGAGGTATTGACGGAAATACAATTATTCCTCACATAGATCCCAACTATATGATGAGGGGCCAATGATGTATGCCGGGTGGTGATATTGGTATGCAACCGAATTACCGCAAATAGGAAATACTTGGTAGATATCCACATATCAAAGATAGAGGGGAATAATATTATGCAGTTCTGTCATGAGTGTGTAAAACTGCATGACTCCAACGTAAAGTTGGTAAGTTGCAATTCAAAAGTAAAGATAATTCAATGAGCTTAACTCTTTGGATAGTATTCTACCAAACCATTTTGTGTCTAGACATTAGGACAAATTGCTAAACTTCAATCCAAAAGCCATAGAGAAGGCCCTCAAGGAGAATTTTGCAATGTTATCTATTCGATTTTCTTGAAATCGATGTCAGGATAATGGCCAATGGTTCGTGTGAATAAAGTACACACTTAAGACCATCATGTAGATATGTCTTTTAGAACCATGGAATACCGGAATAGTCTACTCAATGGCTGGGAAGAGCCACTTACCTCGACTTGATGCATTCAAGGAGTCTGAGTGGTTCAGCGTAGACTTTAAGGTGTGTGAGCCTTAAAATTAGCTTCCCTGTGTCACTTGTAGTGCACATAAAATCCAAATGTTATTAGAATTTAGCATCATAATAATCATAAACCAGTGAAATTGCTGATAGTTTAGTTTCAACCCAATGTTAATGATGATCAAAGCAGGAATGCCAAGTTTGTCATGCAAAAGACACTCTGGAAAACTATCTCGTACACAACATGTGCTACTGGTTTTGTAGTATGTGTAGTGCAATGCCAATGATACATAGAGAATGTGCTTGCCACATCTGTTACATATGGTAAAGAGAAGATATTTCTCTTTGTTATCATCATAAGTTTCGCTATGGAAACTATTTTGACGGATACCTATATAGTTTAGTAGGGTACGAGCTAAACCCGGAAGCAATAAAGTATCCTAACGTTACTCGAGTACCCACAGGGACAGTAAATATGACTCGAGTTGAGTCAGTAAATACCTCATCACGTCTAGCAATTTTAAAATATCTCCTATCTCTCAACGAGAGTGGAAAAAATTTCACTTCCCTGAGTATAGAGTTCATGCTGCTGTTGGGGAACGTAGCATAAATTCAAAATTTTCCTACGTGTCACCAAGATCTATCTATGGAGTCATCTAGCAACGAGGTAGGAGTGGATCTACATACCCTTGTAGATCGCGCGCGGAAGCGTTCAAGAGAACGGGGTTGATGGAGTCGTACTCGTCGTGATCCAAATCACCGATGATCCTAGCGCCGAACGGACGGCACCTCCGCGTTCAACACACGTACGGAGCAGCGACGTCTCCTCCTTCTTGATCCAGCAAGGGGGAAGGAGAGGTTGAGGAAGATGACTCCAACAGCAGCACGACGGCGTGGTGGTGGTGGAGCTGCAGTACTCCGGCAGGGCTTCGCCAAGCACTATGGAGGAGGAGGATGTGTTGGAGAGGGAGAGGGAGGCACCAAAGGCGTGGGTTGAGAGGCCCTCCTTTCCCCACTATATATAGGGAGTCCAAGGGGGGGGGGGCGCCGGCCCTAGGAGATCCAATCTCCTAGGGGGGTGCGGCCAAGGGAGGAATCCCTCCTCCCCAAGGCACCTAGGGGTGCCTTCCCCCTTTAGGACTCTTCCCCCTTTTCTATCTCTAGGCGCATGGGCCTCTTGGGGCTGGTGCCCTTGGCCCATATAGGCCAAGGCGCACCCCCTACAGCCCATGTGGCCCCCGGGGCAGGTGGTCCCACCCGGTGGACCCCCGGGACCCTTCCGGTGGTCCCGGTACAATACCGGTGACCCCGAAACTTGTCCCGATGGCCGAAATAGCACTTCCTATATATAATTCTTTACCTCCAGACCATTCCGGAACTCCTCGTGATGTCCGGGATCTCATACGGGACTCCGAAAAACTTTCGGGTTACTGCATATACATATCCCTACAACCCTAGCGTCACCGAACCTTAAGTGTGTAGACCCTACGGGTTCGGGAACCATGCAGACATGACCGAGACGTTCTCCGGTCAATAACCAACAGCGGGATCTGGATACCCATGTTGGCTCCCACATGTTTCACGATGATCTCATCGGATAAACCACGATGTCAAGGACTTAATCAATCCCGTATGCAATTCCCTTTGTCTAGCGGTACGATACTTGCCCGAGATTCGATCGTCGGTATCCCGATACCTTGTTCAATCTCGTTACCGGCAAGTCTCTTTACTCGTTTCGTAACACATCATCCCGTGATCAACTCCTTGATCTCATTGTGCACATTATGATGATGTCCTACCGAGTGGGCCCAGAGATACCTCTCCGTTTACACGGAATGACAAATCCCAGTCTCGATTCGTGCCAACCCAACAGACACTTTCGGAGATACCTGTAGTGTACCTTTATAGCCACCCAGTTACGTTGTGACGTTTGGCACACCCAAAGCACTCCTACGGTATCCGGGAGTTGCACAATCTCATGGTCTAAGGAAATGATACTTGACATTAGAAAAGCTTCAGCATACGAACTACATGATCTTGTGCTAGGCTTAGGATTGGGTCTTTGTCCATCACATCATTCTCCTAATGATGTGATCCCGTTATCAATGACATCCAATGTCCATGGTCAGGAAACCGTAACCATCTATTGATCAACGAGCTAGTCAACTGGAGGCTTACTAGGGACATGGTGTTGTCTATGTATCCACACATGTATCTGAGTTTCCTATCAATACAATTCTAGCATGGATAATAAACGATTATCATGAACAAGGAAATATAATAATAACTAATTTATTATTGCCTCTAGGGCATATTTCCAACAGCTGCATATGTCCACAAGGCACATATCATCTTTCATCAGATTGATCCCCGTAGAAATCGATATATAGACATGATGATTCTCAATATGAAAATCACTCAGATATATAGAATACATACAAATGTACTTGTACCGAAGTGCTGATACAATATATTGTGATATACAATATATGATGACAACAATACTTATGTTCTTATTAGAACATCGTAAATGGACATAAATTATGTTGAGCACTCGTGAGATTGAGAGACTAAACAATGTCTTCAAACGTGTTAGTTGAGTCATATTCAACCACATATTCTCCGTGTCCATCGGATCCCGTCATCACTGGTGATGTCGGGTTGAAGGTTGAAATGATCTTCAAACCTTTTCCCTTGAGTTCATTGTGTCCCAAGAATTGCTGATACAGAATAACCAGATGGTGAGATTTGAATCTAATGCCTTATAATGTATAAGACAACATTTTTCTGTCAGCGGTGTGATCCTGACTAGAGGTGAATCCAGGATTGCACACATTATCCCACGAGACACAAGAGCGATCATGATGTCCATGGCCTAGATAGGGCAGTGGTGGCCATTGAGGGCGAATGCCTCAAAATCTCTAGTCATCGGTTACCAGAGATAATTAATTTACAACAAGTAAATTAAAGACCATCATGGTTAATGTTGTAATGAAATTTGCAAAATTGATATAGTTTCAAGAAGTTGGCTTGAAACCATTAGTGTGAATCTCAAATTGCTAATTATGACACCTTGAAGATAATCTCCAAACTGGAGTAGATCTCGCAGCATTAGAGAGTATAATCTGATGAAATCAGTAGATACTCACTCCTAATGCCTTATGTCACGACTTAGTAAAAATATATGGGAGAGCACTTTGTAAAGCAATCATAATGTCAAATGACAAAATATTGGCTTAAAGAGTAGTGGTGATAATCTGCAAAGCAGTAGATCTACACACTACCTTGTGATCCCAATACATCAATTTAAAGTAATCACTTTGAATTTTGCATCCATATTGGCAAGAAATTGAAATATCAATTGCAAATAGACGTATTAATCTCGACATGTGGCGAACATGGAAATATATACATCATAGAAATATTCCGGAATACCTCGTACTCAACGAAGAAACAGTACTGCAGAGGTACTGAATTTATCTTTGCAAGAGATTAAAAATCTCTATTGCAAATGGATGTAATTAATCTCAACACGTGATAAACGTGGAAATGTATTACATCAACTTAAGATCTGGAATACATCTTGGTACTCAACAGAAAAATACTAAACGTAATGAATAATAATGATGTTGCAAACTTGATCCTCAAGTGAAAAACTTGAATTGTATAGATATCAAATTAAATGAGATCTTATATCAAATCGCAAGATAATTCAGCAGAGTGAATTAATATTTTTCGAGAGAAAACTGATCTCGACCGCAATGAGATTTTTTTTTGCGAGAAAAAGAAAATTTCTCAATCGCAAATGTTGTGCGAGAAAACTTAATCTCAATCACAAAACAATGTCATTGTACTAATGGAACATGTTATAGGAATTGCTAAAAAGCAAACACATTGAACATGCCACATACAATAACCATATATTTTCTGAAATGTTAAAACTCAAACAGAAAAATAGGCTATCATGCGTGAGAGAATTGTAGGCAGTCATTTGTGATTATAGGAAACCACAAGGTTTGAAGTGAAAACTGCCGAAGAGATAAGGTTCTCTTTTTTTTTCTCGTGCAGTCCCTGATAACCGCTACCGCCGGGAGACGCTCGCACTGTGCGCCGCCGTGCCATGCGCTAGCAGCGCCGCATCGCCAGTATATACGGAACCGCTCTGTCGACGCCGCAGAGGGTACCGCGCTGGAGGGCCAGGCCACGTCGCGCGCGCCTGAGGGCATCACTATCTGGCCGTCCCATCTCCTTCACGGGAGGGGCCGTGGCCCCGAGCAGCCACGCCGGAGGGCGCCGCTCGTCGGGGAGTTGAAGCCCTACAGCCGCGCCATGGTCCACTGCTCCGCGCCTCTCTACAGATCGAGGGTGCAGCGGCGTGTGCCATAAGCCGTGGTCGCGGGCACCGCCATGCGCAGGTTCCGTCGATTGGAGCCGCGCCGATGGGAGCGTCGTCGTGCCTAGCGTTGGAGGGACGAGATGCATCACCAGGCTGGGTGCCGCGCGCCGGAGGGCGCTGCCCCGCAGTGAGCCGCCTCCGACGTCGTGCGCCAAGGCGACGCCGACCGCTGCCGTTGGCAGTGGACTCGAGCACCTTGCTTGATGGCTTCCTGTTCATGGGAAAGCAATTATTTTGTAGCCAGGAACGAAATTAGTAAAGTAGCAGCTTGTTTATTAGACGAAGACGCTGATGTTTGCGTGGTGCTTGACTCCGATTCAGTTCTTCTTCCCCTTTGGATTTTCCTCGTTCGAGTTGAAAATCGCTGGAGTTGCTGGGGGGCGTCGTGGCATGGAGTCGAGGTGGAGGACCGGTCGCAGGCACTGCCGTTGATGCGGGGCTGCGCGCCGCACCGGGATTGGTCATGGCCGTGGCCGCCCCCGAGTAAGGCGGGCCCCGCACATGGGAAGGGCCTCGCCGGGGGTAGCGACGGGATCACGGGACCAAGGGCATCGCTGTGGAGGACTGGCCGAGGCCTGCCGATCTGCGCCAGATGCAAGACGAGGGCCGCGTCGTCTGCCGGGGAGCGTCACTGCTGCTCTTCGAGACGTCGCCGGCCTCGGTCTTCCCCGTTCTGTGTCGCCCCATGAGGCCGGTAGCCGCTCCGCCGAGAGCGTGCTGATAACGTGTTGAAAAGAAACGAGAGAGAGGGAGACAGAGAAGTAAAAGTGAATCGTTGTTCTCATTGATGATGGGATTACACATATATATAGCCCCCGAAAGGGTGCGTCCGAAGGGACACGAGACAACCGCCTCGATTAGGAAAAGCAGGGATTAATAGGATTAATTAAATCCTAACAGGATCTAGAGAAGTTGGTCGTCATGGTTTGTTTTGGGTCGGGCTGCTTCCCTAGGAGGCAAGTTTTGCCATGTTATTTTCTCTGTTTTGGGCCGGGCATTACTTGTCCCTCTGCTACTGGCACCATACTCACACCTTCTGCGTTTGTGGCATGCGTTTTGTATCACTTCTTGTTCTCACTCTTAACTTCTTCTATCAATGAAATGATACGCAAAGTTTTGTGTATTCGTGAAAAAATTAAGATATTCCAGCTAGCTTGTGCGACCCACTAAATGGCTTGCCAACTTGCGGTTCCACTTCTATCACAGAAGCAAGATAACCATGACAAGCATGAGCACCTTGCGTGCACATTTCGAGCTACATTACGCAGCTTGTCACGTACCGTTCTCTGCGCTGCCGCTGCCTCGTTGGAGGACCCCCAAGTCGATCTTGCTTGAACGGAAAGGGCAAGGCACGGCACAACTCTCATCTCCACCATCATTGATCAATGATGGTCACCGTAAAAAGGTTTTCCTTTGCTGTGGCAAGGTGGACACATGTCCGAACTGAAAGTCGAATTAACGTGCGTGGCGACCTACTGTCCTGGTAAGTCGGTTGCCCATTTGCTGGCAAAAACTTTCACGGTAAACTTTGGTCTATCAGTGCACTGGTCGATGCGTGCAATGCACGCTGTACTACCGGATGCACGTTACAAATAATGGGCTGTGAACTGTAACATACGGCACCGGTTTTTCTGGAAAGCACTGATCAATGGGGTGAAGGTCGGTACCTGCAGGGATCCTGGACCATGTGAAACGCTAAAACCGTGGAAAGTGATCACGCCTTTTTCAGTTCACCAAACCCTCCCGCATGCGTCTAGTGCCCTACTACCACTGCTCCTCATCAAAATGTGGCAAGCAACCCATGAATCCATGACGTTTTGCCCCAAGAAACAGGCAAAGAGAGCCCCAGCAAGGCAACGGCAGGAGATAGCTTGTCTTCCTTGCCATCGCATGCACTATATAGTACACTCTCTCGGGTCCTAGGCGTTTTGCCTGGCTAAGCGAGCTGCGACTGCGAGGCCAGAGTTATGTACGCAGTTGGCGCGGTGGTCGCCGTTGCGCTCATCGTGCTGACAGCGGCGTGCGCGTCGGCTGCGGCAGGAGACGGGCGGCGGGTGGAGGAGGGAGGAGGCGATGCGGCGCGAGGAGAGGTCACCTACGACGGCAGGGCCCTGGTCGTGGACGGCACGAGGAGGATGCTCTTCTCCGGGGAGATGCACTACACCAGAAGCACGCCCGAGGTAACCACTTCCTTCTGCATTCTGATGCCGTTTCTGCTCCGCGTTTTTGTTTACCTTCTTGATTGAGTTTTAGCAATCCACTTAGCGTAGAATCAATCACCGGTTCTGGTTTGCCCATCGATCCACCACACCACCCTGTGCTAAACTGCCAATGCGACGCCTACTAATGCCATGCTCGGGCATATGATGTCCTATGGCTATGGGACGGTGTAACCAGTGAAAACACTTGTCCAAACGACGGCGTATACTCCGTAGCGTCTTCCGGCAACTGCCAAGGAAGAGCGGCTACCGGCGGGCGGCGGCTGCCATTGATTGGTGACCACCGCAAAGTGGGAGACTGATGAATGAATATCGGTTGTGGTAAATTCGTGCGGCGGTGCTCTGCTCTGCTCCACCCTCCTTGGTCACCACCTTATTCATTTCCAACACGAATGGCTTGCCACCTACATGCTCCAATGCATCAGCTCCGGGGGTACATGCACCCAGGAGCTGCGTCGCCGTCGCATATACGTAACTGATGCCGCATGCGGTTTCCATAATTCCATCTAGGCCGTTTCGAAAAAATAATTCCATCTAAATGAACTGAACGCGCAGGAAAGCACACGCTGTTTTGTGATTGCTGATGCGCGCCATGCACAGACACGCTGTTGGGTCCTTTTTATTTCATTGTTTTGGCTGATGCATTGGAGCATGTAGAGTTGTAGACGACGACGTCTCTTCGCTGCTCAAAACAGCTTTACTACGGACGCATCCCACCTAAATACGTCAGGTTTCTACAGAGTGGAGTGATTCCACACAGCTTGGTTTCTTCCTCTCCAATCTTGTAGAAGCTGTCGTTCTGAAAATTTGACCATCAATATCTTTATTATTGGAAAAATCGCCAAAAACCATATCTTTATTAAAAAATAATACTTGGATTGGATTCTTGAAAATCATGCAAGATCTTGTCTTGAAAAGTATTTTCTCAGTATATGATTTTATTTCATTTAAAAATAATGCGCCAATGTGACAGAAATTAATTGTCAAGATCACGTTTCGAAGATCATTCTCATGCCCAAAACAACAGATTCGAGAGGACCGAATAAAGCAATTTATATTTCACCTCAATTAATCCTGATCGTGTGGGATTTTCGCAGAAACTATACAGATCATGCATCCATTTCTTTGGAGTAGAATTATGAGCATGCATTAACTCAGTACGAGAGAAATCTATTGAAGAGATTTTACTCGTGCATGGGTATTTCTAGAGCAATTAAGGCTTCATTACCGATTTACTATACTCCAAATAAACAAGCAAAAAGACAAGACAAACTTTACTACCGGGCGTGCATTGCAGCCCATGGCCAGCACACGTTTCCTTTTTCAGCCACCTGCGC
The DNA here is from genome assembly GCF_056163025.1 of Triticum urartu. Lineage (NCBI taxonomy): Eukaryota > Viridiplantae > Streptophyta > Magnoliopsida > Poales > Poaceae > Triticum > Triticum urartu. The sequence goes on along the minus strand of NC_141873.1, from coordinate 465,468,978 downwards.
AAATACTTGCCAAGCATGCACATGTCGCCTCCATAAATATATATCGTAACCAAGTTGAGGAGAACCCTCAAGGAAACTTAGGAAAATTCGCCAACTATCAGCTAGCGATCGACAACATCGCGAGTCATGGCCCTCGCAATGGTGGTCGCCATGCTGATAGTGTGCGTGTTTACTACCGCGGTGGTGGGAGGCTGGCGGGGAGGGGAGGGAAAGGAGGTCAGGTATGATGGCAGGGCTTTGGTGCTGAATGGCACAAGGAGGGTTTTGTTCTCCGGGGAGATGCACTACACTAGAAGCACCCCTGAGGTAATTGTCCAGCAGGGCTTTGGTCGTTGGGTACCTTTTGCAAAAGCTTTCACCCTCCTGATTTGATCATGGTGTAGTTTTTCAATGGTATAACGGGAGTCCAATTGTCTAGTTTCTTTTTACAGTACTTCGGTTGTCTAATTTTTATTTGACCGATATGGAGGTCACGAGGATTGCATAGCGAAACTCTTTTCAGTTTTTTAGGGAAAATCTCTTTTTTGTTTTGTTCAGAGAGGATCAGCTCTCGCCTGGGATCTGTCTCCTATAGAATTTGAACCCCTGGTGGGTTAAAAAAAAGAATTTGAACTCCTTTTTTTTAGAATTGAATTTGAACTCCTGGTGGATTTGCCTCCGTTGCACGCAGGTCAGTTGCCTAAGTACGACGGGCCTAAAGCCCAACTTGGTTCAGAGTTAGGACTTCATTTCATGGGCTCTTGTTCTCGTAGGCTTGCCTTTCTCGGCCCAATACGGCTTACATGGCCCAGCATAAAAACCACGAGGATCTTTGCCCATTGTCGGTCCTCACACACACACACACAAAAAAAAAACCTTTGCCCGCCTTCCTGCCCCGCGCACGTCATCAGGAGTTCAGGACGATGGCACTTTTCTGAAAGAAGCTACTCTCGGTTAAAAATGGACCAATATTTTGGCAGCTAGAGAATCAAGATAGAGATACCCACAATTACCAAGTACCACATTCCATCCAACTATGACATACTGCAATATTTGTTTTACCTACCCCGGCTGTCATTTATCTACCTCTGACACCCTCAACAAAACACTACTCGCTTTATACAAGTATAATTCCCCTTGATAAAACAATATCAAACTTGCACAGCTAAAAGGCCACTGGTAAAAATTTGAGGCATACGTCATAGTCCAGGGGTACTAGGCAATAAATGGACCGCACAATTGCGCAAGTAGAGGGGAGGGAGGCAACTCTTCAAAGTAACTGTCAAGTAGAAAAAATGTCGATCCTCTTCTAGACATAAGACAAGGGTCAAATATTAGGCAACGTTTGAACTGAACTTCTATACTGCTTCCTAGCTTGGTGCAATTCTCTAATGAGCTACTTCTTCTGATTCATCACCAAATCAGTTTGTGCGTATTTCAATTGACAGATGTGGCCAAAACTCATAGCGAGCGCCAGGAAGGGTGGCCTCGATGTCATACAAACATATGTCTTTTGGAATGTTCACGAGCCTGTCCAGGGCCAGGTAGGTGTCTTTTCAATTCAAAATATGGATAGATTGTCTGTCAAAGGGAAAAATATTTAGTAAATGAGTCGTTTATTACTGATATATGTTTCACTTATATCATCGCACCAGTATAACTTTGAGGGAAGATACGATCTCGTGAAGTTCATCAGAGAAATTCAAGCTCAAGGGCTCTATGTAAGCCTCAGGATTGGACCCTTTATAGAGGCAGAATGGAAATACGGGTATGGATACATATTTTATATCTATATCTTTACTACTAATAGAGATACGGGTTAAGCTGGGATACCTTCATCTGAACTGTCCGCAGATGTTTATTCAATTTTATAAATCTGAATCCAATGGCTGTTTGCAGAACTGACTCACTCCTAATCACTTCTATGTTAACTGCCCCTTTATTACTCCAAGTTTCAGTATCGTTGCCTCATAGTTGCAAAAAAGATGCTTAATACCTTTTTCTGTGAAGAGAAAAATGTGCATTGCATGCATGCAGTTGCTACCATAGATGAGCATCTTCCCTTTTGAAATGTTGTACGGAATACAACTCTACGACTAAACTGTTTCATACAAGTGCACATACCTAAGTGGATAAAAAGTACTCCCTCCGTCCTAAAATGTAGGACGTTTTTTGACACTACACTAGTGTTAAAAAAGATCTTACATTATGGGACGGAGGAAGTAGTACCTGAACAAATGCTGGGTCTTGTGTTCATGCAGAGGGTTTCCATTTTGGCTACATGATGTTCCAAACATCACCTTCCGAACAGACAATGAACCCTTCAAGGTAAATAATCTTTCAGATGGCATTCTAAGAATCTGTAACATGAAAAACTCTGAACTGTGACTGGTGATTTCAGAGTTTTTGTTTTGCAGAATCCTACAGAAGCACTACTAACATGATTTCAGTCTGGTTATCTTTAACATGGTAAATTATATGTTTTTGTCCACGCAGCAACATATGCAACGATTTGTCACACAGATAGTAAACATGATGAAAAAGGAAGGGCTGTATTACCCACAAGGAGGCCCAATCATCATTTCCCAGGTTAGGAAAATTAACTTGAATTAGTGGTTGTGTTAAGTTCTTCATTATGTAACTAAATAAGTTGAAACACAGATTGAGAATGAGTACCAGATGGTTGAGCCTGCATTTGGCTCAGGTGGCCCACGTTATGTCCGTTGGGCAGCTGAAATGGCTGTAGGTCTCCAGACAGGTGTTCCATGGATGATGTGCAAGCAAAACGATGCCCCAGACCCAATTGTTAGTTTCCATTATTACATTGTTTCACCTGATTGCACCTCATTAGCCAATAATTCCTATCAGTTTGACAGTAAGTTCATGACTAGATTAATACCTGCAACGGGCTCATCTGTGGAGAAACATTTGTAGGACCAAACTCACCTAGCAAGCCTGCATTGTGGACAGAGAATTGGACAACTCGGTATGTTGCAATCTCACAGCTCACTTGGTTTTGGACCTTCTCATTCTGATGGAAAGAAAAGTCTGATGGTCAATTCTTAATGTGTTCAGCTACCCTATATATGGTAATGATACAAAGTTGAGATCTACAGAAGATATTGCCTTTGCAGTTGCACTTTTCATAGCAAGAAAGAAAGGAAGCTTTGTGAGCTACTACATGGTACAGACTTCGTAAAAACACTTCAAAAGTTTCCCAGCATAATCAATTCTAAATTCTCTCTTGTTGGTTATGACACAGTACCATGGAGGAACAAACTTTGGTAGGTTTGCCTCTTCATATGTAACAACAAGTTACTATGATGGAGCTCCTCTAGATGAATACGGTAAATACTTCAACGAGAGTAAAGGCATAGTAGAAGGATTTAAATATAACAGTAACTAACAGACTTAGTTTTGCTGTATCCAGGTCTAATATGGCGACCTACATGGGGCCATCTCAAGGAACTGCATGCTGCAGTAAATCTATCTTCAGAACCATTACTGTTTGGAACGTACTCCAGTTTTTCATTAGGTCAAGAACAAGAGGTAAAATAACACAGCGCAAAACAATATCAGTTTATTCAATATATTCTAGCAACATAAGCATGATTTATGACGTACTCCAGGCACATATCTTCGAAACAGAATTGAAGTGTGTGGCTTTCTTGGTCAACTTTGATAAGCATCAGTCACCAACAGTAGTATTCCGTAATATGTCTTTCCAACTGGCACCCAAATCCATCAGTATTCTATCAGAGTGCAGGACAGTGGTATTTGAAACAGCCAAGGTATGTGACCCATTGACATATATTCCTTCAGGACCCAGGTGTTTTCATCACAGGCAAATGCCATAACCTCTTGTTATGATATTTCACTATTAATTTCTATCACAGGTAACTGCTCAGTATGGGTCAAGAACAGCCAAAGCAGTAGAGTCTACTAACGATATTCATAGATGGAAGGCATTTAAAGAACCAATTCCTGAAGATATAAGCAAGGCTGCGTACACTGGAAACCAACTCTTTGAACATCTCTCAATGACTAAAGATGAGACAGATTATCTCTGGTACATTGTCAGGTAAGAAAATTTCCTCAAAGGTGTTTTTGTTCATCATTTGTATTTACTTATTTAATTATTTTAAATCACCATGCTAACTGTATTGCTTAAATGCAGCTACGAATATAGACCAAGCGATGATGGCCAGCTTGTGCTTCTTAATGTTGAGTCACGAGCACATGTTTTGCATGCCTTTGTCAACACTGAATACGTAGGTCAGTATCCTAGTAGATAAATTATGATTTTATCAAGCTTCATATATAATTTTGTGGAAAGCAACAACAAATGTACAATATTCATCATATACACTGTTCAGATTATGCTATCTTGTAAATCAATCTACAACTGATGAGTTATGTTATTGCTAATCGCACTTCACTCATGTCTATCAGGGAGTGTGCATGGGAGTCATGATGGACCTGGCAACATAATTCTCAACACGAATATTTCTCTAAAGGAGGGGCAGAACACAATATCATTGCTAAGTGTAATGGTTGGATCACCGGTATAGTTCCTATGAGCTGCCCCGGTAATATAAATTTTTTTATAAATAAAAGAAAGTAATCGAGGGGAACCACGATTTCCTAAAAATGGGTCCTTTTATCACAATATGGTCCCGAACTGCCAATGTACCAGAAATATGCTTATTCTCTTGGTTGCGTAAAAGGAGCAAATGTGTTAAGCGTAGTTATACTGGAGCTTGAGTACAACAAATTTCAAGCATACATAGTTCTAGAAGTGTATCAACTAGCCATTTTATCATAATTGCACTCTTTTAATTGGAAGGACTCTGGTGCTCACATGGAAAGAAGAAGCTTTGGAATTCGCAAAGTGAGCATACAGCAAGGACAACAACCACTATATCTCCTCAACAACGAACTATGGGGGTACCAGGTAATTCCAAGTCAACTAATTGCTAATTTGGAACATGAGATAGAGATGAATATACAACTCTCGAATTTGATCTGACAGACTAATCGCAGGTTGGCTTATATGGAGAAGGGAAAAGAATCTACACGCAAGAAGAAGCAAGCAGTGTTGAATGGACAGAGATCAACAATTTGACATATCATCCACTTACTTGGTACAAGGTAGATAAAACCAACTAGCTCATCATCTTGTGCTAAATGCCCACTCTTTACAACAGTATACTATACATTGCACCATTTGTTGTGTGACCCAGACAACATTCGCCGCACCAGTGGGCAACGATGTGGTGGCACTGAACCTCACTAGTATGGGCAAGGGAGAAGTATGGGTCAACGGGGAGAGCATTGGACGGTACTGGGTCTCCTTTAAGGCCCCAAGTGGACAGCCCTCTCAATCCCTGTAAGCCTAGCTAGCTCCAACTCTCAGCCTCCTTTCTCAAACTCTCATCTCCCCTGTGACCAACCATACACGCAATATCTCACTGACATTGCATTTCTGAACTATGAAGGTATCACATTCCACAGCACTTCCTGAAACCTATAGACAACCTCCTTGTTCTTGTTGAGGAAATCGGAGGCAATCCGCTGGAGATAACGTTGAACACAGTGTCCATCACAACAGTGTGTGGCAATGTGAATGAGCTTTCGTCGCCGGCTCTCCATACGCAAGGAAAGGGTCCGGAAGTACATTTACGGTGCCAAAGGGGAAAACACATCTCAGCAATTGAGTTTGCGAGTTATGGGAATCCTGCAGGCGACTGCACAACATTTTCAACTGGAAGTTGCCATGCCACGCTGTCTGAATCCGTTGTAAAACAGGTAATATCTATAACCAATATGATGAACTAATGTTACAATCTGCTCCCTTATTAACAACATCCAACTATTTATTCTGTTCTTTCAGGCTTGCATAGGTAAAAGGGGTTGCTCTATTCCGGTATCTCCTGCCAGGTTTGGTGGTGATCCGTGCCCTGGGATCCAAAAATCCCTTCTAGTTGTTGCGAATTGCAGATGATACCATACATACACACATTAAAGGAAGTAAGGTTAATGGCCGCTAAATCAGCAGAAAGCAAGAATTGGACAGATTGAGGGTAGGTTATACAGATCCATTGCTTTAATCCAAACAATCCGATAGATGTATATGTAATTCACCCCAAACCAACAGATACATTATTTTTTTTCGCGAATACGCAAAAGGCTTGCGTATCATTGCATTGATAGGTAGAGAGAGATCATACAAGGTTTCTCAAGGATTACAAGGGGAGAGGCTAGCCAACATGTACACAGGAATGGCATGGTAGGATAGCCCAGGACGCAAGCAGAGGTGGTGCGACGGCCACCATCGCTAGCCGAATTCTATGTCTCCGGGATGATCTGCGCCAAGTGCTGGCGCCCGCACGTGCCCATAGCCTTGCCTCATCTCTGATCTCGTTGACGGCGCGGCAAACTGAGGGTCGATCACCGTCGAAGGTGCAGCCGTTGCGGTGCTTCGAGAGCCACCAGGCAGTGAGGATGGAGATGGAGGCGAGCCCGCGTCGAAGACAGCGCGGAGAGTCGGCGATGGCAGCGGCGAGCCAATCGGCAAACTCGTCGTCGCGGCTCGGGATCGTGGCTGTGGATCGACACCAGGAGAGTACCTCGTGCCAAACCTAGCGGGAGAAGGAGCAGCCTGCGAGCAAGTGTTGCATGGTCTCGGGCTCTTGATCACAGAGCAGGCATTGGGGCTCGTGAGGCAGGCCGTGGCGCGCGAGGCGATCAACCGTCCAGCAGCGGCCTAGCAGGGCAAGCCACATGAATAGCTTGATGCGAAGTGGAGCCCAGGTACGCCAGGTGAGACGCCAGTGCGGGTCTTGAATGGATCTAGAGAACATGGCTTGGTAGCAGAGCCCGCGTCGAAGACAGCGCGGAGAGTCGGCGATGGCAGCGGCGAGCCAATCGGCAAACTCGTCGTCGCGGCTCGGGATCGTGGCTGTGGATCGACACCAGGAGAGTACCTCGTGCCAAACCTAGCGGGAGAAGGAGCAGCCTGCGAGCAAGTGTTGCATGGTCTCGGGCTCTTGATCACAGAGCAGGCATTGGGGCTCGTGAGGCAGGCCGTGGCGCGCGAGGCGATCAACCGTCCAGCAGCGGCCTAGCAGGGCAAGCCACATGAATAGCTTGATGCGAAGTGGAGCCCAGGTACGCCAGGTGAGACGCCAGTGCGGGTCTTGAATGGATCTAGAGAACATGGCTTGGTAGCAGGAACTCGCGGAGTAGGAGCCGGAGCTAGTCCAGCGCCAGGAGAGCCTGTCTGGCTCGTCGGAGAGTGTCACAAGGCGCAGGCGACGCCAGAGGGTGATGTACTATGTGGCCATCTCGATGCCCAGCGCCCCATGGATGTCCGCGATCCAGGCGCGCTCGTGCAACCCATCACGCACGGAAAGAGACTTGCGGCGCCGCTTGGAGACCTTGGCGTGGACCAATGGCGCGATGTCGGAGATGCACTGGCCATCGAGCCAGTGATCCTCCCAGAACTTGCAGCTGCGCCCATCGCCAATGTGCCAGCAAGTGGAGGCCCGGAAGATAGCGTGAACCTCGGAGGAGTGGGGGATGTGTAGGTGCTGCCATGGGCGCGATGGGTCCGTCTTCTGTAGCCATAGCCATCGGGTGCGCAGAGCGATGCCCGCAAGGTGGAAGTCCGGCAGGACAAGGCCGCCCAGGGCGACGGGACGGCAGACGCGGCGCCAATTGACGAGGCAGTGGCCACTGCTAGCATCTTTGCGTCCGTGCCAAAGGAAGCAGCGGAGGAGGCGGTTGATCTGCTTGAGGACAGTCGGGTTGATGGACAAGGCGAGCAGCGTGTGCACCGGCATTGCCGCGAGCACGTGGCAACAGAGCGGCAGGCGGTCACCACGCGACATCATAGATGCCCACCAGGGGGAGAGCCTGGCTCGAGCTTGATGATGATTGGTTGCAGCGCAGCGGTGCTGACCTTGCGGATGGAGAGCGGGAGGCCGAGGTATGTAGTGGGGAACTCTTTGATGGGGCATGCGAAGTGGGATGCGATGGCGAGACATTCCTCAGGCGTGCACCGAATCGGGGAGGCCACACACTTGTTGAAGTTGGTGCACATCCCAGACGCATTGCCGAAGAGGGTGAGCAGCCGGCGGACGGCCGAGAGGTCCTGCTTGTCAGGCCGGCAGAAGACGACCACGTCGTCGGCATAGAGCGAGATGCTTGAGGCCATGTGGCGGGAGGTAAGGCGTTGAAGCACGCCGCCGGCGACGGCGCGGCCGAGCAGGTTGTTGAGGGTGTCGATCACCAAGACGAATAGCATGGGGGAGAGGGGGTCCCCCTGCTGAAAACCACACATGTGGAGGATTGGCAGCCCTGGGGTGCCGTTGATGAGGATGCGCGTGCTCGCCGTGCCGAGGAGGATGCAAACCCATTCGCGCCATCGCCGACCGAAGCCAAGGTGGCGGAGGGTGTCCAGCAGGAAGGCCCAGGAGAACGAGTCGAACGCGCGGGCAATGTCGAGCTTGAGCATGACGCGCGGCTGTTTGAGGTTGTGGAGTTGGCGCGCCGTTTGCTGGACGAGCAGGAAATTATCATGAATGCATCTGCCCGCGATGAACGCACTTTGGTTGGCGGAGACCATGTCGCCGAGCCTGGGTGCAAGACGAAGAGAGAGCACTTTGGCGAAGAGCTTGGCGAACAGGTGGATCAGGCTTATGGGACGGAAATCCGCGAGCGTGGTGGCGTCCGGTTTCTTCGGCAGCAAGGTGATAAGCGCCTCGTTGAGCCGCTGGAAGCCACGACCGTTGAGGTTGTAGAGCTTGTTGAACGCATCGACGAAGTCCGCCTTGATCGTGGGCCAAGACGCGCAAAGGAACTCGGAGGTGAACCCGTCCGGTCCCGGCGCTCTCCCCATGGGCATGCACTTGATGGCCTCCCAAATTTCGTGCTCAGAGAACGGGGCGTCAAGTTGTTGCAAGTCGAACGTGCGCGGGTCGAGGCTGTCCAGGTCGATGGAGGAGAGCCTCTCCCGGGCGGAGCCGAGGATGTCAGAAAAGTGTGCGTGCGCGGCCTCCGCGATGGCAGCCTGCCCGGAGATGGTGGCGTCGCCCACCTTGAGCTGCAGGATCGTGTTCTTCTTGGAGTGCTGCGCTGCGTGGAGACGGAAGAAGGCCGGGTTTGTGTCGCCGCCTTTGAGGTAGTTGAACCGCGCGCGTTGCCTGGCGATGGATCGATCGAGCGATGCGAGGCCGATGTAGGACGCCTTGAGTTGGCGGCGAAGCCACGTCTCGGCCGCCGAGAGCTGCCGGAAGTCTTGTGCTGCGTCGAACCGGGCGATGAGCTCACGGGCGACGGTGAGCTGGAGGGAAATGTTGCCGACAGTCTTGGCGCTCCAACGCTGGAGGCACTTGGCGGTGGCCCGCAGGCGAGCATAGATGCGGCGAAAAGGATCCGGCTCGTCAGTAGCGGAGGCCCACGCCTCGGCGACGGCATCATGGTAGCCCTGAAGCTTAGGCCAGAACCTCTCAAAGTGGAACCGTCTGTGTCCGGCAGAGCGCGGCAAAGAATCGAGGATGAGGGGTGCGTGATCGCTCGCCGCGGAGGATAGGCAACACAACATACAGCTTGGGTGGTTGACCTCCCAACCCGCAGTGCAAAGGACCCTGTCGATGCGCTCGAGCGTCGGGGCGTCACGCTCGTTTGACCATGTGTATCTCCGGCCGTGGAGATAGATGTCACGGAGCTCCTCGTCGGCGATGAAGCGCCGGAAGCGTCACATGGAAGCACGGTGTAGATTTCTGTTGTTCTTGTCGTCAGGGGATATGATCATGTTGAAGTCGCCCCCTAAGAGCCACGGGCCATTGCAAGTGGAGCGCGTGTCATGAAGATCGGCGAGGAACTCGATTTTGGCGGCCTTGTCGTTAGGTCCGTAGACGCCAGTGATCCACCAGTGCGGGCTACCATCTAGAGGGGAGACGAGAGCGTTGATGAAATGCGTGCCAATCGTGGGATGCGAGATGGACATGAGGTCGTCCTGCCATGCGAGGAGGATGCCGCCTCGGGTTTCCATGGACAGGAGAAACTGGAAGCTGCGGAAGGCCTGCCCACAAGATTCGGTGACAATGGATGACGAGACGGTAGAAAGCTTCATTTCTTGCAAGCATACAATTGAGGGGGTGGCCGAGGAAATAACGGAGTGCACGGCCGAACGTTTAGCAGGGCACTTCAGACCCCTAACGTTCCAAAAAATAACACGTTGGGTGTAATCCATCAGCAACTGGTTGGGGGCTACGAGAGGAACGGCGCGGGGCACGGCTAAGCCTCGGCGATCAAAAAACGCTGTGGTGGCCGGAGGCGAAGAGGGGTTGGGCGGCACCCTCTAACCGTGGTAGTCGGCAAGCGCGGGAATTGTGTCGGCGGCCAGGGGCTTGTCAAACATGCGCGCGTATCTGTCCAGAACAGCGTCGGAGAGGGGCTCGTCGTCGTGCAGTAGCCCAAGGCGTCGCAGGAGGACGCGTTTGGCCTTCATTTCGGAATCGAAGCCGCGATCGGGCTTGGCGATGCGTGTTGGGGAACGTTGCAGAAAACAAAATTTTTCCTACGGTTTCACCAAGATCCATCTAAGAGTTCATCTAGCAACGAGTGATCGGATTGCATCTACATACCTTTGTAGATCATGCGCGGAACCGTTCAAAGAACGGGGATGAGGAAGTCGTACTCGACGTGATCCAAATCACCGGAGATCCTAGCGCCGAACGGACGGCACCTCGGCGTTCAACACACGTACGGTCAGCGTGACGTCTCCTTCTTCTTGATCCAGCAAGGGGGAAGGAGAGGTTGATGAAGATCCAGCAGCACGACGGCGTGGTGGTGGATGCAGGGGTCACCGCAGCAGGGCTTTGCCGTTCTACTACGAGAGGGAGAGGTGTTGCAGGGGAGAGGGAGGCGCCAAGACTCAAAGGTGTGGTTGCCCCTCCCTCCCCCTTTATATAGGCCCCCTAGGGGGTGCGCCGGCCCTAGGAGATGGGATCTCCTAGGGGGGGGCGGCGGCCAAGGGGTGGAGTGCCCCCCAAGCCAGGTGGGGCACCCCCCCCACCCTAGGGTTCCCAACCCTAGGCGCATGGGGTGGGCCAAGGGGGGCGCACCAGCCCACTATGGGCTGGTTCCCCTCCCCACTTTGGCCCATGGGGCCCTCTGGGATGGGTGGCCCCACCCGGTGGACCCCCGGGACCCTTCCGGTGGTCCCGGTACAATACCGGTGACCCCCGAAACTCTCCCGATGGCCGAAACTTCACTTCCTATATATAATTCTTCACCTCCGGACCATTCCGGAACTCCTCGTGACGTCCAAGATCTCATCCGGGACTCCGAACAACTTTCGGGTTACTGCATATTCATATCTCTACAACCCTAGCGTCACCGAACCTTAAGTGTGTAGACCCTACGGGTTCGGGAGACATGTAGACATGACCGAGATGGATCTCCGGTCAATAACCAACAGCAGGATATGGATACCCATGTTGGCTCCCACATGCTCCTCGATGATCTCATCGGATGAACCACGATGTCGAGGATTCAAGCAACCCCGTATACAATTCCCTTTGTCAATCGGTACGTTACTTGCCCGAGATTTGATCGTCGGTATCCCAATACCTCGTTCAATCTCGTTACCGGCAAGTCACTTTACTCGTACCGTAATGCATGATCCCGTGACCAGACACTTGGTCACTTTGAGCTCATTGTGATGATGCATTACCGAGTGGGCCCAGAGATACCTCTCCGTCATACGGAGTGACAAATCCCAGTCTTGATCCGTGTCAACCCAACAGACACTTTCGGAGATACCCGTAGTATACCTTTATAGTCACCCAGTTATGTTGTGACGTTTGGTACACCCAAAGCACTCCTACGGTATCCGGAAGTTACATGATCTCATGGTCTAAGGAAAAGATACTTGACATTGGAAAAACTCTAGCAAACGAACTATACGATCTTGTGCTATGTTTAGGATTGGGTCTTGTCCATCACATCATTCTCCTAATGATGTGATCTCGTTATCAATGACATCCAATGTCCATAGTCAGGAAACCATGACTATCTGTTGATCAACGAGCTAGTCAACTAGAGGCTTACTAGGGACATGTTGGTGTCTATGTATTCACACATGTATTACGATTTCCGGATAACACAATTATAGCATGAATAAAAGACAATTATCATGAACAAGGAAATATAATAATAATCCTTTTATTATTGCCTCTAGGGCATATTTCCAACAGTCTCCCACTTGCACTAGAGTCAATAATCTAGTTACATTGTGATGAATCGAACACCCATGGAATTCTGGTGTTGATCATGTTTTGCTCTAGGGAGAGGTTTAGTCAACGGATCTGCTACATTCAGGTCCGTATGTACTTTACAAATCTCTATGTCTCCATTTTGAACACTTTCACGAATGGAGTTGAAGCGACGCTTGATATGCCTGGTCTTCCTGTGAAACCTGGGCTCCTTGGCAAGGGCAATAGCTCCAGTGTTGTCACAGAAGAGAGTCATCGGGCCCGACGCATTGGGTATGACTCCTAGGTCGGTAATGAACTCCTTCACACAGACTGCTTCGTGTGCTGCCTCCAAGGCTACCATGTACTCCGCTTCACATGTAGATCCCGCCACAAAGCTTTGCTTGCAACTGCACCAGCTTACTGCCCCACCATTCAAAATATACACGTATCCGGTTTGTGACTTAGAGTCATCCAGATCTGTGTTAAAGCTAGCGTCGACGTAACCCTTTACGACGAGCTCTTCGTCACCTCCATAAACGAGAAACATTTCCTTAGTCCTTTTCAGGTACTTCAGGATATTCTTGACAGCTGTCCAGTGTTCCTTGCCGGGATTACTTTGGTACCTACCTACCAAACTTACGGCAAGGTTTACATCAGGTCTAGTACACAACATGGCATACATAATAGAACCTATGGCTGAGGCATAGGGAATGACACTCATCTCTTCTATATCTTCTGCCGTGGTCGGACATTGAGCTGAGCTCAATTTCACACCTTGCAACACAGGCAAGAACCCCTTCTTAGACTGACCCATATTGAACTTCTGCAATATCTTATCAAGGTATGTGCTTTGTGAAAGACCTATGAGGCGTCTTGATCTATCTCTATAGATCTTGATGCCTAATATATAAGCAGCTTCTCCAAGGTCCTTCATTGAAAAACTCTTATTCAAGTAGGCCTTAATGCTGTCCAAAAGCTCTGTATCATTTCCCATCAAAAGTATGTCATCTACATATAGTATGAGAAATGCTACAGAGCTCCCACTCACTTTCTTGTAAACGCAGGCTTCTCCATAAGTCTGCATAAACCCAAACGCTTTGATCATCTCATCAAAGCGAATGTTCCAACTCCGAGATGCTTGCACCAGCCCATAAATCGAGCGTTGGAGCTTGCACACCTTGTCAGCATTCTTAGGATCGACAAAACCTTCCGGCTGCATCATATACAGTTCTTCCTTAAGATAACCGTTAAGGAATGCCGTTTTGACGTCCATTTGCCATATCTCATAATCATAGTATGCGGCAATTGCTAACATGATTCGGACGGACTTCAGCTTTGCCACGGGAGAGAATGTCTCATCGTAGTCAACCCCTTGATCTTGTCGATAACCCTTAGTGACAAGCCTAGCTTTATAGATGGTCACATTACCATCCGCGTCTGTCTTCTTCTTAAAGATCCATTTATTTTCTATGGCTCGCCGATCATCGGGCAAGTCAGTCAAAGTCCATACTTTGTTTTCATACATGGATCCTATCTCGGATTTCATGGCTTCCAGCCATTTGTCGGAATCCGGGTCCGCCATCGCTTCTTCATAGTTCGAAGGTTCACCGTTGTCTAACAACATGATTTCCAAGACAGGGTTGCCGTACCACTCTGGTGCGGAACGTGTCCTTGTGGACCTTCGAAGTTCAGTAGGAGCTTGATCAGTAATATCTTGATCATCATCATTAACTTCCTCTCTAATTGGTGCAAGCACCACAGGAACATTTTCCTGAGCTGCGCTACTCTCTGCTTCAAGAGGCAGTACTTCATCAAGCTCTATTTTCCTCCCACTTACTTATTTCGAGAGAAACTCTTTCTCTAGAAAGGATCCATTCTTGGCAACAAAGATCTTGCCTTCGGATCTGAGGTAGAAGGTATACCCAATAGTTTCTTTAGGGTATCCTATGAAGACGCATTTTTCCGACTTGGGTTCGAGCTTTTCAGGTTGAAGTTTCTTGACATAAGCATCGCATCCCCAAACTTTTAGAAATGACAGCTTAGGCTTCTTCCCAAACCATAATTCATACGGTGTCGTCTCAACGGATTTCGACGGAGCCCTATTTAAAGTGAATGCGGCAGTCTCTAAAGCATAGCTCCAAAATGATAGTGGTAAATCGGTAAGAGACATCATAGATCGCACCATATCTAATAGAGTGCGATTACGACGTTCGGACACACCATTACGCTGAGGTGTTCCAGGCGGCGTGAGTTGTGAAACTATTCCACATTTTCTTAAGTGTGTGCCAAATTCGTGACTCAAGTATTCTCCTCCACGATCTGATCGCAGGAACTTGATTTTCCTGTCACGTTGATTCTCAACCTCACTCTGAAATTCCTTGAACCTTTCAAAGGTCTCAGACTTGTGTTTCATTAAGTAGACATACCCATATCTACTCAAGTCATCAGTGAGGGTGAGAACATAATGATAGCCACCGCGAGCCTCAACACTCATTGGACCGCACACATCAGTATGTATGATTTCCAATAAGTTGGTTGCTCGCTCCATTGTTCCTGAGAACGGAGTCTTGGTCATTTTACCCATGAGGCATGGTTCGCACGTGTCAAATGATGCGTAATCAAGAGACTCTAAAAGTCCATCTGCATGGAGCTTCTTCATGCGTTTGACACCTATGTGACCAAGGCGGCAATGCCACAAGTATGTGGGACTATCGTTATCAACCTTACATCTTTTGGTATTCACACTATGAATATGTGTAGCATTGCGCTCGAGATTCATTAAGAATAAACCATTCACCATCGGAGCATGACCATAAAACATATCTCTCATATAAATAGAACAACCATTATTCTCGGATTTAAATGAGTAGCCATCTCGTATTAAATGAGATCCTGATACAATGTTCATGCTCAAACTTGGCACTAAATAACAATTATTGAGGTTCAAAACTAATCCCGTAGGTAAATGTAGAGGTAGCGTGCCGACGGCGATCAAATCGACCTTGGAACCATTCCCGACGCGCATCGTCACCTCGTCCTTCGCCAGTCTCCGTTTATTCCGCAGCTCCTGCTTTGATTTACAAATGTGAGCAAGTGCACCGGTATCAAATACCCAGGAGCTACTACGAGTACTGGTAAGGTACACATCAATTACATGTATATCACATATACCTTTCGTTTTGCCGGCCTTCTTGTCCGCTAAGTATTTGGGGCAGTTCCTCTTCCAGTGACCACTTCCCTTGCAATAAAAACACTCAGTCTCGGGCTTGGGTCCATTCTTTGGCTTCTTCCCGACAGCTTGCTTACCGGGCGCGGCAACTCCCTTGCCGTCCTTCTTGAAGTTCTTCTTACCCTTGCCTTTCTTGAACTTAGTGGTTTTATTCACCATCAACACTTGATGTTCCTTTTTGACTTCTACCTCTGCTGATTTCAGCATTGCAAATACTTCAGGAATGGTCTTTTCCATCCCCTGCATATTGAAGTTCATCACAAAGCTCTTGTAGCTCGGTGGAAGCGACTGAAGGATTCTGTCAATGACCGCGTCATCCGGGAGATTAACTCCCAGCTGAGTTAAGCGGTTATGTAATCCAGACATAGTGAGTATGTGCTCACTGACAGAACTATTTTCCTCCATTTTACAGCTGAAGAACTTGTCGGAGACTTCATATCTCTCGACCCGGGCATGAGCTTGGAAAACCATTTTCAGCTCTTCGAACATCTCATATGCTCCGTGTCGCTCAAAACGCTTTTGGAGCCCCGGTTCTAAGCTGTAAAGCATGCCGCACTGAA
This sequence comes from Triticum urartu, assembly GCF_056163025.1. NCBI lineage: Eukaryota > Viridiplantae > Streptophyta > Magnoliopsida > Poales > Poaceae > Triticum > Triticum urartu. The sequence goes on along the minus strand of NC_141873.1, from coordinate 465,452,944 downwards.
CGAGGGAGTAATCATCAGCACGTGTCTGCCAAGCGTTCGTAACGTCTTGGTTCTGTGGGACGGGTGCGTCACCTAGCGGTGCTTGTAGGACATAATCTTTCTTGGCAGCTATGAGGATGATCCTTAGGTTCCGGACCCAGTCCGTATAATTGCTGCCATCGTCTTTCAGCTTGGTTTTCTCTAGGAACGCGTTGAAGTTGAGGACAACGTGGGCCATTTGATCTACAAGACATATTGTAAAGATTTTAGACTAAGTTCATGATAATTAAGTTCATCTAATCAAATTATATAATGAACTCCCACTCAGATAGACATCCCTCCAGTCATCTAAGTATAACATGATCCGAGTTAACTAGGCCGTGTCCGATCATCACGTGAGACGGACTAGTCAACATCGGTGAACATCTTCATGTTGATCGTATCTTCTATACGACTCATGCTCGACCTTTCGGTCTTCTGTGTTCCGAGGCCATGTCTGTACATGCTAGGCTCGTCAAGTCAACCTAAGTGTTTGCATGTGTAAATCTGTCTTACATCCGTTGTATGTGAACGTTGGAATCTATCACACCCGATCATCACGTGGTGCTTCGAAACAACGAACCGTCGCAACGGTGCACAGTTAGGGGGAACACTTTCTTGAAATTATTATGAGGGATCATCTTATTTACTACCGTCGTTCTAAGTAAACAAGATGCAAAAATATGATAAACATCACATGCAATCAAATAATAATAGTGACATGATATGGCCAATATCACATAGCTCCTTTGATCTCCATCTTGGGGATCCATGATCATCTTGTCACTGGCATGACACCATGATCTCCATCATCGTGTCTCCATGAAGTTGCTCGCCAACTATTACTTCTACTACTATGGCTAACACGTTTAGTAATAAAGTAAAGTAATTTACATGGCGTTTCTCAATGACACGCAGGTCATACAAAAAATAAAGACAACTCCTATGGCTCCTGTCGGTTGTCATACTCATCGACATGCAAGTCGTGATTCCTATTACAAGAACATGATCTCATACATCACATATATATCATTCATCATTCATCACAACTTTGGCCATATCACATCACAAAGCACTTGCTGCAAAAACAAGTTAGACGTCCTCTAATTGTTGTTGCAAGTTTTACGTGGCTGCAATAGGGTTCTAACAAGAACGTTTTCTTACCTACGTAAAAGCCACAATGTGATTTGTCAACTTCTTTACCCTTCATAAGGACCCTTTTCATCGAATCCGCTCCAACTAAAGTGGGAGAGACAGACACCCACTAGCCACCTTATGCAACTAGTGCATGTCAGTCGGTGGAACCAGTCTCACGTAAGCGTACGTGTAAGGTCGGTCCGGGCCGCTTCATCCCACAATACCGCTGAAGCAAAATAAGACTAGTAGCGGCAAGAAAGTTGACAACATCTACGCCCACAACAAATTGTGTTCTACTCGTGCAAAGAGAACTACGCATAGACCTAGCTCATGATGCCACTGTTGGGGAACGTTGCAGAAAATAAAAATTTTCCTACGGTTTCACCAAGATTCATCTAAGAGTTCATCTAGCAACGAGTGATCGGATTGCATCTACATACCTTTGTAGATCACGCACGGAAGCGTTCAAAGAACGGGGATGAGGAAGTCGTACTCGACGTGATCCAAATCACCGGAGATCCTAGCGGCGAACGGACGGCACCTCCGCGTTCAACACACATACGGTCAGCGTGACGTCTCCTCCTTGATCCAGCAAGGGGGAAGGAGAGGTTGATGAAGATCCAGCAGCACGAGGCGTGGTGGTGGATGCAGGGGTCACCGCAGCAGGGCTTCGCCGTTCTACTACGAGAGGGAGAGGTGTTGCAGGGGAGAGGGAGGCGCCAAGACTCAAAGGTGTGGCTGCCCCCTCCCTCCCCCTTTATATAGGCCCCTAGGGGGTGCGCCGGCCCTAGGAGATGGGATCTCCTATGGGGGGGGGGCGGCCAAGGCGTGGAGTGCCCCCCAAGCCAGGTGGGGTGCCCCCCCAGCCTAGGGTTCCCAACCCTAGGCGCATGGGATGGGCCAAGGGGGGCGCACCAGCCCACTATGGGCTGGTTCCCCTCCCCACTTTGGCCCATGGGGCCCTCCGGGATGGGTGGCCCCACCCGGTGGACCCCCGGGACCTTTCCGGTGGTCCCGGTACAATACCGGTGACCCCCGAAACTCTCCCGATGGCCGAAACTTCACTTCCTATATATAATTCTTCACCTCCGGACCATTCCGGAACTCCTCATGACGTCCAGGATCTCATCTGGGACTCCGAACAACTTTCGGGTTACTGCATATTCATATCTCTACAACCCTAGCGTCACCGAACCTTAAGTGTGTAGACCCTACGGGTTCGGGAGACATGTAGACATGACCGAGATGGCTCTCCGGTCAATAACCAACAACGGGATCTGGATACCCATGTTGGCTCCCACATGCTCCTCGATGATCTCATCGGATGAACCATGATGTCGAGGATTCAAGCAACCCCGTATACAATTCCCTTTGTCAATCGGTACGTTACTTGCCCGAGATTCGATCGTCGGTATCCCAATACATCGTTCAATCTCGTTACCAGCAAGTCACTTTACTCGTACCGTAATGCATGATCCCGTGACCAGACACTTGGTCACTTTGAGCTCATTGTGATGATGCATTACCGAGTGGGCCCAGAGATACCTCTCCGTCATACGGAGTGACAAATCCCAGTCTTGATCCGTGTTAACCCAACAGACACTTTCGGAGATACCCGTAGTATACCTTTATAGTCACCCAGTTACGTTGTGACGTTTGGTACACCCAAAGCACTCCTACGGTATCCGAGAGTTACACGATCTCATGGTCTAAGGAAAAGATACTTGACATTGGAAAAACTCTAGAAAACGAACTATACGATCTTGTGCTATGTTTAGGATTGGGTCTTGTCCATCACATCATTCTCCTAATGATGTGATCTCGTTATCAATGACATCCAATGTCCATAGTCAGGAAACCATGACTATCTGTTGATTAACGAGCTAGTCAACTAGAGGCTTACTAGGGACATGTTGGTGTCTATGTATTCACACATGTATTACGATTTCCGGATAACACAATTATAGCATGAATAAAACACAATTATCATGAACAAGGAAATATAATAATAATCCTTTTATTATTGCCTCTAGGGCATATTTCCAACAATGCGGTCGCTCCTGCGTGGGGTGAAATCCAGAGGAACCTCACGGCGTCGGCGACGAGGAGCTGGCAGCGGAAGGATAGGGGTCGGCGCACACTGGACGGAGGAGGCGAACTGTTCCAGGGCCTCCTCAGCCGCACGATCGGGATCGCCACCGTTGGTGGAGCATGGCGCAGTGATAGGGCCAGGGCCCACAGCCACGGAGCAGGGGGGCATGAGGGAGCGAGCGGCGGGGGAGGGACAATGATTAGGGCACGACATGATTGGGGGGCAGGATCCGCGTCGTGGACGCTGATTGGTTCCGTGGCCATCACATTGTTGGGAGCAGTCGTCGGGCCCGCAGGGGCAGATCGGCCACAGGCGGGCGGGCTGGAATTGGCGCAGCGCTGCTCAGCTGGCCCATCCGTGACAGCTGCGCGGTCGGGTGTGTCGGGATTGGCCGCGACAGGGCCCGCAGGGGATCCGAGGCGCGGACCGGGGTGGGAGCCGAGCGGTGATTGGTTCCCGCAGTCAGGGTGCGGGGAAGACGGAAGGGAGCCGCTGTCTTGGCGCCGCGGAGATTTGTCCTAGTGCGGCGACCGCGTCAACAGGGCAGGTGAGGCGGGGCCCGGGGATGACGAGGGCCCAGCTTGGCTGGTCCGGGCATGCATCCCAGAGACCCGTTGGGCAATGGGTGGCCCAGCAGGCAGTGGTGGAACAGCGGGAGGGTGGGCCCCAAGGATCCCCTGCCAGCCACGAAACGGAGGGCGCGTTCGGCGGTGGCGACGGCGGCGGCCGGCGTGCCCGGCCGTACCCGGGCCTCCGCGGGTCGGTGGCGCCGGGCGCCGCGGGAAGGAGTGGCGCTGCGGCCAAGCAGGGGGGAGAGGGGGAGGGCTGGCGAGAGGCCACCCCGTCATCGTCGCCAGAGCTGTCCGGGGCGCGCGCCGGGCCGTGCACAGGCGCGGGAGCCGGGAGGCGGAAGTCCTCGGAGAGTATGACAAAGATCTGAACCGGTTTGCGCAGTGTGTGGAGGACGAACCGCTCCGCGCGGTCAGGATCTGCATCCGCCTCAACAGCGTCGGGCTCTGGGAGGAGAAGGTCGGCGGAGCGGGGGATGGCGTCGGGGTTGGCGGTCCAAGCAGAGAACATGAACTTAGACATGTCCGAGCCATCGCGGGTGGCGGGGGACTGGTGCTCAATGTCGAGGTACGGGGCGAGCAAGGTCTCCACGGCGGAGCGGTGCCACGCTTGGGCAGGCATCCCAGTGATTTCGACCTCGACGCCGAAGCGCAGCTGGACGGGCTCGCAGCCGGCGGCGCGGCTCCAAGGGTGGATGATGAGGCGAAAGCACGGGGATCGTGGCGGGCGCAGCCCCACCCTGGCGCGCGCATCGGCGGTGGAGAACTTGAGGAGGAACTCATCGTGCCCATGGCAGATGACGGAGAACTCATCATCGGTCAGACCACACTTGGTGCGCAGCAGGGCTGCCACCTCCTCACGCGGGATACCCGAGCGGTTCGTGCTAGACGTGGCGGAGGCGCCGTCGCGGGAGGAGGCGGAGGCGCCGTCGCGGGAGGAGGCGGAGGGCGAGGGCGGCAGGGGCGGGGACGAGGACTGGCCCCCACACCCGGAGGACACGGGGTGGCTTGGGCCGGCTACACTCGAGCCCGAGCGAGCGGGAGATGTCGCACCGGGGTTCAGTGGCGATTCCCGGTGGCGCTTGACGGGTGGCTCGGCGGAGGAAGCCGGGGAGCGGGGAGCGGTGCATTCCCGCGCAACATGGCCGGGGAAGCGGCAGCGGCGGCAGCAAATGGCGCGCCGGCACTCCGAGCGCGGGTGGCTCGTGCTGTAGCAGCGAGGGCACTCGCCAGGGGAGATGGAAAATATACAGGATCCCTTGCATTTCGAGCGTCTCTCATGTTCGCTTTGTACCGTTCCATCACTAAGGCAATCTAGGCGAAACCTTGATTGGAACAAAATGCAGAACTATAGACTTATGCTAGGGCGTCGCGGTAAGGAGAACTTACAGATATCGTTCGGAAATTAGGAAACGTGCCCGGCTTCGCGATGTAGCCTGTTGCCCCGGCCACCTGCCACTATGGCCACGGCGGGTCGACGATGGCCGCTCCGATCTCCGTTGCAGCTCATCCTCCGGTGAAGGCCCTCCCTGCAGAGATCTCCAAACCCTAGAGCTACTCTGGCGAGTTCTTCGGTGAGGCCTCCTGTCCCCTAACGAAACAGAGGAAAGAGAGAGAATGCAACTCCTCGTCATGGGCTTGGGCCGCTTAAGCATGGACAAGTAGTCAAACCTGGCTAGATGGGCCGGACGGACTTGGGTTGTATGTGCCAGGCACAACACGGCCCATCCAGGACACGGCCTGAACCGGGCCGGCATGCGTGCCGCGCTCCCTGGCCCAGGCACGGCCCCCATATTACTCTCGCTTTTCTCTCTCTCAAAAAAAGACTAGGAAGTAAAAGAGTACATTTGCTCAAAAAAAAGTAAAAGAGTACAAAGTTTCTAAAAAAAGGTAAAAGAGCACAAAGCCATGCTCTAGATTACAAAAGTTTTTTTTTTGCAAAGACTACAACTACACGACTTGTCTCCCTGCAATCTCCCCGTCCTTCTTGATGTGTACCAATTTGTGCCTATTCAGGTAGTCGGTTCCTCCGTGCCCTCTCGTGAAATACAAGTTCCCGCATCTTTTGCACCTAGCATTAAGCGTTGACACCATCCTCCACAATATTTCTTCATTGAAGTAGTCGCAGCACAATTTTTACGACGAACACGTGCGTCGAGTTGGAACTGGTTGAGATCGTCCATGTTTGAGTGTGGGAAATGAGAGAGGTAGGCAATCCTTTCTTTTAGCAAAAACCTGACAATTTTTAATCGGGCCGGCACGGCCCACACAGTTGGCCCACGTGGCCACCAAGGCATGGCTGGCCCAAATAGTTCCAAAAAATCAAACAAAAAGAAAAAAGAATTTTTTTTACAAAAAAAGAAAATGAGTCCACGTGTCATCACATGGGATAAATCTTGACCTTTATTAGTGGCTGTCTCGTTAAAACTTAATTTCCATCCCTATCTTTCACGGCCATACCTAGGAAATACTCTTTCCGTCTCGTTAAAACTTAATTTCCATCCCTATCTTTCACGGCCATACCTAGGAAATACTCTTTCCGTCTCGTAATATAAGAATGTTTTTCAAGCTAACATAGTTTGATGTTAGCTTGAAAAACATTCTTATATTAGCTTGAAAAACATTCTTATATTATGAGATGGAAGGAGTAAAAGAGTAAAAAACCACGCACTACATTACAAAAGGTAAAGTAAAATTACAAAGACTACAACTACAACTATTATTCTCTTTTCTTCGATGACAAGATTTTCAAATGCGGCTTTCAACTCTTTGTTGTCTGCCATGTGTTGGGTTCTCCTTTTGGCTAGTTCCCTATCTTTCACGACCATTAGTGTTCTCTTGATATCCAGGGTGAGACTGGTTCTTCTCTCCTCAAATATTCTTCCAGCTAGGCTAAAAACAGACTCCGATGACGTCGATGAGACGGCTACTGACAACACATCCCATGCTAATATGAAAAGCCCCGGATATGTAACCTTGTTGTCATGCCACCACTGCAGTATGTCGAAGTCGTCCTTATCATTTTCATTGAAGCTAACTTTGTCGTTGTTGAGATACTTTGCTAACTCCCTGCCACCTGAAAGCACATGCGTTGCTTTTATTGTGGAAGAGCTCGGTGTCGGTGTCAAAACCGGCGGATCTCGGGTAGGGGGTCCCGAACTGTGCGTCTAGACTGGATGGTAACAGGAGGCAAGGGACGCGAAGTTTTACCCAGGTTCGGGCCCTCTCGATGGAGGTAAAACCCTACGTCCTGCTTGATTAATATTGATGATATGGGTAGTACAAGAGTAGATCTACCACGAGATCGAGGAGGCTAAACCCTAGAAGCTAGCCTATGGTATGATTGTTGATGTGTATGTTGTCCTACGGACTAAAACCCTCCGGTTTATATAGACACCGGATAGGGTTAGGGTTACATATAGAGTCGGTTACAATGGTAGGAGATCTGAATATCCGTATCGCCAAGCTTGCCTTCCACGCCAAGGAAAGTCCCCTCCGGACACGGGACGAAGTCTTCAATCTTGTGTCTTCATAGTCCTGAAGTCCGGCTGAAGGTATAGTCCGGCTATCCGAACACCCCCTAATCCAGGACTCCCTCAGTAGCCCCTGAACCAGACTTCAATGACGACGAGTCTGGCGCGCAAATTGTCTTCGACATTGCAAGGCGGGTTCCTCCTCCAAGTACTTCATAGAAGATTTTGAACACAAAGGTAGTGTCCGGCTCTGCAAAATAAGTTTCCACATATTGCCATAGAGAGAATAATATTTACACAAATCTAATCTGCTGACGCACTCCGTAGTGTGACATCACACCACGGCCAAGCTTTTATTCGAACCGTTTTACTGTCTCATCTCAGCACGTTATGCGAGGCGGCTTCCTTGGCACGTCTTGTTAAAGCAGAGATCGTGTCCCCTTATTCCGGGATTCTCATCAATACGGGCGTGGGTAACCCAACCGCGCCTTTGATTACAGCGCTTGGGAGATAAGCGAGTTTTACCAGGCTGGTGGGGACATGTAGTTGCGTCCACCCATATAAGGGGATAATGATCCACCTTTTCACCTACGCCTTCTTCCTCCTTCGCCTATCCATTCATGCGCACTCGAGCTCCAGCGCCCAAGTCCGCACTCCTCACCTCAACCTTCTCCAGCCATGTCTGGAGTGGGAGGCAAGTGGATGGTCTCCTCCGTCACGGAGGGACACATCAAAAAGCTGAGGAAGGCCGGATACCTGTCTAACGACATCGCGCACCGGCTCCCCAAAAAGGGGCAGCTCATCCCCATCCCAAGGCCCCATGAGAGGGCGGTGTTCCTCCCCCATTTCCTCCGCGGACTGGGTTTCCCTCTCCACCCATTTGTCCGGGGGCTCATGTTCTACTACGGCCTTGATTTCCATGATTTGGCCCCGAATTTTGTCCTCAACATCTCGGCGTTTATCGTCGTGTGCGAGGCTTTCCTCCGCATCCGCCCCCATTTCGGCCTATGGCTCAAGACTTTCAACGTCAAGCCGAAGGTGGTGCGCGGCAACCAGGCGGAGTGCGGAGGAGCCATGGTGGGCAAGATGGCCAACGTCCTATGGCTCGAGGGCTCCTTTGTGGAGACCCTGAAGGGGTGGCAATCGGGGTGGTTTTACATCACCGAGCCGTGCGACCCTAAGTGGGTCGCAGCCCCCGAGTTCCGGTCCGGACCCCCAACACGGCTCACGTCTTGGAAAGAGACGGGCCTGTCGTGGGGCAGCCAAAAGGAGGTGACCAAACTTCAAACATGCATCCAATCCCTGGTGAAGAAGCAGCTCAGGCTTGTCAACGTAGTCCAGGTTATGCTCATCCGCTTGGTCCTCCTGTGTCAACAACGGGCTTTCAACCTGTGGGAGTTCGATCCGGCGCGGCACCAAACTCTGAGCAGGCTCTTCGACACGACGTACGAAGATGCCTGGAAGGTGCTTTTCAAAGGCGCCAAGGCTCCCGCATCCGCTACCATGGATCGCGGATTCAGCGCGCAGCGTCACGCTAGCGCGGTAAGCTTTTTGTACTTTTTACAGGGTACTACTTTTTCATAGTTTAACTCTGTGCGGGATCTAAGCTCCCTTACCTTTGACAAGATTGGCAGGCGAAGTCCGGACGGATTGACTGTCCGGCACCTTTGCCCAAAGACCCAGCCGATGCCTACTTGACAAAGCTGCTGGTTCCGGCACCTTATGTGGTGCCGGAGAAGAAGGCCGCAAAAAAGGCCGCGGGGACTCGAAAGAGTGCCCGGCGCCTGGAGGTGTCGGATTCACCATCCGACGAATCCAAGACGCACTCCTCCCACGAAGATGAGGAGGAGGAAGAAGAGACCCCCCCTCCAGCGGGGGAAGGGAAGAAAAGGAAGGCCGCCCCAACTGGTGAGGCCGAAGGGTCCAAGAAGGGGAGAACCCATCCTCCGGACTGTCCCACCAACGCCGACGACGGCGAAGGGGAGTGGCCGCCCAGGGCCAAGCCCCTGGCGAAATCGTAAGTATCCGGATACCAAAGTAACGCATAGTATTCGTTTATTGTACAGCTTTCCCTTATGTTGAATGTGTTTATGCAGCCCCCCCAAAAACCAGCTCGACGCATCGTCGAGCGGCTCACTGGACTCGTCGGACGTGAACTCGCTTCCGACGGCTTCCTCCCCTCGCCCTACGGACGACACCGAAGTGTTGTCCCAGCAAGTTCCAATCCGGGAGGAGGTGGTCCTGGAGGCGCCGCAAGGCGACCTCCCGGACTCCAGGAGTAAAGGGGATGAAACCCCCCAGGGCTCCAAGTCCGGCCCTAGGCCGGACACCGCTCTGGAAACTTCAAAGGTTCCAGAGTCCGACGAGGGACCTCCTTCCAAGAGGAGCAAGCCCGCCGTGCCGGTGACCTCCGTCTAACCGGAGGCGCCGGACAATCTGTTGGAGGCGCTCCAAGGCACCTCCATCGACGAGGGGCACCGCACTATTATGAGTGCGGTGGTCCAGAAGGTTCAGTCCGCCAAGAGCGGACTGACTGAAGCTTGTACAAGCCTTTTAACAGGCTTTGAGGTAAGTAAAGAATGTGTAAATAACATTACCGCACAGACAGTAGCCCCTGATGCTCTGTTTGGCATTCAGGAAGAAAAGCCGAATAGAGGATCAAATAAAATTCGCAGGAGTCTAACAAAAAGAAGTCAATATGCGTGTGCAGGCTTCCCTGCTGGCGTCCGCCGCACTGACTGCGGAAGTGGACGTGCTAAAGCAGGACCTTGAGCGGTCCGAGCAAGAGCTCGGACGTGCCAAGAAGCAGCTCGAGGACAGTAAAGGTAAGAAATACCTTGTATAAATGTGTATAAAAAGGTGCAATTGCGAAAAATGACAGGAGTATCATGGCTATTGTAGGGGCCATGTCTGAGGTGGTGACCCTGAAGCAAGTGCTGCTCGAGGCCGAGAAGAGGTCGGTCGCGGAGCGCACTGAGCGAGAAAAGTATGAGGCCGAGGTTGGCAAGGTGCGGCAAGAGCTCCAGACTCTCATGGAAAAACATGAGAGTTTGGAGCGTGACTCAAGGACGCGAGCGTCCGAGCTCGCAGCGGCTACTGAAAGTGCCAAGTCTGCCAAGGCCGAATCCTCGAAGACCCTCCAGGAGTTGGATGAGGTGAATAAGATAGCGGCGGGTAAGGCATTCTTTATGCAAAGTAAACACATAAGCGTGAGTTACTTGTTACTTACCTGAATCCGGAGTTCTCCTAGCGCGTTCGCAGATCTTCCCCGGAGTATATCTGATGCCGCCGCATTCTATCGAGCTGAGGAGGGCAGCTCGATGGAGAAGGTGTTCTGGTCTCAGTACGCTGAGGCTGGACACCCCGTGCCCCTGAGCGACCAGTTGAAGCAATTGGTCAAGCTCCACAAGGCGGCCGAACAGGCCATGAAGGGCCTCATAGTTCGGTTGTGGCCTGGAGAGGCTCAGCCTGGGAGCTATTTCGGGCTGGTGCGGCGGCTGGTGGAGGCCTGTCCAAGGCTCGAAGTCATCAAGCGCTCCGTTTGCATTGAAGGTGCCCGTAGGGCCCTTGCCCATGCGAAGGTGCACTGGGGCAAGCTGGATGCTGAGAAGCTTGTGAAGGACGGGCCACCGCCGGGGAAAGAGCATCGCAAGCCTGAAAATTATTATAAGGATGTTCTGAAGGGTGCCCGCCTTGTGGCGGATGAATGTTCTATGGATGTAATTTTTGAATAAAACTCGCTTGTTTTGTCCTATGCGCTGAAAACTTGTTCATATGCGCTTAAGCAATGCTGTTTGAATTTAAAATATTACCTTCTGTGCGGCTGTTTATCAATTCTGAGAGATGGCGAGTCGTCGGCTTCTGCCCCCGTGCCGCTAGTGCTGGGGTGTTCGGGGATAAACTTGAGGGCTCTTTTTCCCATGTTTGGGTCCTTCGAGGGAGGCGCTCAGCCCAATGAACAAGGCAATCAGACTATAATGCGTGAACACTCTCACTTAGCCATAGAATTCTATAATTTTAAATTTCGGCGAAGCCCCTGGTATTCGGAAGACCGAGTTCGGGGCGCTATCCACGCCTTGGCCGGACAGAGCCGGCTCCTCGCCCTAAGCGGCATAAGTCTTTGAGGACTCGAAAAGACCTCTCGAACAGCGACCAGCTCTCGCCTCATCATGACGGTCAGTTTTAGCTTTCTCCACTGAGGTGCTCAACCCAGCTCAACCGGGACACAATCGCAGTGGTTCTCCTAGTGCTACCTTAGCCGATATAGCGGAATGTAAGGCACCAAAACATAGAAGCCGGGCAAACCCAACGATTGACCCAAGACATGATTCGGAGCCGATGCATATAATGTTATAAGTTCGGGGTGCCGCACTTGTTAAAGTGTTCGAACTTCTCACACCATGTTGAGGGGTACTGAAGCCCCTAGCGTATTTTGGCTGTACCAAAGTGTACGGGTGCAACATGTCGTTAAGGAACATATATAAAAAAAAGAGTAATGCAAAAATAGACAAAAGCTATGCATTGTTTATTAAAAAGAGCTGCGATCAAAGCAGAACGATACAAATAATGCGATAAGCAAAAGGTTGGACTATGTAACATGTCCGCTCTAGAGGCAAGCTATGGAATAATATGCGAAACAGGTATACTGCTCGTGATAGAGACCACCTGGGAGTTTCATAATGCGGCGTGGCTTATCTGCTTCCCTGGTTCTTGCATCGTTTGTGCGGCAATTGAACTGCCGAACAGGCCTTCCGAAGAGTGGATTCCTGAAAGTAAGAGGAAATTAAAAAATCGGCAGCCCCTGGTAGGGTTGAAGCCGTGTTTTGGGCGTGCTGTGATGGTGCCCCTCCCCCTGTGCCCATGGTATCTCTAGAGCGTAGTTATGTACGCGAAGTACTGACGTCGCCTTTTTGCGAGGGTTGGGGTTGGGGCCGCATTGCTACGCCTGCTCGGATCGTGCCAGGCGGTCTTGTTGTAGGTTACTCCGGGCGCGCTTGACGGTGTCCGGTCGTTTAGTGGCCGGACTGGAGAAATGCCTGGAGAGGCTGCTTCGTACTTCCGCTGCAAGGGCCGCCGTGTGCTCCTCCGTTCGAAGGGAGCGTTCGGTGTTTCCATTGACCATAATTACTCCTCGAGGGCCTGACATCTTGAGCTTAAGGTATGCGTAATGCAGTACTGCATTGAACTTAGCGAATGCGGTTCGCCCGAGCAGTGCGTGATAACCACTGCGAAACGGGACTATGTCGAAGATTAACTCCTCGCTTCGGAAATTATCCGGAGATCCGAAGACCACTTCAAGTGTGACTGAGCCTGTACAGTTGGTCTCTACACCTGGTATTACACCTTTAACGGTCGTTTTGGTGGGCTTAATCCTCGAGGGATCTATGCCCATTTTCCGCACTGTATCCTGGTAAAGAAGGTTCAGGCTGCTGCCGCCGTCCATAAGGACTCCAGTGAGATGAAATCCGTCAATAATTGGGTCTAGAACCAATGCGGCGAAGCCGCCGTGATGGGTGCTAGTGGGGTGGTCCCTTCGATCAAAGGTGATCGGGCAGGAGGACCATGGGTTGAACTTTGGGGCGACTGGCTCTATCGCGTATACGCCCCTTAACGCGCGCTTCCGCTCCCTCTTGGGGATGTGGGTTGCGTATATCATGTTCACTGTCCACACTTGTGGGGAAAACCCTTCTGTCCCCTGTTGTTCGGCGGCCGGGGCTCCTCGTCGTCATCGCTATGCAGCCCCTTGTCTTCGTTTTCGGCGTTTAACTTGCCTGCCTGCTTGAACACCCAACAATCCCTATTGGTGTGATTGGCCGGCTTTTCGGGGGTGCCATGTATCTGGCATAAGCGGTCGAGTATTCGGTCCAAATTGGACGGGCCCCTAGGATTCCTTTTGAATGGATTTTTCCGCTGACCGGATTTAGAGCCTCTGAATCCAGCATTAACTGCCGTATCATCTGCATTGTCGCCGTTAATGCGGTGCTTCTGTTTGTTGTGACGCGACCTGCCACTACTGTCCCTGGTGTCCGAATTACCAGGGTTCTTGGTTATATTGTTGCTACGAGCAAGCCAGCTGTCTTCTCCCGCGCAAAAGCGGGTCATGAGTGTCGTGAGTGCTGTCATAGATTTCGGCTTTTCCTGTCCAAGGTGCCGGGCCAGCCACTCGTCACGGATATTGTGCTTGAAGGATGCTAGGGCCTCAGCGTCCGGACAGTCGACTATTTGATTTTTCCTTGTTAGGAACCGTGTCCAGAATTGCCTGGCCGATTCATCTGGCTGCTGAATTACGTGACTTAGGTCATCGGCGTCTGGGGGTCGCACATAAGTGCCCTGGAAATTGTCGAGGAATGCGGCTTCCAGGTCCTCCCAACAACTGATTGATCCTGTTGGCAAGCTGTTAAGCCAATGCCGAGCTGGTCCTTTAAGCTTGAGTGGGAGGTATTTGATGGCGTGGAAATCATCGCCGCGGGCCATGTGGATATGAAGGAGATAATCCTCAATCCATACCGCAGGATCTATTGTGCTATCATATGATTCGATGTTTACGGGTTTGAAACCCTCGGGGATTTGATGATCCATTATTTCGTCTGTGAAGCAGAGTGGGCGTGCGGCGCCTCTGTACTGGGCTATATCATGACGTAGCTCCAGTGAGCCTTGTCTACTATGTTCGGCCCTGCCGAATTTGTGGCCGGCGTGACGGATGCCGTCTCGAGCCGTGGGGCGCCCACGCAATTCGTAGATCGATCTTGTTTGTCTAGCCTTGTCCTCCAACATATCTCGTAAGTCCGGCGCATATTCCCGTGCCTTGGTACGGGGTGCGGCTTGAGTGGAGGGCCGAGAGGCCTCTCTGTCGCGGCCACGAGGTGGCCGGTCGGCCGCATCAAGTGCTTCCTCCTCTAATTGGGGTAGCAACCTGCGCTTTGGGTAGGTCTTGGAGGGGCATTCGAGTTTATGCTTTTCGGCTGCAAGGACTTCAGTCCATCTGTCGACTAGCAAATCTTGATCAGTTCTAAGTTGTTGCTATTTTTTCTTGAGGCTTCTTGCCGTGGCCATAAGCTTGCGTTGAAAACGTTTTTGCTCGACAGGATCCTCTGGCACGACGAATTCGTCGTCGTCGAGGCTTGTCTCGTCTTCGGAGGGAGGCATATAATTATCGTCCTCGACCTCTCTGTCTGCCGCTCTCTCATGAGGGCTGGTTTCTCCATCCTCCTGTGCTAAATCTTGCTGGAGGGGGTTTTCTTCGACGCTTTCCGGAGTATTATTATCTCCCGTGCTGGAATCGCCGTGTTTGTTTTGGCGGGATTTTGAGCGGCGCCGCTACCGCCGGCGCTTAGGCTGTTTCTTGGAGGGGTCATCCTCCGCAGTTTCGTCGCCATCTCCCTCTTTTGGGGTGTCCACCATGTATATGTCATACGACGAGGTGGCTTTCCAGGGCCTAATAGGCGCTGGTTCTTCATCATCTCCTTCATCGGCGTCCGTATCGTCGATGTCTTCGGAGTCGAAGTCGAGCATGTCGATTAAGTCGTCGACAGTGGCTACAAGTGGGTGGTGGGTGGGCTTTGAATTTCTTCATCGTCTGAATCCCAACCCTGCTGGCCGCGGTCCGGCTAGGGCTCTCCTGATAAAGAGAGAGACTTCAGTGACTTCAGAATATCGCCAAAAGGCGAGTGCTGAAAGATGTCCGCGGCAGTAAACTCCATGATCGGCGCCCAATCGGATTTGATTGGCCGGGGCGCGGAGGGTTCGGAGTTCGGAAAGGAGTCCGGCTCCTTGGAGTCACGAGTCTCGCGGAGTGCGGGGCTGGTGTTCGGCTCAATCGCCGTTGGGATCGCAGCCCCTGAGGCGGCGTCCAACCGCACATCCTCGATCGGCGCCGTTGGCTCCGAATTAGGGATCAGAGCCGTCGTGAGTGCGGCCTCCAGGGCACTGTTCGGCGGCAGAGCTAAATCATGCTCGTCGGGGCAGTGCGGCGCGCTCGGCAGTGGTTCGAATCCGTCGAAGATTAAGTCTCCGCGGATGTCAGCCGTGTAGTTTAAATTTCCAAATCTGACCTGACGGCCAGGGGCGTAGCTTTCGATCTGCTCCAGACGGCCAAGTGAATTGGCCCGCAGTGCGAAGCCGCCGAAGACGAAGATCTGTCCGGGAAGGAAGGTCTCACCCTGGACTGCATCGCTGTTGAAGATCGTCGGAGCCATCGAGCCTGATGGCGACGACACAGAGGAACTCTCAATGAAAGCACCAATGTCGGTGTCAAAACCGGCGGATCTCGGGTAGGGGGTCCCGAACTGTGCGTCTAGGCTGGATGGTAATAGGAGGCAAGGGACACGAAGTTTTACCCAGGTTTGGGCCCTCTCAATGGAGGTAAAACCCTACGTCCTGCTTGATTAATATTGATGATATGGGTAGTACAAGAGTAGATCTACCACGAGATCGAGGAGGCTAAACCCTAGAAGCTAGCCTATGGTATGATTGTTGATGTGTATGTTGTCCTACGGACTAAAACCCTCCGGTTTATATAGACACCGGATAGGGTTAGGGTTACATAGAGTCGGTTACAATGGTAGGAGATCTGAATATCCGTATCGCCAAGCTTGCCTTCCACGCCAAGGAAAGTCCCCTCCGGACACGGGACGCAGTCTTCAATCTTGTGTCTTCATAGTCCTAGAGTCCGGCTGAAGGTATAGTCTGGCTATCCGAACACCCCCTAATCCAGGACTCCCTCACTCGGGCAAAGGAGGAAGAACCAATTTTTTTTCGAAAAGCAGGAAGACCCGTGGCCTGGCCTCTGCATCGTATGATGCACACAACCATTTTATTGAATAAAGTACCGGGTTGAAAACAAGGTCTCAAACAATCCGATGAAACACCTTTTTTTTGGCCAAAACCGACAAAAATAGGGTAAGATGACTAGATACATTTCCTATTGTTGGACCGCCATCCAAACAAGTTTTAAGTATCCCGTGCAACTGTCTTTGAGCGGTTGCACCCAATATCCATAAGCCCCATGTGGTTCGCATGGCTGAGTAATGACCACATACAGATCCAAGTAGACACCCTAATGATAGCATGCAAAAAATTTATGATGGTTTGTCTGTTAAAGCCGACATCATTCTGAAGTGGAAGACCAAATAACTTGCTTCACGCTCCTTTCTTTTTTTCCTGCAGTTGCTGCTGAGTGGAGGTTGTGACATGGCAGCGGTTAGAGGGGGGTTGGGGTGTGTTTAAGGGGTTTGAGTGGCTGATTAGGCTGGTTTAGTCGGAATTTTGAATATTTGACCTTTGTGGTCTCCATTGTCGTCTTTCCAGTAGTATTCTTATGAATAAAATTGTTCTTTCTATCGTGGCGATGCCATGTGGCGAGAGAGTTTTGTGTCCTTGTAGATCTATTTTTTCAGATCTAATGACTTTTTGATATCGCATCGTGTTGCCTTTGTTGGTTTGATTTTTTGTGGAGTTGGAATCTTTCATCTACACTATTGTATGTGGTTCTAGGACATGCACTTCTAAGGAATAACACTGGTCCTAGTCCGTTCATATTTCATAGCTTGCCATCTTTTGGGTAACTCAACGGACTTTTAGAAACCATTATTGGTAATGAAGTTCATGTGGGTGAACGAGTGACAGTTTCGTTTCTCAAGTACAACTGCAGTATCTTTGTTGATGTCGTAAAATGATTTCACATTACAAAGATGTGTACCACGGAGAATATATCTCCAAGTTATTTAATTGTAATTCTTTATCGTAAGAGTTACTCTGTAGTTTATCCGATTTCAGATCAAAAACATTGTACCTGTAATGATTATGAGTATCAATGAAGTTACATATGTTCTAAAAAAAAGCCGCGCAGAGCCATGGACAGATATAACATGAATGTTGGAATGATTTTCAATAATCATGGGGTAATCTGATTAGTTCTTACAGTTGGCGATACAATCAAGAAAAAATATCTTATCAACAAGAAAATATATAAAAAAGTGACCAAAAAGTAATTTTGGAGTTTTGCACTCATTTGACATAGGCATGTATATAAAAACTTTCCACCAATGAACCCTAAGATTGTTAGAAAAAAAATACTATAGTCATGCTCAAGACACTTATAGTTTGTCGCTCCATGGCATGAAAATAACACCGATTTCTCTCTCTCTCTCTCTGTGTGTGTGTCTCTCTCTCTCTCTCTCTTGACATCAACACAGTTGTGCAAAGGGACACCTACACTCTTTTGTTGATCATGGCGATCTTCCAGTTTCCTAAGCGCGTGAGGAATAAGATTGACAAGTTGCAACACACACTCATATGGAGTAGTGACTGTGGCGAGAATGCACCCGCCGGTTGTCCCCTTGTAAATTGTTTGTCTCTTGTCTACATGTCGTCCAAGGGGGCTCGAAGGTCTCAACGTGCTAGATTCAGAATGCTTTGGAGAGTGTTTTGCTTTCTTTAACCTTGATTGCAATGGACTGGTCCGGGGTGATATTTGATGGCTCGTAGGTCCCATCTGATAGGGTCAATGGAGTTTTTTCATACGGCTACCAAAGTGGAGGTTAGCTATGGTGTTTGGGCAGCTTCTGGTACAACTGTTGTCTAGATGGTTCCTCCCCAAAGGATATTGCCCCTTCATTGTTTTTTACTTATGATACACAAGTGTATTTCTTCCTTCATGTGCTTCAAATAACTACTTGGTGGATATTTTCGTAACTTCACTTCCATTGCTCGGATTCATGACTTTATCACCATTTGGAGTGCTCTCCTATCGTGCATTTGGACCCAAATCACGACGGACTCCATCTGCTGGACGTCCTTTGGTGATGGACATTATTCGCCTGGCTCAATGTATAGGCTACAATTTGAGCGGTTGACGCTGCCCTTCTTTGCTAAGGAGGTTTGGGAGGCTAGGGTGGGTCTGAAGTGTAAGTTTTTGTTTTGGCTTCCTGCTCTCCATAGGAAATCCCTCAAGGTTGATTGCCTCGCCGTCCAAGGGTGACCTCATGAGGAGATTTGCGCTCTTTGATCTTGTTAGCATGACTTGTATTTCTTGCTTTTGCTAACACTAAGTTACATGAAGTTTTTAGTATCTGTCACCATAAATTGCACCCTATTGAATATTAAATTGCATATCTGAACGGTGTGTAACTTTGGTGAAGCGCAAGTGATTTATAGCTTATGAGGTGGGATGTTGATCCAAAGCCTTAAAAAATGTTTGGGATTTAAGAAAAACTAGCAAAAGGGCCCGTGCGTTGCAACGGGAGAACACAACACGAAAGGCACCAGAATCAGGCTATGAAGATGTGATTGACATCTTGAGCAGGAACATTAGCTGCCTTGTCTTCATGTGCTCTCATAACATCAGAATCCCTCGTGCGTCCAGGCGATGCAATTCTTAATTGGTTCCAAGCTTATGTGCAAAATCGTCGATGAGTTGTGCTTGAGATCCATCATGCAAACATACGTGAGAATGAGATAAGGACTTTTAAAAAGCCATTTGGAAAACCTAAATTTAACGGCGTTATCGCCTCTTGATTTCCTAAGGGACACTCTGAAATATTCTTCGGCCAAAATGTAGTATGTTGCCATGAGTACTATTTCTTTTTTCAACACAAAATTGAATCAGAACGACAAAAAAAATCTAGCACAATATAAATAATGAACTGCTGCCCGGATTTTTTTATGTGTAAGACTTAGGGCGTGTTCGGGAGCCCTCCACGGCCTCCAACTCCTCAACTCCATTGCCAGGATCCTTTCGCCGGCTTCTTCCGAGCGATCCGGGAGCGAGCGAAGCGTTCGGCGACGCAACTTCTCACTCGTACGAGGAGCCAGCCTCAAGCCCGTGAAATTGCCCAATGTAGCCCATTCAGCTGGAAAGTTGTAGCAGGCTCACAGCCCAATTCGATGGGAAAGTTGTGGATGGGCTATAGGCCTGGTGGTTCTCTCGTGGAATGGTCAGAGTTTTTCGATAGTGGGATTGTATGCCTATTCGAACCGGTACGCTCACTCACTTCGGGGTGGCAACAAGGTGTAAATTTAGGCCAACTCTCGCTTCTTCAGATCCTGGGAGCTGGGAATTGCTCGCTCCTCAACTCCACCTAAAATACACTACCGTGATAGCCAGCTTCTCAACTCCATAACCACGATTTGGAGCGTTCGACTCAGCTCCAAACCTGGAGTCGTGGAGTTGAGGAGCCGGAGGGCTCCCGAACACGCCCTTAATGTGGAAGATTATTGTATGTTATGTACTGCACTGAATGGCCCTCATGGCCATTGGTAAAGACATAAGGGACATGCAACATGCAGGGGTCATGGCTTGAAGGAAGGCACTTTTACTGTTTTTTTCTTTTAACCACATACCTGCCGCATTGATGATGAGGTCGTGCTTGAGATTCATTTGTGAAAATAGTCCAGGATGAGATAAGAATTTTTAGAAGACCATTTGGAAATTCTAAGACGTGACGACATTATCACCGCTTGATGCTCCAAGGCACCACCCTGAAACTTCTTTGGCCAAGCATCTTCCATTTCTTTGATGGGCATTTCCTGACTTATACTAATGAATCCTCCACCTCGTCTGGACCTACCTCTATACATGGTTTGTTTCATGACCAGTAGAACAATATCTAATACATTGCCAAACTGGACCAGATAAAACTGTGAATGGAGGCAAATTAGACCTTTATTCATTTTTCTTAATTTGTGCTTAATGGCAAATGCCTGAATTTCTTGTTTAATACTTTCCAAATTACTCGTCGTGGTTTTAGTTCAAATTCCAAATTACTCGTCGTGGTTTTAGTTCAAATTTGAACTAAAACCACGACGAGTAATTTGGAACGGAGGGCGTAACATAAAAAAAGAGTGATTATCTATGCATATAATGGTAAGTATATTTCATATTTCTATAAATAATTGTAACACTTGTATGCTTGGACTTTTGATGCCAGACCAAAATATGATGCTTGTGTTAGCGCCGCGGCTGGCTGGTGATGCGCAAAAGGCCAAACACCCTCGAGTAGGCTATTTTTCCAATTGTCGAACAACAAAATTCCAGTTGGTATACTCAAGTTTCAACCAGACTCACATCCCACACGAAATGATGAATAGCTTTGATTTTCAGTCCTATTCTCGCACATTTTATTTTATTGAGACACAAGGCTCATAGACTTATGTAGAACACAAGAAAACAGAAGAGACTAAACCGAAGACAATTTAAGGCTACCGCATTTTACCATGTAGCTGGTAGTGGCCATACTTCACCATTTAATTTGTGCAGAAGTTCAGAAGTAGGCAAGATGAACACTTTGGCTGTAATTCAGTTGAAATACGATTGTACAACCATGAGCACATAATTCGAAACCATCATGTATAGATTGTATATTAGATGTAAGCAATACAGATCACTATATATAACTTGCAGTCTCCTTTCTTAACTGACGTGTGCACTCCAAAGTAATGTAGGAATTAGCTATTTTACATGGGAATAAAGTATTAGGGGAGCCAGGATTTATATACCAACAAAGAGTATGCAGATACTACAACTTTCATTGAGCCATTTTTTATCTGTATCGATTTCGATCCCTGAAATTTAACCAGATGCATCTTGATCTGTTTTTGATCCAATGAATTCCATAAACTTGATGTGATGATGGATTACTTTTAGTCACCCTTCATGGTACCGGCCACCTATGAAACACAGTTCAATGCATCTCCAACACATTTAGGCATGTATGTAAACTACTATCTGCGGCAGGGTCAGACTATATTAGAATCATCAAGTACCTTGTACCAAGTAAAGAGTAATCATCAAGTACCAAGTAAAGAGTATTACTGAGAATCATGCCTAGCTTTCTACCCAACTTGCAGATTTCTTCTCCCCTGCATAGGTATCTAGGCAGACCCAAAATCGTACAGCTTGAAATGCAGCGAGATGCATTGCATCCTTCAACCAAGGAACAGTCGTTGCCATCCCCTCTGCATATAGGAAATGGTCACCAATCCACCTTCTTCCTGAAAAGCAGACCAAAGAAGAACAGAGTAGAGATATAATGGGTGATACACTTGAAGGCTGGATTCCTTCGGATTTCGTATAACTTTCCAACGAACAGCCGGCTGGTTTAGCACATGTGCCATGTGTGAGTGAACATTGTCCGCTAAAGTTCAGACGTCATAAAAACAAAAAACGCAAACACTAATCCCAGCGGGTCTATGACTCTGAAAATTGTCGCGGCATTGTGCTCGTGCATAACATTCTGCCCGAAGAGAGGTGTCGCCGTCAGTTTTCAAGGGCCTATATGGCCGAGCTCACAGCCATGGGCCCAGACATCTACCATCCTATAAGCCCCGAAATCGCCATGTTCAGGGTGTTCAACACCGTGCAACAGCACAAAACTAAACACATAACAGTTACTCTTTCCACAATATTTATAGAACCATTGAACATTCAGCAAGTCTTTCATAGGTTTTAGGAACTGCATACCCCACGACAGTTGTCAGTTACACTAACGGAATTGTCATCATGAAGGACTGCATTAATATCAGTAGCATAGCTTGCTTGAGCTTCATCAACAACATTATTCAGTATTTCATAAACCTAGGATATGCCAAAAGAAAATGGTGGTCAGGTTTAGGGTTTAGGGTTCTTAACAGTTCATATATGAAACACATAGTACATGTTTATCTATTCTAGAATCGATTAGAAGAACAAAATGCCTTGATAACAACATTTGTCAAATTCTCAGGAGAGGAGGGAGACAGAGCCTACGTGTAGTTAATTGTGGTGAGAATATATGTATATGATTGCAAAGCTGCTTGGAGCTGATCAACTCTGCTACTGCCGTGTCTACCTCTTAATCACATTGGACCTGGGTACCCCGCCGTGGTCAGGAGAATCACTTGGACATTTGCTGTGGTGTACTTGTCAGGCATCAGCTTCTCCTGAATTGCATCAGACTCAGGTACCTCGCCGTTGACGGATCTTGCCTAAAATACATAGCTTCTAGAATTCATTGTCATGGCTATGGGAATAGCACTCATAAAACAAGCGCCTTTTTTAGCTCCTTGGCATAGTATATCTTCACGTTGCCATAGAGTGGTACATGTAAACATAAGAGGAAGCATCAGGAGGATATTAGGATAGTTTCCAAGAACACAAGTTAAATGAGATAAGCAGGTTTACCTATGTCCTATAGCACAACTTGGCTTCTAAATTTTCTCTCACTAGAACACCAGAAAGCATGTCAGTAGTAGAGTATGGAATTTGTTTCTTGGAAGCTTCAGATTGTGTTCAGAAAGCTCATACAAAGAAGAGACCAATAAGAACCTGAAGAAAAGAAGAGCGGTCAAATGAATTATATAAGCGTCTCACTTTCATTGCTTCCTTCCCTTCCATCCTTAGAAAACAACTCACTCTTGAATGTCCTACGTGAAATGAAGCTAGTTACCTATTTCTAATATAACTTCAAGAAGAAAATCTACTAAGATGTCATGTAGGAGAATAAATGATATAACATGCGTTCCTCATAGCTCAAACACATAATTCAAATATTTTCTTCTTCCTCTAAGACGGAGCAGGAAAGAAAGAAATACACTATACACTCTTCACGGAATAAATAATGTTGAAACTGACTAAGCTCGTTTCAGTTAGTGGCAAGCACAGGCAATGTATATATACATATATGGACCTTATTCTGAAAAGCACATACTTCTTTTTAGGCACAAAAATAAACACCTATTGAGCAGGAACCACAACACAGCATAGAGCAAAATAATTCTCCTATGTTTTTCAGATCGTAAGCTTCAGAACCAAATTCCTTTTCACTGAAATGCTCCAGCAAGAGAAATTCCATACCGCAGGGGGTTGAGAGCGGGTCTGCAGCAGATGGCGCTGGCGGCATGCAGCCATGGTGCTGCATAGGCGAGATGGGGGGAGACGCGGGAGGAGGCGTAGGGGATGGCAACAAGGAGCTGCGCACGAGGCCGATCATGGCGGCGGTCAACCATCGATACCGCAGCTCCGCAGAAGGCGTCCATGGGGGCTCGGGAGGCGCACATGGGCAGTCCAGGAGGAGTGGAGCGGGATGAGGAGGTTGAGGAGGAAGCGCAGCGCTCGTGCCACGGATGACCGATGACGGACCAGAGCTGGGCGGAAGGAGATGGCCATGGATCGGGGCGAGTTTGGGCGGTCGCTGCTGAACAGGGGGCGGAGAGAGGAGAACAGAGAGGAAAGAGGAGGCAGGCGGGCTGAGGGGAGATCGCCTGCGTGGGCCTCGTCAGCGGCGGTCCCCGGCAAGAGGCGCGGAATTGGGTGGTCGGGCGCGGTCATCTCTGGCGCGTGGCGGCGCAGAGGGGAAAATTAGAGAATCGTTTTTTGCTCGGTGTACTGCGGGTTAGATGCGCTAAAAGCTAGGGACTTTTATGCAAAAGGTGCGTGACGGGAGAAAAAAAAACACCAAACACCCTTCCCAATTCCTTCGCCTACCAAACCCTTATCTATGATTTTGTTCATAAATGCAAATAGAGAAAATATTACATAATCTGTTGGAATTTTGCTAGTAGGCCTTTGGCCCAAAGCCCAACTAAAATTCTGAAATTCTCTTGGCCCATTCATGCACACATGTGAGTGGAGTGAGTGAAAGTTTAGTCCCACCCTGGAAGTTGAGAGAGAATTGCACCTTTTTATAAGGTGAGCTCTTCTACCACTTGTATGAGCATGAGAAGAGGAGACCTACACGCGCTCCTCCTCCTCGCTCGCCACGACGCGCCGCGGGGTTTGAGCCGAGCCGAGGACAGAGCTATGCACGTTGTCTATATTTTTGCTGCTCGGGAAAAAATAATGAGTCATTAATTAATAATTAATGGACGCGTTAATTACTGAACCGTTTTCGATTCTTTTGGATCGTGGCGACTCGGATGTGGGGTTTACTCCCACGACCTACCCGGCCCGCACTATATAGTCAGGCAGACGTCTACCCTAGCCACCGCCTCGTATGGTTTCTCACCACCGTTCCAGATCATTGCGCCGCCAAGCAAGTCTTCTCCATCCCTCCTTTCAGCGTGCACCGGGAGAAGGGACAGCAGGCCTCCGGAACCCCGCCTCTCGTGATCCTGTACGGGAGAGGGGCGATCAGGTTTTTGGGGAGCGCACTCGCGCGACTTCTGGCAGCGACGACTTCTTCCCCGACCTCGGCAACCTCATCCTCGACGACATGGGCGACAACGTCAACGTCGGCGGTGCTGCACCCGCTACACCGTATGTTATTCTATCCTTCTTGTTCGAGATCGTGGTAGAATTCATGTTTCTAGTATGTGCCCTAGATGTGATCCATTCATCTACTATGCTAGTTTGCATGATTAGTTTAATCTCTGCTATTGCTATCATGATCTATTTCCTATTTATTCGGATTAAATCTCGTAGTAATTTTCTCATTTTTCCAACAATCCAAAAACCTGATTATAGGAAATTTACTCCGAGTGGTTTTGCTGCGCATCTGAAGCCGCCTGCCTTTACGGGGGCGCAATATAAGAGGTGGCGCACGAGAGCAGTCTATTGGTTTCAGACCATGGCCTGCTATGACGCCACCAAGGGCAAGCCTGAGGGCGATCTTAATCCAGCACAGCTGGAAGCTTTTGAGAAGATCGATACCCTCTTTAAAGGCGCTCTTTTGAGTGTTCTTGATGACTCCATTGTGGATTTGTATATGTCGTTTGACAACGGCAAGGACATGTGGGCTGCGCTCGAGGCCAAGTTTGGTGCCTCGGACGCCGGTAGCGAGTTGTACGTCATGGAGCAATTCTATGACTACAAGATGACTGATGAGCGCCCTGTTGTACAACAGGCTCATGAGATACAGTCGCTCGCAAAAGAAATTGAGTACTTCAAGTGTGTGTTGCCGGACAAATTTATTGCCGGAGGCATCATTGCCAAGCTTCCACCTTCATGGAACAATTTTGCTACTTCCCTGAAACACAAGAGACAGGAGTTTTCCGTTGCGGATCTCATTGGTACTCTTGATGTTGAAGAGAAGGCGAGAGCAAAGGACACACATGCTCGAGTTGCTGAGGGAGGTTCTAGTGCCCACATGGTACAGAAGAAGAACTTCCAGCCTAACAAGTTCAAAAACAATAAGAACAAAACTCAGGGCAAAGGCAAGTTTGATACAAAGAACAAGCCATCACATTCTACCAACTTCAAGAAGAATTCTCATAAGAAGGGGAAGGGACTTTGCCATGTCTGCGGTGATCCTAATCACTGGGCTCCGAAGTGTCCTAACCACTTTGAGGAGCGTGAACATGAGAAGAGCCGCAAGTCCGCTAATGTTGTCATCGGTGATACTGATATGAAGGAATCAGGGTACGGTATTTTTCCTACCATCCTTTCAGTATTCCAAACCCCTGATTGGTTAATTGACACCGGTGCCAATGTACATGTTTGTGTTGACGCCTCCATGTTTTCTTCTTACCAGGCCACTAGGACTTCTCCCGTGCTGATGGGGAACGGGTCACATGCCATCGTTCGAGGTGTTGCTACGGTCGATCTGAAGTTTACTTCGGGGAAGACCGTGCGTCTGAAGAACGTTCATCATGTGTCGTCCATCAATAAAAATCTCGTTAGCGGTTCTCGTTTATGTCGAGATGGTTTTAAGTTGGTTTTCGAATCCAATAAAGTTGTAATTTCTAAGTATGGACAATTTGTTGGAATAGGCTATGAGAGCGGAGGCTTGTTCCGCCTGTCTTTGTCAGATATTTGCACTAAAGTTATTAATAATGTTTGCCACAACAATGAGTCTGATATTTGGCATTCACGACTTTGTCACATTAACTTTGGTTGCATGACGCAGCTAGCCAATATGAATTTAATTCCAAAAATCTCTACTGTCAAAGGCTCTAAGTGCCAAGTATGTGTGCAAGCTAAGCAACCTCGCAAGTCCCATAAGACTGCAGAGGCAAGAGACTTGGTGCCACTAGAGCTTATACATTCTGATCTTTGTGAGATGAATGGCGTGTTGACAAAAGGTGGAAAGAGATACTTCATCATGTTGATTGATGACTCCACTAGATATTGTTATGTGTATCTTCTGAAATCAAAAGATGAGGCTTTGACTTTCTTCAAAAACTATAAAGCTGAGGCAGAGAGCCAACTTGATCGAAAAATTAAATGGCTTAGGTCCGATCGTGGTGGAGAGTATTTTTCCAATGAATTTGATCTGTTTTGTGCGGAACATGGTATAATCCATGAGAGGACGCCTCCCTATTCACCCCAGTCAAATGGGGTAGCCGAAAGAAAGAACCGAACTCTAACTGATATGGTTAACACCATGTTAGACACTTCGGGTCTATCCAAGGAATGGTGGGGGAGGCGCTAATGACTGCGTGTCATGTCCTAAACCGAGTTCCCACAAAGCATAAGACCATGACTCCATTTGAGGAATGAGAAAGGAAAAGGTTGAAACTCTCTTACCTATGTACTTGGGGTTGTTTGGCTAAAGTCAATATACCAATTCCCAAGAAGCGCAAGCTTGGACCAAAAACCGTGGATTGTGTTCTTCTGAGCTATGCTTTTCATAGCATCGGCTATAGATTTTTGATAATAAAATCTGAGGTATCCGACATGCATGTTGGTACGATTATGGAGTCGAATGATGCAACTTTCTTTGAGGGACATATTTCCTATGAAGGATATGTCGAGTTCATCAAATCAGGAGATACCTACTCCATCTAGTGAGGAATTCACTGTAATTCCTGAACCCACCATTGCGATGGAACACGTTGAGAATCCTGTTGAGGGTGACAATGGAACTCCTGTGAGGAGTAAGAGACAGAGGACTGCAAAGTCCTTTGGTGATGATTTCATTGTGTACCTCGTGGATGACACACCCATGACTATTTCAGAAGCCAATGCATCTCCTGATGCTGACTACTAGAAGGAAGCTGTACGTAGGGAGATGGATTCCATCTTAGCTAACGGTACCTGGGAGATCACTGATCGTCCTTATGGGTGCAAACTTGTAGGATGTAAGTGGGTGTGCAAACCTGATGGTACGATTGAAAAGTACAAGGCACGGCTTGTGGCCAAGGGTTATACCCAGAAAGAAGGTGAAGACTTCTTTGATACTTACTCACCCATGGCTAGACTGACCACAATTCGGGTGCTACTATCACTAGCTGCCTCACATGGTCTTCTCGTTCATCAAATGGACGTTAAGACAGCTTTCCTCAATGGAGAGTTGAAGGAGGAAATTTACATGGATCAGCCAGATGGTTTTGTAGTACCTGGTCAGGAAGGAAAGGTGTGCAAGCTATTAAAGTCTTTATATGGCCTTAAACAAGCTCCTAAAGAGTGGCATGAGAAGTTCGAAAGAACATTAACTGCTGCTGGCTTTGTAGTAAACGATGGTGACAAGTGTGTGTACTATCGCTATGGTGGGGGCGAAGGAGTTATTCTTTGTCTGTATGTCGACAACATATTGATCTTTGGAACAAAACTTGATTTAATCAAGGAGGTTAAGGATTTCTTATCTCGCTGTTTTGAGATGAAGGATCTAGGAGTAGCTGATGTTATCTTAAACATCAAGCTATTGAGAGATGAGAATGGTGGGATCACACTGCTTCAATCTCACTATGTGGAAAAGGTCTTGAGTCATTTTGGGTATAGCGACTGCACACCTTCTCCAACTCCATATGATGCTAGTGTGTTGCTTCGAAAGAATCGACGGATTGCTAGAGATCAACTGAGGTATTCTCAGATTATTTTCTCGCTTATGTATTTGGCGAATGCCACGAGGCCTGACATCTCGTTTGCTGTTAGCAAGCCGAGTCGGTTTGTGTCAAAACAGGGAGATGATCATTGGCATGCGCTTGAGAGAGTTATGCGCTATTTGAAAGGCACCGCGAGCTATGGGATTCACTACACCGGGTATCCAAGGGTACTGGAGGGTTATAGTGACTCAAACTGGATATCTGATGCTGATGAGATCAAGGCCACAAGTGGTTATGTTTTTACACTTGGTGGTGGCGCTGTTTCTTGGAAGTCTTGCAAGCAGACCATCTTAACGAGGTCAACTATGGAAGTAGAACTCACAGCATTAGACACTGCCACTGTTGAAGCAGAGTGGCTTCGTGAGCTCTTGATGGACTTACCTATGGTTGAAAAACCAATACCCCCTATCCTGATGAACTGTGATAATCAAACGGTGATCGTCAAGATAAACAGTTCTAAGAACAATATGAAGTCCTCAAGGCATGTGAAGAGGAGACTGAAATCTGTCAGAAAATTAAGGAACTCCGGAGTTATTACGTTGGATTATATCCAAACGTCGAAAAATTTGGCAGATCCCTTCACAAAGGGTCTATCACGTAATGTGATAGATAATGCATCGATGGAGATGGGTCTGAGACCCACCGCATGAGTTGCCCATAGTGGTAACCCACTCTATGTGATTGGAGATCCCGAAAGTAGAAGTGGGAGACAAGCTGTTGGTCAGCTGGGAGGAGAGTATCCCTATATTACCTATCCCACTCCATGAAGATGCAATACTCTCCTGATCTGCATGGCAGGTTGATACTTATCTTAATGTGTTTCAAGTGGCTTACTCGGGTAAGCAGAGATGCTGTCCTGCAGAACATCTTCTGAGGAACACACCTATATGAATTTGACTGTTAACGTCGCAGTCTGTGAGAATTGGGTGTTCTCTAATAAATTCATGAAAAGGCCCTGGAGTATGACGTATACGCTCCACCCGCGGGGAAGCCTTGCGGCAACCCAGCATCGGTCAAGAATTTGTGTGAAACTAGTTTCGCAGAAAACTTGTAGTTCAAGGCATAGTCCACTATTCAAGTTATGATCTAGTGCAGCATAAATCTCTAAGTGGAAGTTCAACTTCACAGTCTCCACTAAGCACCGGTATATAAACAATGTTTTGGAACTAAATGATGAGATGTGCCAATGAGACTTTGTGGGGGATTGCTGGAATTTTGCTAGTAGGCCTTCGGCCCAAAGCCCAACTAAAATTCTGAAATTCTCTTGGCCCATTCATGCACACATATGAGTGGAGTGAGTGAGACTAAAGTTTAGTCCCACCCCGGAAGTTGAGAGAGTTGCACCTTTTATAAGGTGAGCTCTTCTACCACTTGTATGAGCATGAGAAGAGGATACCTACACGCGCGCTCCTCCTCCTTGCTCGCCACGACACGCCGCGGAGTTTGAGCCGAGCCGAGGACAGAGCTATGCACTCCCATGACCTACCCGGCCCGCACTATATAGTCAGGCAGACGTCTACCCTAGCCGCCGCCTCGTATGGTTTATCACCACCGTTCCAGATCATTGCGCCGCCAAGCAAGTCTTCTCCATCCCTCCTTTCGGAGTGCATCGGGAGAAGGGACAGCAGGCCTCCGGAACCCCGCCTCTCGTGATCCTGTACGGGAGAGGGGCGATCAGGTTTTCGGGGAGCGCACTCGCGCGACTGCTGGCAGCGACGACTTCGCGAACGACGACTTCTTCCCTGACCTCGACAACCTCATCCTCGACAACATGGGCGACAACGTCAACGCCGGTGGTGCTGCACCCGCTGCACCGTATGTTATTCTATCCTTCTTGTTCGAGATCGTGGTAGAATTCATGTTTCTAGTATGTGCCCTAGATGTGATCTTTTCATCTACTATGCTAGTTCGCATGATTAGTTTAATCTCTGTTATTGTTGTCATGATCTATTTCCTATTTATTCGGATTAAATCTTGTAGTAATTTGCTCATTTTTCCAACATAATCGGGTTTAGTGTTATGCTAATTTCCAACATTAGCTCAAAAAGTGTATATAATTCTACTACCCTTTTTATGTGTGTGCATTTTTCTAAGCTACATACTAACGTTTTATGAAAAACGATACTATTTTCCTATGACTTATCATTCTAAATTGTATTTATTAAATAAATTTTTATTATCAAATTTAGATACGAGAAACTGATTTCTTCTGGATAGTAGTTTTCTTTTGATCTTATTTAGAATTTATGATAGAGTTGTCATATTTTGTGTGCAAGTTTGCCTATTAAAATTGTTTCTTAGTGCAACGAAATGTCTGATTCATCTTAACATCATCATAACCTCAGCATGCTATGACAACCGTGTAGATGTCTTAGCTTACAAATGAAAGTTGGCGTATCTGATATTCAGTAAAGATAATGTATCCATCAAACAATGGGGCATTTGTTGTGACTTCGTTAGTTTACAAGCTTTACGACATACATAGACGATGTATGAGTACATATGTTTGGTTATGTACATATATATGCATACACGTGAAAAGATTTATTTCTTCGTCCATACACAGTTACACACTTTGGCTTGTTCAGATAGGTCCATGTGAAAGGAATCATCATGCAAAAATTGAGTCCGCCATGTAGGCTTTCATTTGACATGTATGTGCAAAGTTTTATTTTTGAAGATGTGTGTGCAAAGTTAGGTTCAAGATTGAGCCTCTATAACCCTCGTGGGCCCTCCCCTCTGCATATCTCTCTACTCCCATCCCTATCATGTTCCACTCAGAGATCTGGATTGGGAGCGAGCCGCACACTACAGCTCCATTCTTTCCCACCACGCGTGCTCTCCAGTGAGCAGAGCAACACACCTCATCAGTCACCTCCTCTCGTCATCACCCCGTAGTCCGGCCACATTCGAACACCACGACCATAGGATCTCATGGGCGTCCCTCCTCTTACTTGTAACATCCCGAGTCCATTCTATCCTGAATCACTATGCAATGTTTGTTTATATATTTTTTGCATTTGCATTTCATTATGCCATTAAATATTTCACACGATTTTTTTGAAGTAAATCCAAATGAGTTTGATTTTAACTTATTCAATCTGTGTGAAACTTTTCCTCTGATCTCTCCATAATCACTATTATAATGTTTTTTATTTTATTCTTGCATTTGCATTTCATCATGCCACTAAATATTTCACACCAAATTAAATCTACGAACATTCCATATAATGTATTTTATTTAATTGCTTTTCCAATTTCCATTCCAGCCTTCTCCGAAATCCCTTGCCTTTTCTACTTCAAGTCTGCCCCCAAAACTTTGTCCAAAATATTTTATCACTTTCTTAAGCTACACCAAAAACACTCCTAAAGCCTAGATATAATTCAAACCCATTTGAAATAAATGCAAATGGGTTTGAATTTAACTTACCCAATTTGTGTGAAACTTCCTCTGCGGGACTAAGTATAAATCATGGACACCACAGGAAAAGTTTCATATTTGTACATGCGCCTCCATCATTGTCTCTTTTCCTAATTTTTGTATTCTGTAAATGGCAAAAGAGAGAAGAAAATGGGAAAGAGATCAGCCCACTAAGGCCCAGACGACACTTATCTTACCCCCGATCCCCACTCCCTCGATCCCGTCCTCTCGATCCCCAGCGTCGCCCTTTGCTATTCGACCCACCTCCCTCCTCCGACCATCTCCGCCGCTAGGGCCCTCTCTGCACCTACCCCTGATCCCCACTCCTATGTTTCATCCCGCCAGCGACCAGCGCCATGGCCGTCCTTTGCTGTTCTCCTACCTCCTCCGGCCATCTCTGCCTCCGGCCTCAGGCCATGTCCGTCGCCATCTAAACCTACCCAACCTCCACTCCTCAGACATCCCGCCGACGACCAGTCACCGCCCTTTGTCGTTTGCACCAGACCCGCCTCCCTCCTTTGGCCATCTCGGGGCCGCCCTGCCTCGCTCTGCCTCTTCCCGACGCATGGAGCACATGCGTGCCCCCTGTCATCCCACCGGCGACCAGCCACCGCCCTTTGTTGTTCTCGTTCTATGTTTGTTGACTCGGGATGCTAGTTGTTGATATTACAAACAATTTTCATACGTATATAAATTGATATGATTCCGTGCAACCAATCGAGGTGGTATTATTAAACCCGAGTGAGGTAGAATACGTGAGTGTCGTGCGTGTAGAGGCCCAATGAGACGATATGGCCCTTTGTCGTTCTCGTTCTATGTTTGTTGACTCGGGATGCTAGTTGTTGATATTACAGACAATTTTCATACGTATATAAATTGATATGATTCCGTGCAACCAATCGAGGTGGTATTATTAAACCCGAGTGAGGTAGAATACGTGAGTGTCGTGCGTGTAGAGGCCCAATGAGACGATATGGCCCTTTGTCTTTCTCGTTCTATGTTTGTTGACTCGGGATGCTAGTTGTTGATATTACAGACAATTTTCATACGTATATAAATTGATATGATTCCGTGCAACCAATCGAGGTGGTATTATTAAACCCGAGTGAGGTAGAATACGTGAGTGTCGTGCGTGTAGAGGCCCAATGAGACGATATGGCCCAGGCGGGAAGTTTAGTTGCAGCTCTTTAGCGAGATACGGATCATGTGGATGGACAAAATTTTAGTACCATCTCAGATCTTTCCCTAATAATAAAGCACATGCATCTCCAAATTAGTACCACCTCGTTTATATTACGATTTTGTTTGTACAAATCATAAAAGCATATTATGACATGAGAAGAAAGCGTATTGTGACGTTGAACCCAACAAAGTCAATCCGTGCTTTATTATTAGGGAAAGATTTACATGACCTATGTCTCGTCTGTCACCAAGTTTTATATCACTTGTCAATGAAAACAAATTTACGTAGATTTTTCAATCGAAATGTTCACCCTCTACTGAGCCTCCCGATGCACAAATAAATTATTGCCTTAATTCATTAGAATATTAAAAATGATGAATTGTGACTCTCCAATGCTCTTATCTAATGGTCATACATCCTAAGGTTATGTAAAGTTGTTTCACTGATGTTAACATATATTCCCTCCATGCCACAATATAAGATCGTGACAAAGGGAGTAGCAAACTCAATCAAAACATAGAAACCGAAAAAAAAGATGACCAAGAGTTAATTTAGTCAGTTAATTTGGTTATAATTACTTGGAACTAGGCACTGACAGCCTGATAGTGGTATGACATTGACTACAAGAGCGGGCCAAACTGCCATCACATTCCCCTCACCTTTTAAGTTGTCAGAATGATGTAATGTGGCATCTAATCCAGCAGGTGTATGCTGGGTACTGCAGCAAACATCACTTAATCAACGTCCTAATCCTGCGTTGGCAAACTAATTAGTTTCAGTTACACAAGGAGACATACAACCAAGATGAAAATAAGTGTCCAAGATGTCTCCGGCCGGACGTGACGATGCTGGTGCAAGGACATTTGACCCTTATTGAAGACGCTGTTGTGGAAAAAATCGACTTAGTCGTAAGTGTTAATTTCATGTCTTGTAATATTTTGATCATGGTTTCTTTTATTTTCTACCTCCTTTTTTTATTGTGTGCATTACAACGAGACATACAAGTATCGATCGCACACACGTTTCTTTTGAAGAAGAAAAGAGGAGATATCCTACAAGAAACCAAGAAATCCCTGTCTCATTTTTGGAGATCTCCTGTTGGCGCCCTGTGGAGTAGGTTGTTTTTCGTGTGTGATCGCGACTAAACTTGCATAAGCGCGGTTTAATCGCCTCAAGCAGATAAGCCCGTGACGTGTGAGCAGTAAGCTGGCTGTGCCGTACCTCATGGATCTGCATCAAGGACTTAAAACTTTAAGTCCCCTTTCAAGCTCGTAATTTCTAGTTGTTGTCGGGGACAAACTGTGACCCCGTACCTACAACTACAAGCAGTGACCCCCTTCTTGGCCCTTCCTCCGCGATTGTCCTCATCTTGTTGTTCTCTATGATACTCCAACATCTCAATTTTTCAGCAATTTCTGGACACAAAGACAGGGCTTGGAATCTAGCAGCAACATCTGCCACTTCGTTTTCTTTTCTCAACGTTTTCCTTCTTGTTGCAGGGTCCGAGAGGAAGGGCTGAACTTGGTTTTTCATTCTTGTTTTTGGGCAAGGAGATCGAAAGGCTGGTATAGTAAAAGTTTTGGCCCTACGTACGCCTGTGCTCCGAGATCGATGGACCAGAGGGCAGTGAAATGAATGATGGCTTCATGAGAGGGTTCGTCTCCGGGTCCCCGATTTACTCCCCTGCCTTCGATCGACATGCACGCAGCCGCACGTGCTTGGATGGACCTCGTAAGGGCGTGCTGCAGGACGGCAGGAGCGAGAGTTACTACTGGCGTGTAATAATTTAGAGTGCCGCAGATGACAGATGTTACATACATTTACATACATACAGATATTACCACTGGATATTACTCACATCGCATGCACATATGATTTTCCTTTGACGGATACCACGTATATGAATGATACATGCATATGCGCAGCTTCTATCCGTAGTGGAGACCAGTGACCAATGCAACTGTGGCCGGGGCCTGGTGATCCAGATCTAGACCAAGCTGTCGACGGGCACAATAAATACAGTCGTTGTACATGTCAGTTAGTACGGATGCATGGAACTGTATAATCAAAACTATGACTGTACCTACGTACGTACGATTAATCTAGGAAGGAAAAGTCTTCTTTGACGTACGATAAACTATGCATGATTACGATCGAGAAGACGGCCTGCATCTGCATGCATGGCTCCTTGACGCGCGCATGATGGAGGTCAGGCTGGCGACCATGGCTCGCTCAGCTGGTTCATTTTACGTACGTACAAGATGATCAGTGCATGGAGCAATTAAGTAGTGGAGGACGTACGTAGTACGACGACGCGGTAGCAGCTTGTTCATTTTACGGTCGTAGCTTGACGACGCGGTAGCTTCACTCACTCGCTAACAGCTTCAGAGATGCTCTGAAAGTAGATCACGTTAGCTTGATGATTGATGATGGAGTATATCTGTTATGATGTATACGAATGTGCTATACGCACGGAACGTCGGTTAATAGTATAGCCAAAAGCTGGTTATATGAAGTTGACATGTTAGTATGTTACTTGTAGCCAACCTGATAGTCCACCCGTACAATAGTTAGGGCATTTTCAATTCCCATCCCTAAACCGGACACCGTATTCGTCCACGAACCGGTGGAGACCAATCCACAAAGACTGACGCGGAAACTGGCCTCCAACCGTGCTCGTATACATTTCAAACCGAAATTCAACAAACTGGACGATTTCCATCAAACACGACGGGATTCAGCAAAGTTCAGCATGCAAATATCTCTAGTGCAACAATACTTCAAATTAATGAGATAATCGGATGTTCAACAAGTTTTTCATGGATAGATCAAATTCATCATATTTATCCCTATAAAGGATGGTAAAGTACCCGCCTTCCAGGGCTGCTTGCTGATACGTCTCCAACGTATCTATAATTTTTTATCGTTCCATGCTATTATATTATCTGCTTTGCATGTTTTATATGTATTTATATGCTATTTTATATTA
This sequence comes from Triticum urartu, assembly GCF_056163025.1. Lineage (NCBI taxonomy): Eukaryota > Viridiplantae > Streptophyta > Magnoliopsida > Poales > Poaceae > Triticum > Triticum urartu. The sequence continues at coordinate 465,417,326 of NC_141873.1, read as the reverse complement.
TTTTTGGGACTAACTTATTAACCTAGAGCCCAGTGCCAGTTTCTTTTTTTTTCCTTGTTTTTGAGCTTCGCAGAAAAAGAATACTAAATGGAGTCCAAACGGAATAAAACTTCATGATGATTATTCTTGGACCAAAAGACACCCAGGGGACTTGGAGTGCAAGTTAGAAGAGCCACGAGGTGGCGGCAAGGGTGGAGGGCGCGCCCTAGGGGCCCCCTACCTTGTGGGCCCCTCGGTGACTCCCTGACCTAGATTTTCGTCCTATATATTTACATATATTCCAAAACCCTCAGAAGCATCCACGAAAACACATTTCCACCGCCGCAACCTTCTGTTCCCATGAGATCCCATCTTGGGGCCTTTTCCGGCGTCCTGCCGGAGGGGGATTCCACCACGGAGGGCATCTACATCAACTCTATTGCCCTTCCGATGAAGCGTGAGTAGTTTACCACAGACCTACGGGTACATAGCTAGTAGCTAGATGACTTGTTCTCTCTCTTTGATTCTCAATACCATGTTCTCCTCAATGTTCTTGGAGATCTATCCGATGTAATCTTCTTTTGCGGTGTGTTTATCGAGATCCGGTGAATTAGGGATTTATGATCATCTTATTAATGAATATTATTTGAATCTTCTCTGAATTCTTATATGCATGATTTGATATCTTTGCATTTCTCTTCGAGTTATCGGTTTGGTTTGGCCAACTAGATTGGTTTTTCTTGTAATGGGAGAGGTGCTTAGCTTTGGGTTCAATCTTGCATGATTTCATCCAGTGACAAAGTAGGGGTAGGGAGACACGTATTGAATTGTTGCCACCGAGGATAAAAAGATGGGGGTTTCACCATATTGCTTGAGTTTATCCCTCTACATCATGTCATCTTACTTAAAGCGTTACTCTGTTCTCTTGAACTTAATACTCTAGATGTAGGCAGGAGTCGGTCGATGTGTGGAGTAATAGTAGTAGATGCAGGCATGAGTCGGTCTACTTGACACGAACATGATGCCTATATTGCATAATCATTGCCTTGGATATCGTCATAACTTTACGCTTTTCTATCATTTGCTCGATAGTAATTTGTTCATCCACCATATTATTTGCCTTCATGAGAGAAGCCTCTAGTGAAACCTATGGCCCCCGGGTCTATTTTCCATCATATTAGTTTCCGATTTACTATTCTTGCAATCTTTTATTTTCAGATATATAAACCAAAAAACCCAAAAATATTTTATCTTTTGTTTAGTTTTATTTATCTTTATCAGATCTCACCTTTGCAAGTGACTGTGAAGGGATTGACAACCCCTTTATCGCGTTGGGTGCAAGTGTTTGATTGTTTGTGCAGGTGCATCTATTGGGGAATTGCGCGTTTCTCCTACTGGATTGACACCTTGGTTCTTAACTGAGGGAAATACTTATCTCTATTGTGCTGCATCACCCTTTCCTCTTCAGGGAAAAACCAACGCAAACTCAAGAAGTAGCAGGAAGAATTTCTAACGCCATTGCTAGGGAGATTCACACCAAGTCAAGACTAGTCTCCCGTTAACTTGCCAATTTCTGGCGCCGTTACCGGGGAGATCTACGTCAAGCCTACCAAGTACCCATCATAAACTATCATCTCTTGCATTACATTATTCGCCATCCGCCTCTCGTTTTCCTATCCCCCACTTCTAAAACGATTTACAAAAAGATTTGCCTTTTTATTTGCCTTCTTTCCGTTTGCCCTTATGTCTTACTTGGTTTGTTTGCTCGTTTGCTTGGTACAATTGTGTGTTTATTGAAAATAAGAAGCAAGGATTTTATGGATCCTCATCCACTTGCTAATCTTTTTAAAAGATCCAATTATGATGAACCAATTGCTAGTGAGTTGAGTGCCCTAGATTATCTTTATGAGGTTTTGCTTGAAATTCGTGAATCTGAAAATTGTGATGAAGTGTTGAAAGAAGAAATTTATGAAGTGATTCACGATAGCTCCTTGAATGAAAAGCATGATTGCAATGATATTATTATAAATTATATTAATGTAAATTGTGCTAATGATATGCAAAACCCTAAGCTTGGGGATGCTAGTTTTGCTATGTCCACTACTTGTTGCAATGATCATGATTGGGGTGATTCTTCTTATAATCTTGAAAATTTATTTAAGTCCCATGATGAAAGTGAGATTGATAATAATGTTTGCAATAATACTGAAAGTGGGTTTGGAAGAGTGTCAACTCTAGATCCCACATATTTGGATAATGTTCAATCTTATGAAATTTTTGATAAAAGTGGGTTCAAAAAGGTCATGACTTTATTTGATGATAATCCCACTATTTTGGAAGAGTGTCAACTTTGCATGCATGTGGATCGTGAAGAGAAATTTTTATATGATAGCTATATTCTTGAATTTGATTATGATCCTACATGTAATTATTATGAGAGAGAAAATATGGTTGTATAAATTTTTATGTCACTAAATTACCTCTCGTTATGTTGAGATTGCTATTGTTTCTTTTTCTTCCTTACATATACTAGTTTTTGCTTGTCTTGGTAATTTGTTTACTTATAAAATGCCTATGCATAGGAAGTATGTTAGACTTAGATGTGTTTTCCACATGCTACATGATGCTCTCTTCGTGTTTAAATTGCTATCTTTCATGTGAGCATCATTAAAATTATCAATGCCTAGCTAAAAGGCTTTAAAAAAGCGCTTGTTGGGAACCCAATATATTTCCTTTCTGTTCATGAATAAATAATTCATCTAGCCTCTAGTTAGATGTGTTTTTGTGTTTTAATTAGTGTTTGGGCCAAGTAAGTGGGGGTGCCTCAAGGGGGGCACAACCCACCAGGGCGCTCTAGGAGGCCGAGGCGCGCCCTGGTGGGTTGTGCCACCTCGGGTGCCCCCGGACCGCCTCTTTGCTCTATAAATACCCCAATATTCCAGAAACCCTAGGGGAGTTGACGAAATATTGATCCAGCCGCCACAGAGTCTAGAACCACCAGATCCAATCTAGACACCATCTCGGATGGGGTTCACCACCTCCACTGGTGCCTCCCCACTGATGCGTGAGTAGTTCTTTGTAGACCCCCGGGTTCGTAGTTAGTAGCTAGATGGCTTCCTCTCTCTCTCTTGATTCTCAATACAATGGTCTCTTGGAGATCCATATGATGTAACTCTTTTTACGGTGTGTTTGTTGGGATCGATGAACTTTAAGTTTATGGTCAGATCTATCTTTTTATATCCATGAAAGTATTTGAGTTTCTTTGATCTCTTTTATGCATGATCTCTTATAGCCTCGTATTTTATTCTCCGATATTTGGGTTTTGTTTGGCCAACTTGATCTATTTATCTTGCAATGGGAAGAGGTGCTTTGTAGTGGGTTCGATCTTACGGTGCTTGATCCCAGTGACAAAAAGGGAACCGACACGTATGTATCGTTGCTACTAAGGATAAAACGATGGGGTCTATCTCTACATAGATAGATCTTGTCTGCATCATGTCATCGTTCTTATTGCATTACTCCGTTTCTCAATGAACTTAATACACTAGATGCATGCTGGATAGCGGTCGATGTGTGGAGGAATAGTAGTAGATGCAGGCAGTGAAGGAAGTATGCCCTAGAGGCAATAATAAAGTTGTTATTTATATTTCCTTATATTATGATAAATGTTTATTATTCATGCTAGAATTGTATTAACCGGAAACTTAGTACATGTGTGAATACATAGACAAACAGAGTGTCCCTAGTATGCCTCTACTTGACTAGCTCGTTAATCAAAGATGATTAAGTTTCCTAGCCATAGACATGTGTTGTCATTTGATGAACGGGATCACATCATCTGAGAATGATGTGATGGACAAGACCCATCCGTTAGCTTAGCATAATGATCGTTTAGTTTTTCTGCTATTGCTTTCTTCATGACTTATACATGTTCCTCGGACTATGAGATTATGCAACTCCCGAATACCGGAGGAACACCTTGTGTGCTATCAAACGTCACAACGTAACTGGGTGATTATAAAGATGCTCTACAGGTGTCTCCAATGGTGTTTTTTTGAGTTGGCATAGATCAAGATTAGGATTTGTCACTCCGTGTATCAGAGAGGTATCTCTGGGCCCTCTCGGTAATGCACATCACTATGACACTTGCAAGCAATGTGACTAATGAGTTAGTCACGGGATGATACATTACGGAACAAGTAAAGAGACTTGCCGGTGATGAGATTGAACTAGGTATGATGATACCGACGATCGAATCTCGGGCAAGTAACATACCGATGACAAAGGGAACAATGTATGTTGTTGTGCGGTTTGACCGATAAAGATCTTCATAGAATATGTAGGAGGCAATATGAGCATCCAGGTTCCGCTATTGGTTATTTACCAGAGATGTGTCTCGGTCATGTCTACATAGTTCTCGAACCCATAGGGTCCGCACGCTTAACGTTCGATGACGATTTGTATTATGAGTTTGTGTGTTTTGATGACCGAAGGTTGTTTGGAGTCTTGGATGAGATCACAGACATGACGAGGAGTCTCGAAATGGTCAAGACATAAAGATTGATATATTGGACCGTGTTATTCGGACATCAAAAGTGTTCCGAATAGTTTCGGGTAAAAGCGGAGTGCCGGAGGGGTTACCGGAAACCCCGGGGGAACTAATGGGCCACCATGGGCCTTGTTGGAGAGAGAGGAGGGCAGCTAGGGCAGGCCGCCCCCCTTGCACAAGGGAAGGGGGCAGCGCCCCCTTTCCTACTCCCTCTCCCTCTCCATCCTTCCCCCTCTCTTCCTTGTGGAGGAATCCTACTAGGATTGGTAATTCTAGTAGGACTCCCTCTCCTTGGGCGCGCACCTAGGGCCGGCCGGCCTCCCCCTCCCTCCTTTATATACAGGGGCAGGGGGCACCCTAGAATACACAAGTTGATCTTTTAGCCATGTGCGGTGCCCCCTCCATAGTTACACACCTCGGTCATATCGTTGTAGTGCTTAGGCGAAGCCCTGCGTCGGTAACTTCATCATCACCGTCACCACGCCGTCGTGCTGACGGAACTCTCCCTTGGCCTCAACTGGATCAAGAGTTCGAGGGACGTCATCGAGCTAAACGTGTGCCGATCGCGGAGGTGCCGCACGTTCGGTACTTGGATCATGAAGACGTTCGACTACATCAACCGCGTTACTAAACGCTTCCTATTTCGGTCTACGAGGGTACGTAGACACACTCTCCCCTCTCATTGCTATGCATCTCCTAGATAGATCTTGAGTGATCGTAGGTATTTTTTTTGAAATACTATGTTCCCCAACAGGCAGGAGTCGGTCTACTAATCTTGGACGTGATGCCTATGTAATGATCATTGCCTGGATATTGTCATGAGTATTTGAAGTTCTATCAATTTCCCAACATTAATTTGTTCACCCACCGCATTGCTATTTTTCTCGAGAGAAGCCACTAGTGAAATCTACGGCCCCCGGGTATCTTTCTCATATTATTTGCCTTTGCGATCTATTTTTATTTGCATTTATTTTTAGATCTATTAATCCAAAACTCCAAAAATACTTTGCTGCACTTTATTTTATTTGCGATCTATTTATCCAAAATATTACAACATTTTTACCGTCATGCACCAATTTCTGGCATCGTTACCCGAAAGGGATTGACAACCCCTTTAACACGTCGGGTTGCGAGTATTTGTTATCTGTGTGCAGGGGCTGTTTATGTTGTGTTGCTTGGTTCTCCTACTGGTTCGATAACCTTGGTTTCATATCTGAGGGAAATACCTACCGCCGCTGTGCTGCATCATCCCTTCCTCTTTGGGGAAATACCGACGTAGCTTCAAGCAACATCAGGCACCAAATACCAATTATTCAGGTCTAAAACTAATCCCGAAGGTAGATGTAGAGGTAGCGTGCCGATGGCGATCACATTGACCTTGGAACCATTTCCGACGCACATCATCACCTCGTCCTTAGCCAATCTTCGTTTAATCTGTAGCCCCTGTTTCGAGTTGCAAATATGAGCAACAAAACCAGTATCGAATACCTAGGCGCTACTACGAGCATTTAGTAAGGTACACATCACTATCATGTATATCAAATATACCTTTCACTTTGCCATCCTTCTTATCTGCCAAATACTTGGGGCAGTTCTGCTTCCAGTGACCAGTCCCTTTGTAGTAGAAGCACTCAGTTTCAGGCTTAGGTCCAGACTTGGGCTTCTTCCCTTGAGCAGCAACTTGCTTGCTATTCTTTTTTTGTAGTTCCCCTTTTTTCATGTGCCTTTTTTTAAAATAGTGGTCTTATTAACCATCAAAACTTGATGCTCCTTCTTGATTTCTACCTCCGCAGCTTTAAGCATCACGAAGAGCTTGGGAATTTTCTTTTCCATCCCCTTTATATTATAGTTCATCACGAAGCCTTTATAGCTTGGTGGCAGTGATTGAAGAACTCTGTCAATGACACTATCATCAGGAAGATTAACTCCCAGCCAAGGTTGTCAGAATTGTGATTTTGAATCGGATCGGAGCTCTGATGGTAGGATCGCAAATCGTAGAATCTTCACTATCGGGATCGTAAAAACATAGATTCTATGAACTAAAATCATAGAATCAGAGGGGTTAGTTTGGATCGTAAAATCGTAGAATCGTATACCAGAATCACGATTCTGACAACCTTGCCCGGTCCCGGCTGAGACAAGTGGTTATGGTACCCAAACATTCTGAGTATGTGTTCACTGACAGAATTATTCTCCTCTATCTTGCATCTATAGAACTTGTTCGAGACTTCATGTCTCTCAACTCGGGCATTTACTTGAAATATTAACTTCAACTCTTGGAACACCTCATATGCTCCATGATGTTCAAAACGTCTTTGAAGTCCCGATTCTAAGCCGTAAAGCATGGCACACTGAACTATCGAGTAGTCATCAGCTTTAGTCTGCCAGACGTTCATAACGTCTGGAGTTGCTCCTGCAGCGGGCCTTGCACCTAGCGGTGCTTCCATGACGTAATTCTTCTGTGCAGCAATCAGGATAATCCTCAAGTTACGGACCGAGTCTGTGTAGTTGCTACCATCATCTTTCAACTTAGCTTTCTCTAGGAACGCATTAAAATTCAAGGAAACAGTAGCACGGGCCATTGATCTACAACAACATAGATATGCAAAAACTATCAAGACTAAGTTCATGATAAATTTAAGTTCAATTAGTCATATTACTTAAGAACTCCCACTTAGATAGACATCCCTCTAGTCATCTAAATGATCACATGATCCATATCAACTAAACCATGTCCGATCATCACGTGAGATGGAGTAGTTTTGAATGGTGAACATCTCTATGTTGATCATATCTATTATATGATTCATGTTCGACCTTTCGGTCTCAGTGTTCCGAGGCCATATCTACATATGCTAGGCTCGTCAAGTTTAACCTGAGCATTTTGCATGTGCAAAACTGGCTTGCACCTGTTGTATGTGAACGTAGAGCTTATCACACCCGATCATCACGTGGTGTCTCGGCACGACGAACTGTCGCAACGGTGCATACTCAGGGAGAACACTTATACCTCGAAATTTAGTGAGGGATCATCTTATAATGCTACCGCCGTACTAAGCAAAATAAGATGCATAAAAGATAAACATCACATGCAATCAAAATATGTGACATCATATGACCATCATCATCTTGTGCCTTTGATCTCCACCTCTATAGCACCGTCGTGATCTCCACCATCACCGGCTTGACACCTTGATCTCCATCGTAGTGCCGTTGTCCTCTCGCCAACTATTGCTTCTACGACTATCGCTACCGCTTAGTGATAAAGTAAATCAATTACATGGCGATTACATTTCATACAATAAAGTGACAACCATAAGGCTCCTGCTAGTTTCCGATAACTTTTACAAAACATGATCATCTCATACAACAATTTATATCCCATCACGTCTTGACCATATCACATCACAACATGCCCTGCAAAAACAAGTTAAACATCCTCTACTTTGTTGTTGCAAGTTTTACGTGGCTGCTACAGGCTTCTAGCAAGAACCGTTCTTACCTACGCATCAAAACCACAACGATTTTTCGTCAAGTGTGCTGTTTTAACCTTCAACAAGGACCGACCATAGTCAAATTCCATTCAACTAAAGTTGGAGAGACAGACACCCGCCAGCCACCTTTATGCAAAACAAGTTGCATGTCTGTTGGTGGAACCGGTCTCATGAATGTGGTCATGTAAGGTTGGTCCGGGCCGCTTCATCCAACAATACCGCCGAATCAAAATAAGACATTGGTGGTAAGCAGAATGACTATTATCGCCCACAACTCTTTGTGTTCTACTCGTGCATATCATCTACGCATAGACCTGGCTCGGATGCCACTATTGGGGAACGTAACATGCAATTTCAAAATTTTCCTACGCTCACGCAAGATCTATCTAGGAGATGCATAGCAACGAGAGGGGGAGAGTGTGTCTACGTACCCTCGTAGACCGAAAGCGGAAGCTTTAGGTTAACACGGTTGATGTAGTCGAACATCTTTGCGATCCAACCGATCAAGTACCGAACACACGACACCTCCGAGTTCAGCACATGTTCAGCTCAACGACGTCCCTCGAACTCTTGATCCAGCAGTGGGTCGAGGGAGAGTTTCATCAGCACGACGATGTTGTCATGGTGATGGTGATGTGATCCGCACAGGGCTTCGCCTAAGCACTGCAACGCTATGACCGGAGGAGTAAACTGTGGATGGGGGCACCACACACGACTAAGAGAATAATTGATGTGTTATGGGGTGCCCCTGCCCCCGTATATAAAGGAGGGAGGAGGAGGCCGGCCACCAAGAGGCGCGCCATGGGGGGAGTCCTACTAGGACTCCACTCCAAGTAGGATTCGCCCCCCTTTCTCATTTCTTTCTGATACGTCTCCAACGTATCTATAATTTTTGATTGTTCCATGCTATTATATTATCAACTTTGGATGTTTTATATGCATTTATATGCTATTTTATATGATTTTTGGGACTAACCTATTAACCTAGAGCCCAGTGCCAGTTTCTATTTTTTCCTTGTTTTTGAGTTTCGCAGAAAAGGAAAACCAAACGGAGTCCAATTGACCTAAAACTTCACGGAACTTATTTTTGGACCAGAAGAAGGACATGTAGTAAAAGAGTTGGGCCAGAAGAGTCCCGGGCTGCCCACGAGGGTGGGGGCATGCCCACCCCCCTGGGCGCGCCTCCCTACCACGTGGACAGCCCGAAGACCCCCCTGACTTGTTCTCGACGCCAAAACCTCTTATTTATACTGAAACTTCCAGAAAGAAACCTAGATCGGGAGTTCTGATGTCTACTACACAACCTTCTTCTTGTAGACGTTGTTGGGCCTCCAAGTGAAGAGGTTTGTAAGGCAGTAGCAAATTTCCCTCAAGTGGATGACCTAAGATTTATCAATCAATGGGAGGCGTAGGATGAATATGGTCTCTCTCAAACAACCCTGCAACCAAATAACAAAGAGTCTCTTGTGTCCCCAACACACCCAATACAATGGTAAATTGTATAGGTGCACTAGTTCGGCGAAGAGATGTGATACGTCTCCAACGTGTCTATAATTTTTGATTGCTCCATGCTATATTACCTACTGTTTTGGACTATATTGGGCTTTATTTTCCACATTTATATTATTTTTGGGACTAACCTATTAACCGGAGGCCCAACCCAGAATTGCTGTTTTTTTTCCTATTTTAGTGTTTTGGAGAAACAGAATATCAAACGGAGTCCAAACGGAATGAAACCTTCGAGAACGCCATTTCCTCATCATATAAGACCCAGGAGACTTGGACCCTCCGTCAAGAAAGCCACGAGGCGGTCACGTGTTTGTTGAGACCGATGAATTGTGGGTTTATGATCCAGTCTATCTATGAATAATATTTGAATCTTCTTTGAATTCTTTTATGTATGATTGGTTATCTTTGCAAGTCTCTTCGAATTATAAGTTTGGTTTGGCCTACTAGATTGGTTTTTCTTGCCATGGGAGAAGTGCTTAGCTTTGGGTTCGATCTTGCGGTGTCCTTTCCCAGTGACAGAAGGGGCAGCAAGGCACGTATTGTATTGTTGCCATCGAGGATAACAAGATGGTTTTTTTATCATATTGCATGAAACTATCCCTCTACATCATGTCATCTTGCTTAAGGTGTTACTCTGTTTTTAACTTAATACTCTAGATGCATGCTGGATAGCGGTCGATGAGTGGAGTAATAGTAGTAGATGCAGGCAGGAGTCGGTCTACTTGTCTCGGACGTGATGCCTATATACATGATCATACCTAGATATTCTCATAACTATGCTCAATTCTGTCAATTGCTCAACAGTAATTTGTTCACCCACCGTAGAATACTTATGCTCTTGAGAGAAGCCACTAGTGAAACCTATGGCCCCCGGGTCTCTTTCTCATCATATCAATCTCCATCACTTTATTATTGGTTTGCTTTTTTACTTTGCCCTTTTACTTTTTACTTTGCATCTCTATACCAAAAATACCAAAAATATTATTTATCATCTCTATCAGATCTCACTTTCGTAAGTGACCTTGAAGGGATTGACAACCCCTAAGCGCGTAGGTTGCGTTGAGCTATTGTTTTTGTGTAGGTACGAGGGACTTGCGCGTAGCCTCCTACCGGATTGATACCTTGGTTCTCAAAAACTGAGGGAAATACTTACGCTACTTTGCTGCATCATCCTCTGCTCTCTGGGGAAATCCAACGCAGTGCTCAAGAGGTAGCAAGAAGAATTTCTGGCGCTGTTGCCGGGGAGTCTGCACAAAAGTCAACATACCAAGTACCCATCACAATCCCTATCTCACGCATTACATTATTTGCCATTTGCCTCTCGTTTTGCTCTCCCCCACTTCAACCTTGCCGTTTTATTCGCCCTCTCTCTCTATCCTCCCTCTCTTTCTCTATCTGCCTCTTTCTGCCTGTTTGCCTTTTGTTTGCTCGTGTGTTGGATTGCTTGTTTGTCGCGATGGCTCAAGATAATACCACATTGTGTGACTTCACCAATACCAACAATAATGATTTCCTTAGCACTCTGATTGATCCTCTTACCGATGCTGAATCTTGTGAAATTAATGCTGCTTTGCTGAATCTTGTCATGAAAGATCCTTTTCCAGCCTTCCTAGTGAAGAAGCCGCTACCCATCTTAATAGCTTCGTTGATTTGTGTGACATGCAAAAGAAGAAAGATGTCAATAATGATATTTTTAAATTGAAGCTATTTCCTTTTTCTCTTAGAGATTGTGCTAAAGCTTGGTTTTCATCTTTGCCTAAAAATAGTATTGATTCATGGAACAAGTGCAAAGATGCTTTTATCTCTAAGTATTTTCCTCCCTCTAAGATCATATCTCTTAGAAACGATATTATGAATTTTAAGCAACTTGATCATGAACATGTTGCACAATCTTGGGAGAGAATGAAATTAATGATACGTAATTGCCCTACTCATGGTTTGAATTTGTGGATGATTATACAAAAATTTTATGCCAGATTGAATTTTGCTTCTAGAAATCTTTTAGATTCGGCCGCGGGAGGCACTTTTATGGAAATCACTTTAGGAGATGCTACTGAACTCCTAGATAATATTATGGTTAATTATTCTCAATGGCACACTGAAAGATCCACTAATAAAAAAGTGCATGCGATAGAAGAAATTAATGTTTTGAGTGGAAAGATGGATGAACTTATGAAATTATTTGCTAATAAGAGTGTTCCATCTGATCCTAATGACATGCGTTTGTCTACTTTGATTGAGAATAATAATGAATCTATGGATGTGAATTCTGTTGGTAGGAATAATTCTGGTAACAACGCGTATAGAGGAAATTTCAACTCTAGGCCTTATCCTAGTAATCCCTCTAATAATTATGGTAATTCCTACAACAATTCTTATGGAAATTATAATAAGATGCCCTATGATTTTGAATCTAATATTAAAGAATTTATTTCTTCGCAAAAGAATTTTAATGCTATGATTGAAGAAAAATTGCTTAAGATTGATGATTTGGCTAGGAACGTTGATAGAATTTCTCTTGATGTTGATTTAAAGCTTAGATCTATTCCTCCTAAGCATGATATCAATGAGTCTCTCAAAGCCATGAGAATTTCCATTGATGAGTGCAAGGAAAGAACCGCTAGGACGCGTGCTATGAAAGATGCCTTTATTAAAGCGTGTTCTTCCAATTCCTATGCAAATAAAGATGAAGATCTAAAAGTTATTGATGTGTCCCCTATTAAATCTTTGTTTTTCAATATTAATCTTGATAATTATGGGACTTAATATGATCCACCTTTACCTAGAAGGCGTTCTAAAAATTCAGAGTATTTAGATCTTGATGATGAAATTGATAAAAGTGGGATTAAAAGAAATAAAACCCTAGATGTTGCTAAACCCACTATATTGGATTTCGAGGAATTTAATTATGAAAATTGCTCTTTAATTGATTGTATTTCCTTGTTGCAATATGTGCTAAATTCTCCTCATGCTTATAGTCAAAATAAAGCCTTTACCGAACATATCGTTGATGCCTTGATGCAATCTTATGAAGAAAAACTTGAGTTGAAACTTTCTATCCCTAGAAAACTTTATGATGAGTGGGAACCTACTATTAAAATTAAAATTAAAGATTATGACTTTTATGCTTTGTGTGATTTGGGTGCTAATGTCTCTACTATTCCCAAAACTTTGTGTGATTTGCTAGATTTCCGTGATTTTGATGATTGCTCTCTAAACTTGCATCTTGCGGATTCCACTATTAATAAACCTATGGGAAGAATTAATGATGTTCTTATTGTTGCAAATAGGAATTATGTGCCCATAGATTTTATCGTTCTTGATATAGATTGCAATCCTTCTTGCCCTATTATTCTCGGTAGACCTTTCCTTAGAACGGTTGGTGCAATTATTGATATGAAGGAAGGGAATATTAGATTTCAATTTCCATTAAAAAAGGGCATAGAACACTTCCCTAGAAAGAAAAATAAAATTACCATATGAATCTATCATGAGAGCCACTTATGGATTGCCTACCAAAGATGGCAATACCTAGATCTATTCTTGCTTGTTATGCCTAGCTAGGGGCGTTAAACGATAGCGCTTGTTGGGAGGCAACCCAATTTTATTTTTATTCCTTGCTTTTTGCTCCTGTTTAGTAATAAATAAATTACTTAGCCTCTGTTTTGGTTTTGTTTTTTGTGTTTAATTAGTGTTTGTGCCAAGTAGAACCGTTGGGAAGACTTGGGGAAAGTCTTGTTGAACTTGCTGTAAAAACAGAAACTTTAGCACTCACAAGAACTGCTGTCATTTTTATTTGGAGAGTGATATTTAGTTAATTATATTTGAAGATGATTAATAGATAAATTCCCCACGTCCAGCAATTTATTTTAGAATTGTTGGGGTTCCAGATCTTGCGCTAGCTACAGATTACTACAGACTGTTCTGTTTTTGACAGATTCTGTTTTCGTGTGTTGTTTGCTTATTTTGATGAATCTATGGCTAGTAAAATAGTTTATAAACCATAGAGAAGTTGGAATACAGTAGGTTTAACACCAATATAAATAAATAATGAGTTCATTACAGTACCTTGAAGTGGTCTTTTGTTTTCTTTCGCTAACGGAGCTCACGGGATTTTTTACTTTAAGTTTTGTGTTGTGAAGTTTTCAAGTTTTGGGTAAAAGATTTGATGGATTATGGAACAAGGATTGGCAAGAGCCTAAGCTTGGGGATGCCCATGGCACCCCCAAGATAATCTAAGGACACCTAAAATCCAAAGCTTGGGGATGCCCCGGAAGGCATCCCCTCTTTCGTCTACTTCTATCGGTAACTTTACTTGGAGCTATATTTTTATTCACCACATGATATGTGTTTTGCTTGGAGCGTCTTTTATGATTTGAGTCTTTGCTCGTTAGTCTACCACAATCATCCTTGCTGTACACACATTTTGAGAGAGCCATACATAATTTGGAATTTGATAGAATACTCTATGTGCTTGACTTATATCTTTTGAGCTCTATAGTTTTACTCTAGTGCTTCACTTATATCTTTTGAGTTTTATAGTTTTGCTCTATGTGCTTCACTTATATCTTTTAGAGCACGGTGGTGGAATTTTTTTATAGAAACTATTGATCTCTCATGCTTCACTTAGATTATTTTGAGTCTTAATAGCATGGTAATTTGCTTAATAATAATATGCTTGGTATTCAAGATTTGTAAAACTTTCTTTTGAGTGCGTTGAATACTAAGAAAAAAAATTGATGCTTGATAATTGTTTTGAGATATGAGGATGGTGATATTAGAGTCATGCTAGTTGAGTAGTTGTGAATTTTAGAAATGCTTGTGTTAAAGTTTGTGATCCCCATAGCATGCACGTATGGTGAACCGTTATGTGATGAAGTCGGAGCATGCTTTATTTATTGATTGTCTTCCTTATGAGTGGCAGTCGGGGACGAGCGATGGTCTTTTCCTACCGATCTATCCCCCTAGGAGCATGCGCGTAATACTTTGCTTTGATAACTTCTAGATTTTTGCAATAAGTATATGAGTTCTTTATGACTAATGTTGAGTCCATGGATTATACGCACTTTCCTTCCTTCCACCATTGCTAGCCTCTCTAATACCGCACACTTTTCTCCGGTATCATACACCCACCAAATACCTTCCTCAAAACAGCCACCATACCTACCTATCATGGCATTTCCATAGCCATTCCGAGATATATTGCCATGCAACTTTCGACCATTTCGTTCATTATGACACACTCCATCATTCTCATATTGCTAGCATGATCATGTAGTTGACATCGTATTTGTGGCAAAGCCACCGTTCATAATTCTTTCATACATGTCACTCTTGATTCATTGCATATCCCGGTACACCGCCGAAGGCATTTATATAGAGTCATATTTTGTTCTAAGTATTGAGGTTTAATTGTCGAGTTGTAAGAAAAATAAAAAGTGTGATGATCATCATTTTTAGAGCATTGTCCCAAGTGAGGAAAGGATGATGGAGACTATGACTCCCCCACAAGTCGGGATGAGACTCCGGACGAAAAAAAAGAGGCCATAAAAAAAGAGAAGGCCCAAACAAAAAAAATGAGAGAAAAAGAGAGAGGGGACAATGTTACTATCCTTTTACCACACTTGTGATTCAAAGTAGCACCATGATCTTCATGATAGAGAGTCTCTCATTCTGCCACTTTCATATACTAGTGAGAATTTTTCATTATAGAACTTGGCTTGTATATTCCAATGATGGGCTTCCTCAAAATGCCCTAGGTCTTCGTGAGCAAGCGAGTTGGATGCACACCCACTTAGTTTCTTTTGTTGAGCTTTCATATACTTATAGCTCTAGTGCATCCGTTGCATGGCAATCCCTACTCACTCACATTGATATCTATTGATGGGCATCTCCATAGCTCGTTGATATGCCTAGTTGATCTGAGACTATCTTCCCCTCTTTTTGTCTTCTCCACAACCACCATTCTATTCCACATATAGTGCTATATCCATGGCTCACTCTCATGTATTGGTTGAAGATCGAAAAAGTTTTGGAAATGTCAAAAGTATGAAACAATTGCTTGGCTTGTCATCAGGGTTGTGCATGATTTAAATACTTTGTGTGGTGAAGATAGATCATAGCCAGACTATATGATTTTGTAAGGATAGCTTTGTTTGGCCATGTTATTTTGAGAAGACATAATTGCTTTGTTAGTATGCTTGAAGTATTATTATTTTTATGTCAATATGAACTTTTGTCTTCAATCTTTTGAATCTGAATATTCATACCACAATTAAGAAGATTTACATTGAAATTATGCCAAGTAGCACTTCACATAAAAAATTCTGTTTTTAGCATTTACCTACTCGAGGACGAGCAGGAATTAAGCTTGGGGATGCTTGATACGTCTCCAACGTATCTATAATTTTTGATTGCTCCATGCTATATTACCTACTGTTTTGGACTATATTGGGCTTTATTTTCCACTTTTATATTATTTTTGGGACTAACCTATTAACCGGAGGCCCAGCCCAGAATTGTTGTTTTTTGCCTATTTCAGTGTTTCGGAGAAACAGAATATCAAACGGAGTCCAAACGGAATGAAAGCTTCGGGAACGCGATTTCCTCATCAGATAAGACCCAGGAGACTTGGACCCTCCGTCAAGAAAGCCACGAGGCGGTCACGAGGGTGGAGGGCGCGCCCCCTGCCTCGTGGGCCCCTCGAAGCTCCACCAACGTACTCCTTCCTGCTATATATACCTACGTACCCCCAAACGATCATATACGGAGCCAAAAACCTAATTCCACCGCCGCAACTTTCTGTATCCACGAGATCCCATCTTGGGGCCTGTTCCGGAGCTCCGCCGGAGGGGGCATCGATCACAGAGGGCTTCTACATCATCATCCAAGCCCCACCGATGAAGTGTGAGTAGTTTACTTCAGACCTACGGGTCCATAGTTAGTAGCTAGATGGCTTCTTCTCTCTTTTTGGATCTCAATACAATGTTCTCCCCCTCTCTCGTGGAGATCTATTCGATGTAATGTTCTTTTTACGGTGTGTTTGTTGAGACTGATGGTTTGTGGGTTTATGATCCAGTCTATCTATGAATAATATTTGAATCTTCTCTGAATTCTTTTATGTATGATTGGTTATCTTTGCAAGTCTCTTCGAATTATCAGTTCGGTTTGGCCTACTAGATTGGTTTTTCTTGCCATGGGAGAAGTGCTTAGCTTTGGGTTCGATCTTGCGGTGTCCTTTCCCAGTGACAGAAGGGGCAGCAAGGCACATATTGTATTGTTGCCATCGAGGATAACAAGATGGGTTTTTTATCATATTGCATGAAACTATCCCTCTACATCATGTCATCTTGCTTAAGGTGTTACTCTGTTTTTAACTTAATACTCTAGATGCATGCTGGATAACGGTCGATGAGTGGAGTAATAGTAGTAGATGCAGGCAGGAGTCGGTCTACTTGTATCGGACATGATGCCTATATACATGATCATACCTAGATATTCTCATAACTATGCTCAATTCTGTCAATTGCTCAACAGTAATTTGTTCACCCACCGTAGAATACTTATGCTCTTGAGAGAAGCCACTAGTGAAACCTATGGCCCCCGGGTCTCTTTCTCATCATATCAATCTCCATCACTTTATTATTGCTTTGCTTTTTTACTTTGCCCTTTTACTTTTTACTTTGCATCTCTATACCAAAAATACCAAAAATATTATTTATCATCTCTATCAGATCTCACTTTCGTAAGTGACCGTGAAGGGATTGACAATCCCTAAGCGCGTTGGTTGCGTTGAGCTATTGTTTTTGTGTAGGTACGAGGGACTCGCGCGTAGCCTCCTACTGGATTGATACCTTGGTTCTCAAAAACTAAGGGAAATACATACGCTACTTTGCTGCATCATCCTCTCCTCTTCGGGGAAATCCAACACAGTGCTCAAGAGGTAGCAAGATGGTGATACAAGTGCAATATGGATAGTAGATATGGGTTTTTGTAATCTAAAAATATAAAAACAGCAAGGTAACTAATGATAAAAGTGAGCACAAACAGTATTGCAATGTGTTGAAACAAGGCCTAGGGTTCATACTTTCACTAGTGCAAGTTCTTCATCTATTCAACCAACACAAAGGACTTCAAATAGTGCCCCAAAGTTTCTACCGGAGAGTCAAGACGAAAACGTGTGCCAACCCCTATGCATAAGTTCACGAGGTCACGGAACTCGCAAGTTGATCACCAAAGCATACATCAAGTGGATCACGTGATATCCCATTGTCACCATAGATAAGCACATGCAAGACATACATCAAGTATTCTCAAATCCTTAAAGACTCAATCCGATAAGATAACTTCAAAGGGAAAACTCAATTCATCACAAGAGAGTAGAGGGGGAGAAACATCATAAGATCCAACTATAATAGCAAAGCTCGCGATACATCAAGATCGTACCACCTCAAGAACACGAGAGAGAGAAATCAAACACATAGCTACTGGTACATACCCTTAGCCCGGAGGGAGAACTACTCCCTCCTCGTCATGGAGAGCGCCAGGATGATGAAGATGGCCACCGGAGAGGGATTCCCCCCTCCGGCAGGGTGCCGGAATGGGTCTAGATTGGTTTTCGGTGGCTACGGAGGCTTCTGGCGGCGGAACTCTCGATCTATTCTGCTCCCCGATGTTTTTAGGGTATATGGATATATATATATATATGTATATATATATAGGCGAAAGAAGTCGGTCAGGGGGGCCACGAGGGTGGGGGCGCGCCCAGGGGGGCAGGCGCGCCTCCCTGCCTCGTGGCCACCTCAAAGCTTCCTTGACTTCAACTCCAAGTCTCGTGGATCACGTTTGTTCCAAAAATCACGCTCTCGAAGGTTTCATTCTGTTTGGACTCCGTTTGATATTCCTTTTCTGCGAAACACTAAAACAAGGGAAAAAACAGAAACTGGCACTGGGCTCTGGGTTAATAGGTTTGTCCCAAAAATAATATAAAAGTGTTTAATAAAGCCCATAAACATCCAAAACAGATAATATAATAGCATGGAACAATCAAAAATTATAGATACATTGGAGACGTATCAAGCATCCCCAAGCTTAATTCCCGCTCGTCCTCGAGTAGGTAAATGATAAAAACAGAATTTTTGATGTGGAATGCTACCTAACATAATCATCAATGTAATCTTCTTTATTGTGGCATGAATGTTCAGATCCATAAGATTCAAGACAAAAGTTTAATATTGACATAAAAATAATAATACTTCAAGCATACTAACTAAGCAATCATGTCTTCTCAAAATAACATGGCCAAAGAAAGTTCATCCCTACAAAATCATATAGTTTGGTCATGCTCCATTTTCGTCACACAAGATATTTAAATCATACACAACCCCGATGACAAGCCAAGCAATTGTTTCATACTTTTGATGTTCTCAAACTTTTTCACTCTTCACGCAATATATGAGCGTGAGCCATGGATATAACACTATAGGTGGAATAGAATGGTGGCTGTGGAGAAGACAAAAAAAGGAGAAGATAGTCTCACATCAACTAGGCGTATCAACGGGCTATGGAGATGCCCATCAATATATATCAATGTGAGTGAGTAGGGATTGCTATGCAACGGATGCACTAGAGCTATAGGTGTATGAAAGCTCAAAAAGAAACTAAGTGGGTGTGCATCCAACTCGCTTGCTCACGAAGACCTAGGGCATTTTGAGGAATCCCATCATTGGAATATACAAGCCAAGTTCTATAATGAAAGATTCCCACTAGTATATGAAAGTGACAACATAGGAGACTCTCTATCATGAAGATCATGGTGCTACTTTGAAGCACAAGTGTGGTAAAAGGATAGTAGCATTGCCCCTTCTCTCTTTTTCTCTCATTTTTTTTTGCTTTTTTTGTTTTTTGGGCCTTCTCCTTTTTTATGGCCTCTTTTTCCTTTTCTTTTTTTCGTCCGGAGTCTCATCTCGACATGTGGGGGAATCATAGTCTTCATCATCCTTTCCTCACTGGGACAATGCTCTAATAATGATGATCATCACACTTTTATTTACTTACAACTCTATACTTAGAACAAAATATGACTCTATATGAATGCCTCCGGCGGTGTACCGAGATGTGCAATGACTCATGAGTGACATGTATGACAGAATTATGAACGGTGGCTTTGCCACAAATACGATGTCAACTACATGATCATGCAAAGCAATATGACAATGATGGAGCGTGTCATAATAAACGGAACGGTGGAAAGTTGCATGGCAATATATCTCAGAATGGCTATGGAAATGCCATAATAGGTAGGTATGGTGGCTGTTTTGAGGAAGGTATATGGTGGGTTTATGGTACCGACGAAAGTTGCGCGGTACTAGAGAGGCTAGCAATGGTGGAAGGGTGACAGTGTGTATAATCCATGGACTCAACATTAGTCATAAAGAACTCACATACTTACTGCAAAAATCTATTAGTTATCGAAACAAAGTACTACGCGCATGCTTCAAGGGGGATAGATTGGTAGGAAAATACCATTGCTCGTCCCCGACCGCCACTCATAAGGAAGACAATCAATAAATAAATCATGCTCCGACTTCATCACATAACGGTTCACCATACGTGCATGCTACGGGAATCACAAATTTCAACACAAGTATTTCTCAAATTCACAACTACTCACTAGCATGACTCTAATATTACCATCCTCATATCTCAAAACAATCATCAAGTATCAAACTTCTCATAGTATTCAATGCACTTATATGAAAGTTTTTATTATTGCCATGTTGTTCTAAAGGACTCTCAAAATAATATAAGTAAAGCATGAGAGATCAATATTTCTATAAAATAAAACCACCGCCGTGCTCTAAAAGATATAAGTGAAGCACTAGAGCAAATGACAAACTACTCCGAAAGATATAAGTGAAGATCAATGATTAGTCGAATAGTTATGCAACTATGTGAAGACTCTCTAACATTTAATAATTTCAGATCTTGGTATTTTATTCAAACAGAAAGCAAAACAAAAATAAAATAAAATGACGCTCCAAGAAAAACACATATCATGTGGTGAATAAAAATATAGCTCCAAGTAAAGTTACCGATGAACGAACACGAAAGAGGGGATGCCTTCCGGGGCATCCCCAAGCTTAGGATCTTGGTTGTCCTTGAATATTACCTTGGGGTGCCTTGAGCATACCCAATCTTAGGCTCTTGCCACTCCTTATTCCATAGTCCATCGAATCTTTACCCAAAACTTGAAAACTTCACAACACAAAACTTAACAGAAAACTCGTAAGCTCCGTTAGTATAAGAAAATAAATCACCACTTAGGTATTGTTGTGAAATCATTCCAAATTCATATTAATTTATACATTAGATATTACACCAATATTAATTTATAATGAGTTCACAAAAGTACCTAAGTGGTGATTTATTTTCTTATACTAACGGAGCTTACGAGTTTTCTGTTAAGTTTTGTGTTGTGAAGTTTTCAAGTTTTGGGTAAAGATTCGATGGACTATGGAATAAGGAGTGGCAAGAGCCTAAGCTTGGGGATGGCCAAGGCACCCCAAGGTAATATTCAAGGACAACCAAGAGCCTAAGGTTGGGGATGCCCCGGAAGGCATCCCCTCTTTCGTCTTCGTTCATCGGTAACTTTACTTGGAGCTATATTTTTATTCACCACATGATATGTGTTTTTCTTGGAGCGTCATTTTTTTGTTTTGCTTGCTGTTTGAATAAAATACCAAGACCTGAATTTATTAAATTTTAGAGAGTCTTCACATAGTTGCATAACTATTCGACTACTCATTGATCTTCACTCATATATTTCGGAGTAGTTTGTCATTTGCTCTAGTGCTTCACTTATATATTTTAGAGCACGGCGGTGATTTTATTTTATAGAAATAATTGATCTCTCATGCTTTACTTATATTATTTTGAGAGTCCTTTAGAACAACATGGCAATAATAAAAACTTTCATATAAGTGCATTGAATACTATGGGAAGTTTGATACTTGATAATTGTTTTGAGATATGAAGATGGTAATATTAGAGTCGTGCTAGTTGAGTAATTGTGAAATTGAGAAATACTTGTGTTGAGCTTTGCAAGTCCCATAGCATGCACGTATGGTAACCGTTGTGTGACAATTTTGAAGCATGAGGTGTTTCTTTGGTTGCCTTCCTTATGAGTGGCGGTCGGGGACGAGCGATGGTCTTTTCCTACCAATCTATCCCCCTAGGAGCATGCGTGTAATGATTGGTTTTTGATGACTTGTATATTTTTGCAATAAGTCTATGAGTTCTTTATGACTAATTTTCAGTCCATGGATTATACGCACTCTCACCTTTCCATCATTGCTAGCCTCTTCGGTACCGTGATTGCCCTTTCTCACCTCGAGAGTTGGTGCAAACTTCACTGGTGCATCCAAACCCCGTGATATGATACGCTCTGTCACACATAAACCTCCTTATATCTTCCTCAAAACAGCCACCATACCTAGCTATTATGGCATTCCCATAGCCATTCCGAGATATATTGCCATGCAACTTTCCACCATTCCGTTCATCATGACACACATCATCATTGTCATATTGCCTTGCATGATCATGTAGTTGGCATCGTATTTGTGGCAAAGCCACCATGCATAATTTAGCATACATGTCACTCTTGATTCATTGCCCATCCCGGTACACCGCCGGAGGCATGCATATAGAGTCATATTTTGTTCTAGTATCGAGTTGTAATCTTTGAGTTGTAAATAAATAGAAGTGTGATGATCATCATTAATAGAGCATTGTCCCGAAAAAAAGGCCAAAAAAGGAAAGGCCAAATAAAAAAAGAAAAAAAATAAAGGCCAAATAAAAAAAGGAAAAAATATATAATAATAAGGGACAATGCTACTATCCCTTTTCCACACTTGTGCTTCAAAGTAGCACCATCATCTTCATGATAGAGAGTCTCTTGTTTTGTCACTTTCATATACTAGTGGGAATTTTTCATTATAGAACTTGGCTTGTATATTCCAACAATAGGCTTCCTCAAATGCCCTAGGTCTTCGTGAGCAAGCAAGTTGGATGGACACCCACTTAGTTTCTTTTGTTGAGCTTTCATTAATTTATAGCTCTAGTGCATCCATTGCATGGCAATCCCTACTCCTCACATTGACATCAATTGATGGGCATCTCCATAGCCCATTGATTAGCCGCGTCAATGTGAGACTTTCTCCTTTTTGTCTTCTCCACACAACCCCCATCATTATATTCTATTCCACCCATTGTGCTATGTCCATGGCTCACGCTCATGTATTGCGTGAAGGTTGAAAAAGTTTGAGATTACTAAAGTATGAAATAATTGCTTGG
This sequence comes from Triticum urartu, assembly GCF_056163025.1. NCBI lineage: Eukaryota > Viridiplantae > Streptophyta > Magnoliopsida > Poales > Poaceae > Triticum > Triticum urartu. The sequence continues at coordinate 465,394,439 of NC_141873.1, read as the reverse complement.
CTTGTCATCGGGGTTGTGCATGATGGGAGCATTTTAGTGTGACGAAAATGGAGCATGACCAAACTATATGATTTTGTAGGGATGAACTTTCTTTGGCCATGTTATTTTGAGAAGACATAATTGCTTAGTTAGTATGCTTGAAGTATTATTATTTTTATGTCAATATTAAACTTTTATCTTGAATCTTTCGGATCTGAACATTCATGCCACAATAAATATAAATATGCCAGGTAGCATTCCACATCAAAAATTCTGTTTTTATCATTTACCTACTCGAGGACGAGGAATTAAGCTTGGGAATGCTTGATACGTCTCCAACGTATCTATAATTTTTGATTGTTCCATGCTATTATATTATCAACTTTGGATGTTTTATATGCATTTATATGCTATTTTATATGATTTTTGGGACTAACCTATTAACCTAGAGCCCACTGCCAGTTTCTGTTTTTTCCTTGTTTTTGAGTTTCGCAGAAAAGGAAAACCAAACAGAGTCCAATTGACCTGAAACTTCACGGAACTTGTTTTTGGACCAGAAGAAGGACATGGAGTAAATGAGTTGGGCCAGAAGAGTCCCGAGCTGCCCATGAGGGTGGGGGGCGCGCCCACCCCCCTAGGTGCGCCTCCCTACCTCGTGGACAGCCCGGAGACCCCCCTGACTTGTTCTCGACGCCAAAACCTCTTATATATACTGAAACTTTCAGAAAGAAACCTAGACCGGGAATTTCGCCGCCAGAAGCCTCCGTATCCACCAAAAACCAATCTAGACCCGTTCTGGCACCCTACAGGAGGGGGATTCGTGTTCTTGATTCGGCACGATCTTGATGTATCGCAAGCTTTGCTATTATAGTTGGATCTTATGATATTTCTGCCCCTCTACTCTCTTGTGATGAATTGAGTTTTCCCTTTGAAGTTATCTTATCGGATTGAGTCTTTAAGGATTTGAGAACACTTTATGTATGTCTTGCATGTGCTTATCTGTGGTGACAATGGGATATCATGTGATCCACTTGATGTATGTTTTGGTGATCAACTTGCGAGTTCCGTGACCTCGTGAACTTATGTATAGGGGTTGGCACACGTTTTCGTCTTGACTCTCCGGTAGAAACTTTGGGGCACTCTTTGAAGTTCTTTTGTGTTGGTTGAATAGATGAATCTGAGATTGTGTGATGCATATCGTATAATCATACCCACGGATACTTGAGGTGACATTGGAGTATCTAGGTGACATTAGGGTTTTGGTTGATTTGTGTCTTAAGGTGTTATTCTAGTACGAACTCTAGGATAGATCGAACGGAAAGAATAGCTTCATGTTATTTTACTACGGACTCTTGAATAGATCAATCAGAAAGGATAACTTTGAGGTGGGTTCGTACCCCACCATAATCTCTTTGTTTGTTCTCCGCTATTAGTGACTTTGGAGTGACTCTTTGTTGAATGTTGAGGGATAGTTATATGATCCAGTTATGTTATTATTGTTGAGAGGACTTGCACTAGTGAAAGTATGAACCCTAGGCCTTGTTTCCACGCATTGCAATACCATTTTCGCTCACTTTTATCATTACTTACCTTGCTGTTTCTATATTTTCATATTACAAAAACCTATATCTACCATCCATATTGCACTTGTATCACCATCTCTTCGCCGAACTAGTGCACCTATACAATTTACCATTGTATTGGGTGTGTTGGGGACACAAGAGACTCTTTGTTATTTGGTTGCAGGGTTGTTTGAGAGAGACCATCTTCATCCTACGCCTCCCACGGATTGATAAACCTTAGGTCATCCACTTGATGGAAATTTGCTACTGTCCTACAAACCTCTGCACTTGGAGGCCCAACAACGTCTACAAGAAGAAGGTTGTGTAGTAGACATCACTTTCCGGAGGGGAAAAGGAAGGAGAGGGAGAGGGAGAGGGAAAGGCGGGCGCCGCCCCCTCCCCTAGTCCAATTAGGACTCCCATGGGGGGGCACGCGGCCACCCCTTGCGGGCTCCCCTCTCTCAACACTAAGGCCCATGTAGGCCCAATACTTCATCCGGGGGGTTCCGGTAACCCCTCGGTACTACGGTAAAATACCCGAACCACTCGAAACCATTCCGATGTCCGAATACTAACTTCCAATATATGAATCTTTACCTCTTGACCATTTCGAGACTCCCCGTCATGTCCGTGATCTCATCTGGGACTCTGAACAAACTTCGGTCACCAAAACACATAACTCATAATACAAATCGTCATCGAACGTTAAGCGTGCGGACCCTACGGGTTCGAGAACTATGTAGACATGACCGAGACATATCTCCGGTTAATAACAAACAGCGGAACCTAGATGCTCATATTGGTTCCTACATGCTCTATGAAGATCTTTATCGTTCAAACTGCAATAACAACATACATTATTCCTTTTGTCATCGGTATGTTACTTGCCCGAGATTCGATCGTCGGTATCCTCATACCTAGTTCAATCTCGTTACCGTCAAGTCTCTTTACTCGTTCCATAATGAATCATCCCGCAACTAACTCATTAGTCATATTGCTTGCAAGGCTTATAGTGATGTGCATTACCGAGAGGGCCCAAAGATACCTCTCCGATACTCGGAGTGACAAATCCTAATCTCGATCTATGCCAACCCAACAAACACCTTCAGATACACATGTAGAGCATCTTTATAATCACCCAGTTACGTTGTGACGTTTGATAGCACACAAGGTGTTCCTACGGTTTTCTGGAGTTGCATAATCTCATAGTCAAAGGAATATGTATAAGTCATGAGGAAAGCAATAGCAATAAAACTTAACGATCATTATGCTAAGCTAGCGGATGGGTCTTGTCCATCACATCATTCTCTAATGATGTGATCCCATTCATCAAATGACAACACATGTCTATGGTCAGGAAACTTAACCATCTTTGATTAATAGGCTAGTTAAGTAGAGGCATACTAGGGACACTCTGTTTTGTCTATGTATTCACACATGTACTAAGTTTCCGGTTAATACAATTCTAGCATGAATAATAAACATTTATAATGATATAAGGAAATATAAATAAAAACTTTATTATTGCCTCTAGGGCTTATTTCCTTCAGTAAGACCTTTGGGATGACTTACGATGATAGTTGATTTGATCTTGCTGAAAAACATAAACTTTTGCGCCAGGAAAATAATTCTCGTTTTTTACAGAAGCGTGATAAAATACTGATTCTTTTTGCATAAGATTAATATATAATTTTCCCAGGTTGTCCTAAGTTTTCAAAAAAATTGGAGTTACAGAAGTATTCGAGAGTTACAGATTACTACAGACTGTTCTGTTTTTGGCAGATTCTGTTTTCTATGTGTTGTTTGTTTATTTTGATGAATCTATGGGTAGTATCGGGGGGTATGAACCATGGAGAAGTTGGAATACAGTATATATTACACCAAAATAAATAATAATGAGTTCACAACAGTACCAAAAGTGGTGATTTATTTTCTTATACTAACGGATCTCATGAGATTTTCTGTTGAGTTTTGTGTTGTGAAGTTTTCAAGTTTTGGGTAAGGATTCGATGGAGTATGCAATAAGGAGTGGCAATAGCCTAAGCTTGGGGATGCCCAAGGCACCCCAAGGTAATATTCAAGGACAACCAAGAGCCTAAGCTTGGGGATGCCCCCCAAGGTAATCATCCTTGCTGTACACACCTTTTGAGGGACATGCATGAATTGTGATTTATTAGAATACTCTATGTGCTTCACTTATATCTTTTGACTAGGCAATTTCGCTCTAGTGCTTCACTTATAACTTTTTAGAGCACGACGGTGGTATTATTTTGTAGAAATTATTGAACTCTCATGCTCACTTATTGTAACATCCCAAATTTTCAATTTGGAATGTTATACATTAGATCATCATTGCATATCATATTTTATTGCTTTTGGTGGATCCTAGAAATTCTACGCAACTCAAGGACCCTCAGAGAGAGTTGGGGATTTCGTTATTTTCATATTTGAGTTTTCTCAAATTTTGAAATAGGGTTCATTTGATTTTATTTATTTTATCTTCATTTATTTCTGTTATCAAAATATGAGAGAGGGAATAAAATGAATTTCCCAAAATAAAGAAATATTGATGATTTAATAAAAAAATCAAATAAATTTTTATTTGGTTTCATTTGCTATTTTATTTGAATTTAGGAAAAAATGCACGTTTTCAAAAATTGCATTTAGAGCCAAAAAAATGTTCATCCTGTTTCTAAATATTTTATTTAGACGAAGAAAATTTGTTTTGGAAATTTTAGATTTTTATTTATTTTTCTAGAATTTTTTTAGGCGCAGAGAAATTGTTTAAAAAAAACCCGCGCACGACTGGGCCAAGGGCCCAGCCGAGCCAAACCGGCCCGGCCGCCGCCACCTTCCCGCCGGACTCAGGGGAGAGTCCGAGCCGGAGCCGCCTCGCCACCGCCGACCCCCTCCCCAAGTCAGCCCCCTCCCCCTCTTAAATAGCCGCCCCACCGCCGCCCTCTCCTCACCCCCCGCCGCCCCGCACCGCAGCTCGTCGCCGCTGGTGCCGCACGCCGCCTGCCGCCGCCCCGCGCCGCCCGGAGCCGCCGCCTCGCGCCGCCCGTCGCCCTGCCACCTCGCGCCACCCGCCGCCCTGCCGAAGCCCCGCCGGAGAGCCGCCGCTGCCGCCGACGTAGCCACCGGCCGGTTTTTGAAAAAAAACTGATTCGGTTTTTTTGGAAAACCCTAGTTTTCATTTTTTAATAAATATATCAGTTTTTTCTGGTTCATTTATTTAGCGAGCGCCTGCTTGTCTGTTCGTTTTAACGAACACGTTTTTCATTTAGTTTCTGTTAACGAACGTTCGTTCGTTAACTGTTCGTCGTGTTTCTTTTTCTCAGTTTAAATCCGCGGTTTTTCTAAGCGCGATCCCTGATCCGATGTTCGTTCTAGTTTAACTTTTCGCTCGTTTATCAGAATCAGGCGATTCAAGCGCCTGGAGTTTTGTCTCGAAACGCTCTTTCCGTTTAACCAACTCAAACAAGTTTTTACCACTGTAAAAATTGCCCTAGATCCAGAATAGTAAACGAAGCTTGTTTCTTTTGCCGTTTGTCTTCGTTGCTTCGTTTGTTTTGATTCTTTTTTCCAGTCGGAGTTCTTAAGTTGAACTTTCTGGTTAGATCTTTTATTCGTGTTTTACCTGTGCATTAGTTGAATACTTATTGTATACTTGTTTGTTTGTGATAGATTACCCGGAGTGCGCCGCTTGCTACTTCGAATCGCTAGGTTTCCCGGATCATCAGCAAGGCAAGTAACACTTTGATCATACTTCCTACTACCCAGTTTTATTGCATTAGATCAATCCTCACACATTGCATGATTAGGATCTAATTAAATTGTGGGTTTGGGAAGTAGTTGAGGTAGAACCTATTACCTATTTATTATCAAACCTTTGGGAGTTACTCTTACGTTTTCTTATTATGCCATGCTATGCTAGTAGACGTGGATTGGGTAAGTGTATCCATGGCAGATGTGAGATTGTTAATTAATGGTTTATTTAAGGTGGCAACCTAAACACACATCTGGGTGGATTGAGGCACCTGGGTATTCCAGCGTTGCCTGTTTTCTTTTGGACCGCCACCCAGGCTCAAAGGGATCATGAGATTATTCATACTAGAAACTTCCGTGTGCAGCCACAAGCTACTATGGGCTCTAGCATAGTCGATTAAGTCGTGCGAACTCTTACAGTGGTAGACTAGCAGATGTAGGGGATGTAGGTTGGTACGGTCTACCCGTTCGTAAGGTGCTAGCGCTTCTGAAAGACTATGTCTCGGTCATCCGTTTCTCAAACACCATGTAGTGCGAGAAGACCAACGGAGGAGATCGGGTCTTGTGGGGAAAAGTGCGCAATCCTCTGCAGAGTGTATAAACTAATCATGATTAGCTGTGTCCCTGGTTATGGACATCTTGAGTATCTAGTACCTGGATTATCATTTGAATCTCATCATGTTACTCTAAAGTTAATTGTTGGGTTTTGATTAATGATGATGCTTAATTGGGATTGAGAATGCTGTCAACCATTCTCAATGTTTAACAACTACCATGATAGTTAAATAAAATTTATTCCTTTGCAGTAGGGAAAAATTGGCTTTACGCAAAACTGTAACCATAGAGCTTTCCACCAGCCATATATGCATATAGAATAGCTTATTTTATTCCATTACTCTCTATGTGTTATATTGCCATCATATTCCATGTGCTGACCCATTTCGGGCTGCAACGTTAATGTTGCAGACTTTTCAAACAACGATTAAGGTGCCTTTAGGTCATGGTTCTATACTTAGTGATGCTGTTGGAGTTGATGGACTCACTTATCTTCCAAGCCTTCCGCTGTTATCGTTATTAGATGGCCTGAAGCCATATTTATTGTAATAAGTTCTCTTTTGAGACACTCGATGTAATAAGTGTGTGATTGCTACTCTGTTATAAATCCTTCAAGTACTGTGTGGTGTCAGCATTACTGATCCAGGGATGACACCTGAGCACATAGATTGGACCGTCCGAGGTCTGGTCGCTACAAGATGGTATCGGAGCACACGCTGACTGTAGGACACGACCACTAATGCTAAAGCCCTAGATCACTACTTACTCTTCTCCTTCTGACCTCTCATCTTTTCTAGTCTTTTAGGATGGCGGATGCAAGGAACAAGTTCATGCAACCGGATGAAGATACACCCTTCGGACGTTACTTGAAGGAAGTCACTAGATACCTGAACATAGGAGTACCAAGCTGTTGGGGAACGTAGTAATTTCAAAAATTTCCTACGCACACGCAAGATCATGGTGATGCATAGCAACGAGATGGGAGAGTGTTGTCTACGTACCCTCGTAGACCAACAACGGAAGTGTTGACACAACGTAGTGGAAGTAGTCGTACGTCTTCCCGATCCGACCGATCCAAGTACCGAACGTACGGCACCTCCGAGTTCTAGCACACGTTCAGCTCGATGACGATCCCCGGACTGCGATCCAGCAAAGTGTCGGGGAAGAGTTCCGTCAGCACGACGGCGTGGTGACGATCTTGATGTTCAACTGTCGCAGGGCTTCGCCTAAGCACCACTACAATATTATCGAGGATTATAGTGGAAGGGGGCACCGCACACGGCTAAGAAAACGATCACGTGGATAAACTTGTGTGTCTAGGGGTGCCCCATGCCCCCGTATATAAAGGAGCAAGGGGAGGAGGCCGGCCGGCCCTTTACGCGCGCCAAGGAGGAGTCCTCCTCCTAGTAGGACTCCTACTAGGAGGGGGGAAGGAAGTGGGAAGGGAGAAGGAAAGGGGGGCGCCGCCCCCCCTCTCCTAGTCCAATTCGGACCAGGGGGAGGAGGCGCGCGGCCCACCCTGGCTGCCCTTCTCTCTCTCCACTAAGGCCCATATGGCCCATTACTTCTCCCGGTAGGGTTCCGGTAACCCTCCGGCTCTCCGGTTTTCTCCGATATCACCCGGAACACTTCTGGTGTCCGAATATAGCCGTCTAATATATCAATCTTTATGTCTCGACCATTTCGAGACTCCTCGTTATGTCCGCGATCACATCCGGGACTCCGAACTAACTTCGGTACATCAAAACTCATAAACTCATAATATAACTATCATCGAAACCTTAAGCGTGCGGACCCTACGGGTTCGAGAACAATGTAGACATGACCGAGACATGTCTCCAGTCAATAACCAATAGCGGAACCTGGATTCTCATATTGGCTCCCACATATTCTACGAAGATCTTTATCGGTCAGACCACATAACAACATATGTTGTTCCCTTTGTCATCGGTATGTTACTTGCCCGAGATTGGATCGTCGGTATCTCAATACCTAGTTCAATCTCGTTACTGGCAAGTCTCTTTACTCATTTCGTAATACATCATCTCGGAACTAGCTCATTAGTTGCAATGCTTGCAAGGCTTATGTGATGTGCATTACCGAGAGGGCCCAGAGATACCTCTCCGACAATCAGAGTGACAAATCCTAATCTCGAAATACGCCAACCCAACATTTACCTTTGGAGACACCTGTAGAGCTCCTTTATAATCACCCAGTTACGTTGTGACGTTTGGTAGCACACAAAGTGTTTCTCCGGCAAACGGGAGTTGCATAATCTCATAGTCATAGGAACATGTATAAGTCATGAAGAAAGCAATAGAAACATACTAAATGATCGGGTGCTAAGCTAATGGAATGGGCCATGTCAATCGCATTATTCTCCTAATAATGTGATCTCATTAATCAAATGACAACGCATGTGTCGGGGATATACCCCGCGGTGTAAACCGGCCGGAAGTTAACCCGGCCAGGACTGGGTGGTTTATCTGAAAACCCCGCTGACACTTGGTGAGTTACTGGCGACCCGCCCTGACCTGGCGGTTTACAAGAAACACACCTGGTCATTATGATTCACTGGTGATCCGGCGTGCGGGACAGACGGATGACAAGGCCCAAGGCCCAGAAGGCCGGTTCACGCTTAATGGTGGGCCGGTTTAAGAGGAAAGGCATGAGGAACATTATCTTACAAGGAGCTAAGACCTGGACTTGTATCCGGTTTGTATTAGAGATAGACTAGTCCTAATCCTAATAGGACTCTACATGTAACCCGCCCCTCCAACATATATAAGGAGGGGCAGGGCTCCCCAAAGGGGACAAGTTTCACAAGTTCCACAAGTTCCACAAGTTGGACAAGTTAGGTTTAGACAATAGCTCTCGAGATACAGCACTCTTGTAACCATGATCATCATCATCAATATCAATGAAGCAGGATGTAGGCTTTTACCTCCACCGTGAGGGGCCGAACCTGGGTAAAACATCGTGTCTCTCGTCCCGCTCAACCCCTCTCAAGCTACCACATAGATGCGTTGGCCTCGCGACTAAGTCCTGACACTAAGGACATCTGCCGTGATAATTCCACGACAGTTGGCGCCCACCGTGGGGCTCGCGCACGGTGGTGTTAAGTTCTTGGAGGGATCTATCTCAGGGATCGAGAAGTTCATGATTTTTCCGGATGAAGAAGAGACGGTTTAGAAAGATATGCATCAACTTCAAAGTTTATCGGTTCAGATTTATAATCTGGGATGTCTGAGTTTACAAGAGATTAAGGTTGCAGCGTCCTATGCGCCGCCGCCGACGCGACCTGTGGCGGAGGTCAGCCTCAACTTGATTTCCTATGCAATCAATCAAGCCATCAAGTTGCCAACTTGCCGAGACAAGCAATTTCTGCTATCGTGCACCGTTTCGCTGGTTCAAAGTTCCAGGGGGCGTTAACTCGTAGCTGTTGGTGCTACTTCTTTTGGATAAAGGCCGAAGCCAATTCAATCTGGTACTCCTACCACGAATACTACTCGGAGGCCTGTACTTGCTCACGTGAGCTTTCAATCAAACTTTTCCTCAAGCCGGTCTGTCCGCGAGCAGCAATATTATAATGGAAGAAAGATTTGGATATGAAGGGAGCTACTGCTCTGTGCAATGCGGCCGCCTCAAAATTACTATACCTTCTGCTGTACCCTTGCGCCTGGCCTGCCGCTACTATGACTTTGCCTCATCTCTGAGCAACTTCGCCGCCAAGATGGATTCAGACTCTGTTGTGACCGCGTTCCAAACTGCCCCGCGTGAACCTCGCGATAGCCGGAGCCTCGCCAACTACGCCTCGCTGGCCGGGTACCCAATGGCGAGTCAACGCCAAGCCACGCTTGGTTTCGCTCCAAACCGTCACCGGGCATCGCCGCTGCGACCGCGACTCCGCCTAGCCGATGAACCGGATTCCAACTACAGAGCTGCCGCGGTCTCAAGGGGGTGGCTAAATTGCTGTTGAATCTACTGGAGATTATTCACGAACACTGAATACGGATCATCCGTCGTGTACACAAATCAGGTGATATTCATCCGAGTCTACTTTTAACACATATTTTTTTTGTCAAAAAACAATTTATTTTTGCTGCAATGTTTTTATGCAGGATAATTATTTATGACAAATGTATTGTTATATTGCGGACATGGAGCGTGTGCCGGCATAGTTTTGCAGTGGCGTTCTTCTAGGCCAGGTTGCTCGACGGATACACATGCAAATCGCCGCCCCCGCTGTTCGGTTTACATCCGTCCACGCATGCAGCCGACTCATTGTCCGTACCGGTTTACAAACAACATGGCCGACTCACCCGTCCACACCGGTTTACCACACTGCGGCCGGTTCACCCGTGATTAGTTTCAGCTTCATACAGTTATCATCAATTTCATGGCGGGTTATTTTCGTCCTAAACACATCAGGTGACACCCATATGAAATATATTTGATTAGCACATATTATTTTTTATCAAAGAGCAGTTTATCATTGCCTTGGTCTGCAATATTGTTTATGCAGGGCAATTGTTCATTACAAATGAGGAGTTATGTTATGGGCACGGAGCACGCGCTAGCAACGTTCTGCACTGGTGTTTCGTCCGTGTCCTACCACCCGGTGAATGAACGTGAGAAGGTCGCCGTCCCCGTGGCCCAGTTTACATCAGCTTGCCGGGACCGCGCCCGCGATTAACTCGCTCGTCCGAGCCAGTTTACGACACCGGTGCCGATCTCCCCCCTCCACACCAGTTTACAATGCTGCCGCCGACTCATCTGTCCGAGCTGCCTCTGATGTTGCGGTCGTCCTTGTCGTCCGTCTCTCGCGGCCTGGTCTACATCAACATACCGGGCCGCACCTGTCTGCATGAGCTGTTTATTGAGTATGAGCAAGTCACAGCTTGGGTAGCCCGGTTTTCTTTCAACAAAATGGAGGTAAATCATCATATACTATCAACTGCCGTCTGCACTGGGTGGTTCAATGGGCAGGCGCACAAATCGCCGCCACTAGAGTTTGGTTAACTTCAAATCACCAGTTGGAAGGAACCATTGGCCGAGTTGCTGATACAGCTCATATGGGATCATTTACAACCCACCGCAGTCACCTCAACCTTCTATGGATTCGCATCGTGCTATCAACGACAATGATATACAAGTTATGCCGGTTTATATCACAGTCAAATATGGAGAATCTCAAGCCAACTCCTCGAGTCACCTTGAGACTTGGGGGCTACAATGATATGACTTAGCAAACGTTGCCGGTTTTCAGTGAAGTCAAGAACCCCAATACGTTGGAGGGAAAGATAACCTGGTCCCGGATTCACATCGTGCTATCAGAAGATTTCCGGATTAGAAAGTATATGACAGTTACAAAATCCCGGCTCAATGAAGAAGATCCGGGTCATCAGAAAGGATTCCGGTTTAAAATCCGGCTTAAGGGAAGTCAGTCTCACCGAAGCTCTCAAATATCCGGTTTGCAATCCGGTTCAAGAGAAATTTATTCTCCCACAAAGCTTTGAAGATCTCCATATCCGGTTCAAGATCCCGGTTCAAGAAGAATTTATCTCTTGAAAAAAGTTAAAAATTGCCAAAGAGGACCTGCTGCCATGATGCGCGGTTCAAACATGGGTATCCCGCCTTACTAGCCTGACGTATTATTGATCACATGGGGGCTTCTGCTTCATAAAGCGAGGTCTCTGTTCTTTTACATCATGTGAGGTTACACGGAGTTGCTTTAAAGCGGCCTTCGGTTTACCCCCTGAGTTCGCTTTGCTAAAAGCATCGTGTTATATCACTTGGAGGATTGGTCGTGTCCGAATCAATACCATGCCTCTTGATAGGCGAGAGCCACCAGATCACTTGGGGACTTGGTCATGTCTGAACCAGTCATGCCTCTTGATCGGCCTAAGGCCACAGAATCACTTGGGGGCTTGGTCGAACCCGAACCATGACCATGCCATTTGGTCGGCATAAATGCCACAGAATCACTTGGGGATCTGGCTGACTAGAACCATAGTTACACCTAACGGGAGCTTGGTCGTGTTTGGCCATGGTAACGCCATTTGATCAGCTTAATAAAACCTTTTTTGGCAAACGTTTTTGTCGTTGCTTTTGCTTCACACTTTTCTTTGAAGGGTTTTTTTGCTTTTTATTGTGTTTTTTAAACCGACAAAGTTTTTTAACCAATCAATTGACGGAACACAGTTCACGTCAATCCGGAGACTATTTGCCCGGTTTGATCCTTGTTGGTAACATCCTCTTATGGAGTAACACGATGTTTATCACAACCCGACACGGTTTTATTATAAACCGACACAATATGGAAGGAGTTATCAGTACTCAAGATTTGGGTTATCACCCTTACTACAAAAGTTGGTAAAACTAACGATGTGATTCAATGTCACAGGTATGATATATTTCATATTTGATTATTCTTAAGTACAGCCTTGGTTATAAACCCGGGTTATATGTTGGGTATTATGACCCGTCCGGCGGTAAACCGCCAGGACACTTTAAATTTGTTGTATGCAGAAACAGGTTTGTTAAACCGGCCTGGCTTTGGACAACAAGTCGCCAGTATATATTTGGATTGCGCCATTGGAATCATGCGCTTATAAATCATTGGGTTATATTATTCAAATAGCCAAACTTGGCTGAAATTTCATTATGATGTTGAATGAATAAGGTTTTCATACCGGATTATATTATCTTGAATAGCCAACATGGCTGGATTTTTATTATTAAGGTTTTCAAAGTCGCTATAGCGCAATGTCTACTCTTTTATCAAAGGATATGATTTATTCTACAATGGAAGGAATAGTCCCGAGTCGCTGCAGGCTTACAACCCGGCACTTGGGGGCTACATTATTCAAATTGAGATTACCTGCAAGTCTCATGTCGCTGCAAGCATGCACCATGACACTTGGGGGCTAATGCAAAGTCATTTTTTCTAGTCTTATTGAAGACCCGACTCATCATATTATAATGAGCCGGCCCTTGGGGGCTACCAATTGCTCCTGTCAACAATTCAAGGTACACAAGTTTTCGTCCATAATATTGAAGAATCCATTGCTCAGTTGGTAAAGCACAAAGCTCTTAACCTTGTGGACGTGGGTTCAAGCCCTACGATGGAAGCTACATTATAATATGTTATTTTCATTAAAGTATATATATCAAGTCTCGGTTCAGTATTATCTTACTAAGCCGGCCCTTGGGGGCTACACGTTGCTGTTCAAAGTTTACAAGATTATACTTACAAAGTCCCTGCTCATTATTGCATAATGACCCGGCCCTTGGGGGATACACTGATTGAAGTTTTTATAAGCAATTGCAAGTTCCAGGTTGCTGCAAGCATGACAACCCGGCACTTGGGGGCTACATATATGGAGTGTTCAGTTTATATGATTGAGATGAACAAACCGGATTTCTTCAAGGTTGAAACACTTATTGGAGCAAGTCTTAAGTTATCACTGTGTTCTCCTCTTAAGACTTGGGGGCTACAGGTATTATGCATATAAAGGAGGAACATGTTCATTTTATCAGTTTTGAGCAAATCAGGAAGATCAATTACATGACCCGGTGTCGACAATAATTATGACCCGGCGCCATCAATATTTATAAACCGGCCATTTTGGTAATATTAAACCGGCATGTTTTACATCTTCAAACCGGCTGAATATCAGATAAGTATTTTCAGACCCATATTTCTTAAACCGGCGCTTTGGGAGCTGAGTCAAAGGAGTTATTCTTCACAATATTTCTCGGTGACAAACCAATGTCGGCAAATTGATTATGAAGCTGGTCTGTTGACCCGGATTTCCCATAAGGAGGAAATAACAAGGGCTTAAGGATGATCAGGTACCGGTTTACAAAAATTCTTAACCCGGAGCATAACCTGTCAAATTTGTTCTTGTGTTTATTTTGCAGTATAAGTTTACCATGAATAAATCTGACGGGGTACTGATGCACGGGCACCTATGGGACCGGCGGACCGAGTCCCTTTCGGTTCGGCGGGGGCGGAGATCGTGCAAAGAGCGGATCGAGGCGAAGCACGCGAGTGGTTTACCTAGGTTCGGGCCGCACGGATGCATAAAACCCTACTCCTGCTTTGTGGTTTGTATTGATTTCTTGCTCGGGAGCGCGGAGTGCTACAGTACACTTCAGCAGCTAATGAGACCGAGCGTGAGTGTATCTGAGCTAGCTAACCCCCCTCTACGTTGCGCACGGGCCTCCTTTTATATGCTCAAGGGGTCACCGACAGGTGGCAACGGAGGCAAAGGGTAAAAATGGAAAGGTGCTGCGGTAGGCACAGCTACCTGCTACAGTGTATCATACCTAACCCTGACGGCAGGGGACAAGGGCAGTAAATGCCCGTCTGTGTCACCTAAACAGTGCAAAAAGGGACCGCCAGGGACGCCACCGTTCGCCACGATGGCGATCTTGTCAGCGCCGCTTGCCACCCAACGCTGCTGGCTGCACAGCCTCCCGCCACGTACGCCTGGAAGGGCCCCAGAGCGACACGTTGGTGGATGTGCTGGAGTGCGGGCCCAGAGGGGTGGCTTGCCGCGGCAAGCGCCTTGCCGCTGTCGTTGTCTTGTTGCGTCCGGGAGCTTGTCGCTCACCGGGCCTTGCCGGGACGCGTGGTGCACCGCGGCAAGTTCCTTGAAATGCCTTGGGTGGCCTTCCCGGCAAGCTCCTCTTGCCGGGGTCTTGGGATGCTTTTGTTAGCCTTCCCGGCAAGCTCCTCTTGCCGGGGTCTTGTCTTCTTGGCTTGGACACTTTGTTCTTGAATGGCTCCAAAGGAACCACGGAGGACCTTGGCGGTCACCCGGCAAGCCTTGCCGCGGGATGCTACGACTGCCCGTGCACAAGTTCGGGATACTAGGGTACCCCTACTCTTGTACACCGACAGGAGCCCCCGGGCCTGGGCCATACACGGTGCCGAGCGCTGTTGGGCCAGGCCCAAAACAGGGCACGGGCACGCGCGGCCTAGGTTATGCCGTATCTCACTCCGTATGCACCGCGCCCTCCCCGAACGGCACGCGTTGAATGCGGCGTCGTGGGAGAGGTCGTGGGTGGTTTCTTTATTCGGAAATGCGGAACGTCCGCCCCCTCCCTCTTTATAAGCAGGGGAAACAAGGGCAGTTCGCCCACTCGCCCGTTGCTGCTTCCAATCTCAGAAATCTCCGCCGCTCCCTCGCCTTCCCAAAGCTGAGAGAGAGAGCAGCGCTCCGCCCCCCATCGCCACCAGCACCACCAACGCCGTCGACCCCCTCCACCACTTCCGCCATGGCTCCGAAAGCCGACAAGGGGAAGGTCGTGAAGTCGACCGAGGCGCAGCGGCTCGCGGCGCTGCGGAAGGAGCGGGCTGTCTTCCCCCCCCCCCAAGCTTGGCGCGAAGGAGCTAAGGGAGAACTACTACCTTTTCTGGTCGACGGAGACGCGGGCGCATCCGCGCATGAAGGTACTCCCCGCCGCCGCTTGGAAGAAAGCCCCAAACGGATACCCTTTCTTCGCATTGTTCTTCTACTGCGGGCTCTGCCCGCCTTTCTCTGAATTCTTCTGCGACATCATGAATACCTACGGATTCCACCTCCTTGACTTCACCCCCAATGCCGTTCTAACCATGGCAGTTTTCGCACATCTCTGCGAAAACTTTGTCGGAGTCCATCCCAACGTAGCCCTCTTCCGCCACTTCTTCATACCCCGAGTAGAGAGAGGAGAGCCTCTATCCGGCGGAATCGCCTGGATCTCAAGGGCCGGCAAGAAGGAAACGTATCTGGAGGGAGAATTCCGCGGCAAGTGGGAGGAGTGGAGAGCAGATTGGTGCTGGATTGACGAGGAGAACCCGCAGCCATTCACCACCCGGCGCCGAACCCCAGTAGCACGCAGCAGCGATTGGAGTGACGTGGCCCCGGAAGACGACAGGCTAAAGATTGCCGTCACCAGGATCCTATGCCTCAGGCTTGCCGGGCTTACTGTTGGCGCTGTTGGCGCAGACTTCCTTCGCCGCCGCATCTTCCCCCTGAAGGAACGGGGGAGGCCCACTTGGGAGTTCAAGAATGCGGCAGATATCATGAGGCTGCGCCGGGCCTCAACTTCAACTTCACAGTTCTGGAGCTCAACGCGATGCTACAGGAGCTCTTCAAGTATGACCCCCAACATCCTGAAGTTTTCAGGTTGCCGGGGGGCGTCGTTCCACTGTGCAACAATTCCTCGCTCGACCGCATCCGCGCAATGATGCCGGAGTGCGACTCGCATGGAATGGTGCCAACTTGGCAGGAGCCTGCAGACGACGTCGTGCAGCAGTTCTTCGATGACTTGGTGGAAGTGCCGATCCGCTCTGACGAGAAGGATGGCCTCACCCGCGACACCAGCGACGAGGAGATGACGCGCATCGCCACTAGGTTGGAAGAGGCGGCGGCAGCCGCGGCCGCGGGTGAATTTGGATTCACCGTGGAGGAGGCAGATGCAGCAGAAGCGGCAAGCCGTGCCGAGCGAGGGGAGCCCGCCGGCAAGAAGGAGCTTGCCGGGCGTGACGCCGAGCCGAGCGAGCCTGCCAAGGACACGAGCGGCTCGTTGGAAATCAACTCCTCTTCCTCCTCATCTTTGGGCAGCTCGCCGCAAGCAGAGCCTCCATCCCCACCAAGAAGGCGTCTCCGCAAGGCCGGTGACATGGCGGAGCGGCAAGCGGGTCAAAAATCGCCACGCCGCGTGATACGCTCCACCGCGGCAAACACCGTTGCCGCGGGAGCGCCTCATGATGCGACGGCAACTGGAGCGGGGTCTAGCCGGACCGCCGCTTCAGTTCCTGCCGCTGCTCACGCCGCACCGGCAGCCGGGGCGGGGTCGTCTCAGACCGCCGCCACTGCTCCCGCCAAGCGGCCAAGGGAAGCTTCTCCTCCGCCTCCTCGCGCCGGGCGCGTGCCGGATTTCGACTTCTCCGCGTTCAGCTCCGACGAGGAAGAAGAAGAAGAGTAAGCTTCTCTTGCTGTACTTGCATTTCTTCAATCCTTGCTGTTTGTCTTGTTTCTCCCTTGCTTTTCTCTGAACTTGTTCCTCTTTAGGACTCTAGCCCAGAGAGCAGCAAAGAGGGCTAAGGTCCCGGTGATCGTCATCGAGGACGAGCCCACTGCGACAGCAGGTGGCGCGCCCGAGACAACCTTGCCGGATCCGGCGACTTTTCTCCAGAGCAGCCCCCAGCGTAAGTGTATGATTTACTTTCCGCTGCGAGGCGTGCATGGGTACTTGTCTTTGCTGATATCTGCTTGTTGATTTGTGTAGGAGCCGAGCAGCCCCACTGGGAGCCAAGGGAGAATCCCCCGACAAGGGAGAATTCACCGACAAGGGAGGGCTTTCCGGTAAGAGAGAAGTCTCCGGCAAGGGAGGGTTCTCCGGCAAGGGACAGCGTCAGCGGCCCTCCGACGGCGGAGAACCTGACTGCAGAAACTGGCACAGGTAATCCTTTTGCTACAAAACTTCCCTTGGGTCCTTCTTCTCTTGATCTTCTTTTTGTTGGATATTTGCTTGACTCTTCTCCCCTTGCCGGTTGTCAGACCCATCTGCTGCGGAACAGATGGAGACCGAGGTCGCCGCCGAAGAAGCAGCCGGCGCTGACGATCCCACCGGCGCCGAGGCCGCCAAGGCTGCCGCCGCAGCAACTGGCGAGGGGTCTGGCGATCGTACTGACGGCCCAGAGGCCGCAGGAGCGACAGGCGCTACGCCGACCGCCGACCCGTCCGCCGAAGCCGCAGCGCCAAGCTCCGAGGAGCCCCAGCCGGGCGTCTACTTGAAGGCCGGCGAAGGCGTCTTCATCAACCTCCCCTGGGCGTCAAGCTCCAGGGCGCCGGTCGAGGGAGAGATCTTCGACGGGGAAGTGCTCGCCTCCGCTGGGTTGACGGTGGTTGACGTGCCAAGCAGCAGCGACGAGCCTGAGGAGGAGCGGCTGCTGCGGAAGCTGGTGTCGCTCTACCACGTGCGGCAAGCCAAGCTGGAGTCCCGCGAGGTGCTTGTCGCAAAGGCGGGAGCAGACATTGAGAAGCGCGTAGAAGAGCTCGGGGGTTTCCACCGGGAAGCCCTCCGGTCCCTGGCGGAGGAGCGGGAGCAGCTTGCCGAAGCGCAGAAGGCCTTCCTCCTCGAGAAGGCTGAAGTCGAAGAGCGGCAGCGACTTGCCGCTGTGAAGCTAGCCACGGAGGAGGGCGAGCTGGCGCAGCGGAAGGTCAATCTCGGCGCCCACGAGGAGGAGCTTGCCGCGCGCGAGGAAAAACTCGGCGGAGCCCTCAAACAAGCAGAGGACGCTGCCGCCACTACCGAGGCCGCCAAGGAGGAGTTGAAGACGAAGGTGGCGCGGCTGGAGGCGGATCTCTCCGAGAAGGGCAAGGAGCTCAGCGCCGCCAAGAACTATAATGCAGATCTTGTGTTGAAGCTGTCCGCTTTGACCAAGACGCTGGACGGCGCCAAGAAGCAGGAGGCGGCCTTGAAGGAGGAAATCAAGGCCGACAAGGCGCTGCTAGAAAGTGTTGCCGCCACCCAAAACGCCTTCAGGGAGACTGTGGAGCACTGGACAGAAAATCTTGTGAATGCCGCCACAGACATTGACTGGGAGTTGGCGCAGCTGGGGATGGAAGATCTCGCGTATCCTTCCGACGACAACCTCCAACCCAGCGCCAAGCTCGTCCTGTTCTTCAAGGGCGTGGCGACAACCCTCCAGCGACTCCGGGAGAGGATCCCCAAGCAGCTGGCCGACGAGTCGCGCAAGATCAGCGCGGGAGCTCTTCAGAAAGTGTTGATGAAGTTGGCCTTCCGCAATCCGGGCCTCAACTTCACCAACGTCCTCAAGACCCTGCCGCCGGATGCTGATCTGGAGGCTCTCAAGGTCCTTGTCGCACCCATTGTGGACAAGGTGAGCGGGATCAAGAGGATCGAAGGCGATCGCGTAGATTAGGCCGCCCGTTTCTTCTTTTCTTGTCGCTGTTTATCATGTTATGAAAACAATCTATTAGAGCTGCGACAAGCTATCTTTGTAATATAACTTTTATTTTGGGTAATGATTGCAATGTTATTCTCTTTACTTGATTCCTCCCTTTGTATGTCTTCGCCCTACGCTTTTAGGGAACTTGCCGGTGCAGGCACCTGAGCCGCGAGCACTGAGTGCGGAACGTCAGCAGCCTGCTGGCGGTGCCGCTACCGACAAGAAACCTTGTCGCAACTAGTTGCAGCTCACTTAAGATGTTGAGCGGACTCGAAACAAAGTAAGGGCGCAACTAGTTACGAGTTGGTTCCTCCGCGCACAGGTTTTCCATACAAAATGCGGTCGTTCAAGGGAGATAACTTAAAACTTAAAAAATCTGATTGCTCAAACTTTGGCAACTTAGCTTTTCTGTTGTTTGCTTCCCGGCAAGGCGAAACTTCCTTGAACGACGCCTGGTCCATACCATCGTCTTCTCCTTTCCTCCCCGGCAAACTTGTGGGCGAGGGAACCTTTCTTTCCTTGAGAGAAAGGAAAGAAGAGAAAATAAAGATATGGAGCCTTACGGCTTGTTATTGCTTACCGGGGTTTAGGTGCTGCACAAAGTGTTAGATAACACGTGCATAAAATAGAAAGCATGAAATCGACAAAATGTGCGGAGCACATGAGCTTTACTTATGCTCGGGGTCTGCGCCCGGCTTTGTACAAAGGATTACATGCAGCAGCGGCAAGACTTGTACAAAAGGTGGTTGCCGGAACAGGTTCCGGCAACCGCGCCTTACGGGTAAAACTTACGAAGATGCTCAATGTTCCAGGAATTGCTCACCGGAATAGCATCTTCGGTCTCAAGGCGGACTACGCCAGGCCTAGTGACTCGTTTTACCCGGTAAGGGCCTTCCCACTTCAGCGTCAACTTGTTGGAATTCTTAGCGGACTGAACACGCCGAAGAACAAGGTCGCCTTCCTCGAGACTTCTGGCATTAACTTTGCGGCTATGGTAGCGGCGCAAAGCTTGCTCGTAGCGAGCAGCTCGTACAGCAGCCTGAAGACGGTCTTCCTCAAGGAGCAGCGCGTCATCTTGTCGCAGCTGTTCTTGCTCGAGCTCATCATAAGCGAGCACTCGAGGTGACCCGTATACGAGTTCCGTGGGGAGAACTGCCTCTGCTCCATAGACTAGAGCGAAAGGTGTCTGGCCAGTGGCTCGATTTGGCGTCGTCCTGATCGACCAAAGAACCACCGGCAGCTCCTCGATCCAGTTTCTTCCGCACTTGTGCAGCCTGTCGAAAGTTCTGGTCTTGAGCCCGCGCAGCACTTCAGCATTTGCCCTCTCCGCTTGACCGTTGCTTCTCGGGTGAGCAACAGAAGCGAAGCAGACCTTGGTGCCAAGGTCTTGGACGTACTGCATGAAGGTGCGGCTCGTGAATTGTGTACCATTGTCGGTGATTATCCTGTTAGGGATCCCGAAGCGGCAAACAATCGACCTGAAGAACTTGACTGCTGACTGTGCTGTCACCTTCCTCACTGGTTCCACTTCCGGCCACTTTGTGAACTTGTCGATTGCAATGTACAAGTACTCAAAGCCCCCGACAGCTCGGGGAAAGGGGCCGAGGATGTCGAGCCCCCAGACCGAAAATGGCCAGGATAAAGGGATCGGCTGGAGAGCTTGAGCTGGTTGGTGTATCTGCTTGGAATGGAACTGGCACGCTTCACACTTGGTTACTTGTGCAGTTGCATCCTGGAGGGCTGTTGGCCAGAAGAAACCTTGCCGGAATGCTTTGCCGACAAGTGCTCTTGCGCCAATGTGGTGTCCACATATGCCTCCATGTATCCCTGCCAACAGCTTTTGTCCGTCTTCCCGGTGAATACACTTCAATTTCACACCGTTGAGTCTTCTTCTGTACAGTGTCTTGTCGACAAACTGGTACATACTTGGCTGCCGGGCTACTCTTTCCGCTTCTTCTTGCTCTTCGGGAAGTTCTCCTGTCTAAAGGAAACGGACAATTTGCTGCGCCCATGCTGGAGCTTGTGGCTCGACAACAAGGACTAAAGGCAAATCTGCCGCTGCGGGAACATCCGCTTCTACGGCGAGAACCTGCGGGTCTGCCGGAGCTTAACGTTCCCCGGCAAGCTTGCCGGAGCAAAACTTGCCGGGAGGTTCTGCTTCAACGGAACAAATCCTGGGGTTTGCCGGAGCAGACTGCTCCTCAGCGCTCTTGGCGTTGATCTTGGGGACTGCTGCGGGAACATCCGCTTCTACGGCGAGAGCCTGCGGCTCTGCCGGAGCGTGACGTTCCCCGGCAAGCTTGCCGGAGCAAAACTTGTCGGGAGCTTCTGCTTCAACGGAACAAACCCTGGGGTTTGCCGGAGCAGACTGCTCCTCAGCGCTCTTGGCGTTGATCTTGGGGACCTTCTTGGCGGCGGCTTCGGGAAGCTCTACCGGCGAATAGTCACCAGAAATCAACTTCCTCTTCTTGCTCTGTCCAGTTGATGGCGTTACGGACGGCTGAGTCAGCTTGAGCACAAAGATCCCTGGTTCCACAGGTAATTTAAGTGCGGCGCACTTTGACAGGCCATCGGCAATGGCGTTCTGAGCTCTTGGAACATGCTCCATTTGTAGGCCGTCAAAGTGCTCTTCTAGCTTTCTCACTTCGTCGACGTAAGCTTCCATCAACGGACTCTGATAATTCTTGTTTACTTGACGGACGACAAGCTGCGAGTCACCCCTGACAATGAGCTTTTTGATCCCAAGGTCTGCCGCGATCCTGAGACCGGCAAGCAAGCCTTCATACTCTGCAGTATTGTTTGTTGCTTGCTCCTTGGGAAAGTGCATCTGGACTACGTACTTGAGGTGCTCTCCGGCGGGTGCGACAAGCAGCACGCCAGCACCGGCGCCTTGCAGCGAAAAGGCACCATCAAAGTACATCAGCCACTCTTTGCTTGCTTCCTTGACGGGGATGCTTGTTTCTGGAATCTCTTCATCTGGTGTTGGCGTCCATTCTGCTATAAATTCTGCCAATGCTCTGCTCTGGATAGTTGAAGTACTTTCAAACTTGAGGCCAAAGCTTGACAGTTCCAGTGCCCACTCAACAATCCTGCCTGTCGCTTCTGGATTCTGCAGTATCCTCTTCAACGGAAAGCGAGTGACAACTGTGATCTCATGTGCTTGGAAATAATGGCGCAGCTTTCTCGAGGCCATGAGAAGGCCAAAAAGCAACTTCTACACTCCAGAGTACCTTGACCTAGCCCCCTGCAGAAGGGAACTGACAAAGTAAACTGAGCGCTGCACCATTTTCTTCTGTATCTCCTCTCGCATCTGCGCAGATCCATCTTTGTCGGGACCAGAGCTTGCCGGGGAAGCCTCCTGCTTGTCGCTGGATGCGCTTGCCGTGGTTGCTGGCTCATCATCTGCCTCCCTCTCTGCTACTAACGCAGCACTAACCACTTGATTGGTTGCCGCTACATACAGCAGCAACTTCATTTGTGGCTTAGGTGCGACAAGTATTGGAGGGGAGGACAGGTATCTCTTCAAGTCTTGCAGCGCAGCCTCCGCTTCCGGAGTCCATCTCATTGGACCTGCCTTTTTCAATAATTTGAAAAACGACAGGGCGCGCTCAGCAGACCTAGAGATAAACCTGCTGAGAGCAGCCACGCAACCGGCAAGTCTTTGTACATCCTTGACGTGCTTGGGTGCTTCAATCTGCTCAATGGCCTTGATCTTGTTGGGATTGGCTTCAATTCCCCGCTGAGACACGAAGAACCCGAGAAGCTTGCCGGAGGGAACTCCAAACACACACTTCTCTGGGTTGAGCTTGAGGCTGATCTTGCGCAGATTTGCAAAGGTCTCGTCTAAATCTTGGATCAGAGTTGCTCTGTCCTTGCTCTTGACCACTATGTCATCCATGTAGGCCTCCACATTTCTGTGTATTTGTGGCTCAAGAGCGACATGGACCACTCTTGCAAATGTTGAACCAGCATTTTTTAATCCGAAAGGCATCCGTATGAAACAGTACGTGCCACATGGAGTAATAAATGCGGTCTTCTCCTCATCCTCTTCTGCCATGAAGATCTGATGATATCCTGAGTATGCGTCAAGAAATGAAAGCAAATCACATCCGGCTATGGAGTCAACAATCTGGTCAATGCGCGGCAAAGGAAATGGGTCTTTGGGACAAGCTTTGTTAACATCGGTAAAATCGATACAAAGTCTCCATTTCCTGTTTGCCTTGCGCACGACTACAGGATTGGCCAACCATGTGGGATGGAGCACTCCTCTGACAAGGCCTGCTGCTTCCAACTTCTTGATCTCTTCTGCAATGAATTCTTGGCGCTCCACTGCTTGCTTCCTGAACTTCTGTTTGATGGGCCGTGCATGAGGACAAACGGCAAGGTGGTGCTCAATTACTTTCCTGGGAACACCGGGGATGTCAGACGGTTGCCACACAAACACGTCGACATTCGCCCGCAGGAAAGCAATGAGCGCGCTTTCCTATTTAGGGTCGAGAGTGGCACTGATGGTGAAGGTACCACCAGTGCCGTCCTCCTTGGCGAACACCTTTTTCGTCTCTGGCGGAGCTGCCATCGTCTTCTTACACTTGCCGGTGGAGCTCGATGGTGCGTCCTCGACGGCAGCGCAGCACTCCGAAGAGGTGCGCTTGCCGGAGTGGGCATCAGAACTCTTGCCGGACTTGGTCTTCTTCTTCCCCCCGGGAGCTTCAGCGGCAAGTGACTTGTGATCTGCTGCGGCTGCTGCTTCCCGGTAGATCTTGTCGGCGCAGATAAGAGCATCCTTCTTGTCGCCAGGGACAGAGATGACGCTTATTGGGCCTAGCATCTTCAGCATGTTGTATGCGTAGTGAGAGGCTGCCATGAACTTGGTGAGTGCTGGACGGCCAAGTATCCCATTGTAAGGTAATGGAATATCGGCAACGTCAAAAATGACTCTCTCAGTCCTGAAGTTTAGCTCGCTGCCAAATGTTACCGGCAGCGTGACTTTCCCCTTTGGCTTGCTCCTTCCCGGGTTGATTCCTTGGAATGTGCCGGTCTTTTCAAGCTCGCTGTCAGGGATCTGGAGTTTTTGGAGCATAGCGGAGGAGATCAGGTTCAAGCCGGCCCCGCCGTCAACTAGCATCTTAGTGACCTTGAGGTTGCGGATAGTTGGTGAAACCAACATCGGCAAGCACCCGACCGTAGTTGTGCGATCAGGGTGGTCCTCAATGTCAAAGATGATAGGCGTGCTGGACCATTTCAGAAGCTTGCGTGACTCGACGGGTGGTTCTGCTGCATTGACTTCCCGCGCCCACTGCTTGAGTTGGCGGTGCGAAGTATGCAGAGAAGCACCGCCGTCAATGCACAAGACTTCTGTGGCTTTCTGGAACTCCTGCTCACTGGTCTCAACATCATCCATGTCTTCGTCGTCGTCGTCTTCATCGTTGTCGCGGCCGCGAGGAGGTCTATCTCCTTGCGCGCTTCTTGCCGGATTCTCCAGCACCTCCTTGGGCCCTCTCCTTGTCGCGTCGCTCGTACTCAGCCTTTTGCTGCTGGACAAGCTGCTCGACCTTTTTGCAGCTCTGTAGGTCATGGCCCTTGGTGCGGTGAATCTTGTAGTACTGCTTGTCGGTGCCATCCTGCTTGTCGGCGACTGCCACAGCCTGGCAGTTGGTGCATGTGGCAATCTCCTTGCCGGAGCTACCAACTTTGGCCTTCTTGGCGCCACCTTCGTTGTCGGACTGCTCAACGACTAGCACCTCTTTGCCTTTCTTCTTCCTATTCCGCCGCTGGTTTCTCTTTGCCGGGGCAGCATCCTCGCTGTCAGATCCTTCTGCTCCGGTCTTCTCTCCGGGGAGTTTCCTCCCTTCCTCAGCACGTGCACACTTGTCGGCCAGGGCATACAGCTCACCGACGTCTCTGATCCTACACATCGCCATCTCCTCCCGCATCCTGCGGTTACGCACGTTCTGATGAAACGCGCTGATGACCGCGGAGGGGTGGACGTCTGGGATGTTGTACTGTACACGGCTGAACCTCTGAATGTACTTGCGCAGGGGCTCTCCTTCCTTCTGGGCGAGCAAATGAAGGTCACTCTCTTGGCCATGAGGTTTGTGGCCGCCTGTAAAGGCGCCGACAAACTGATGGCATAGGTCTGCCCAGGAGGATATGGAGTTGTCCGGCAAGTGCATGAGCCAGGACCTGACATTGGGCTTGAGCACCAGCGGGAAGTAGTTGGCAAGGATCTTGTCGTCCCGCCCCCCGGCAGCCTGCACCGTGATGGTGTAGATGCTGAGGAACTCCGACGGATGCGTCTTGCCGTCGTACTTCTCTGGTACGTCTGGTTTGAAATTCTTCGTGCTGGGCCACTGGACTTGCCGCAGCTCACGAGTGAACGCAGGGCAACCTACCGCGTACGGCAAGTCGCCTGGTTCCCCTGGTGCATGCATGTCGACAGAGGGCCCAGCGCGCTGGTCTGATTGACGCCGCGCTTCTCTTCGGCGCTCGATGCGAGTATGAGCGTCCTCTTGTTGTCGTTCTTGAAGAACTTGGCACTGATCGCGACGAACTCGCGGATCTGATGACGCGGTGGAGTCGCTGTCGAGGTGGATTCGGCGAGTCAGCGATCTTGGCCTTCGGGGTGGAGAGTGCACAGTGGTTGCACCCCCACCGGTCTTGTCGCCACCGGCTCGCGCCTGGCCGACCGGCTGCGGCTGCGATGTGCTCGGCTGCCGTTGAGTGTCGCCGTTGACGAAGCCGATGAGACTCTGAATGGTAGCCCTCCAGTCGTTGATCTTGTCTGCCATTGGAGGGTAGTCAAGGAGCAGTTGAGCTCGCGCCAAAGCTTCTGCTGCAGTGGCGGGTGGCGGTGGCGAACGGTGCGAGGAGCGGGATATGCGCGGACTTCTAACCACGTTAGAAGGAGCAGTATCCCGTCCAGGCGACCGTGTCTCGCTCGTGCCAGCATGTTGGTGTGCATGGTGGTCCTGAGCGCTCCGAGATCCACCAGCTCGATCTTGGTCTAGCAAACGCATGGTACCGTGAGTACCATGACGCTGCCGGTCCCACGCCTCCTGAGATGGGCGCGGTGCATGTACGGACGCCGAGGTCTTGGAGTGCGCCCGGTCGTTGTGGGAGCCGGCTACGCCGCCGATGGGCAGCGCAGCCTTGTCCTTGGACCTGGCAGCACCGTGAGCTCCCTCGTCGACGCGCGTTCTTCCGCCGGCGCCTGTCCCATCAGCTGTTTGCTCCGGCGATGGTGGGTTCGGCGCGGACCGAGCAGCCGCCTCCGAAACCTTCTTCTTCGGCGGCATGTTGATGAAGATGATGAAGATCTAGCTCGCGAGAACGCCGGATCTGGTTCACACAACTTCGACGCCCCCTACCTGGCGCGCCAAAGATGCCGGGGTACTGATCCACGGGCACCTATGGGACCGGCGGACCGAGTCCCTTTTGGTTCGGCGGGGGCGGAGATCGTGCAAAGAGCGGATCGAGGCGAAGCACGCGAGCGGTTTACCCAGGTTCGGGCCGCACGGATGCGTAAAACCCTACTCCTGCTTTGTGGTTTGTATTGATTTCTTGCTCGGGAGCGCGGAGTGCTACAGTACACTTCAGCAGCTAACGAGACCGAGCGTGAGTGTATCTGAGCTAGCTAACCCCCCTATACGTTGCGCACGGGCCTCCTTTTATATGCTCAAGGGGTCACCGATAGGTGGCAACGGAGGCAAAGGGTAAAAATGGAAAGGTGCTGCGGTAGGCATAGCTACCTGCTACAGTGTATCATACCTAACCCTGACGGCAGGGGACAAGGGCAGTAAATGCCCGTCTGTGTCGCCTAAACAGTGCAAAAAGGGACCGCCAGGGACGCCACCGTTCGCCACGATGGCGATCTTGTCAGCGCCGCTTGCCACCGCACGCCGCTCGCTGCACAGCCTCCCGCCACGTACGCCTGGAAGGGCCCCAGAGCGACACGTTGGTGGATGTGCTGGAGCGCGGGCCCAGAGGGGTGGCTTGCCGCAGCAAGCGCCTTGCCGCTGTCGTTGTCTTGTCGCGTCCGGGAGCTTGTCGCTCACCGGGCCTTGCCGGGACGCGTGGTGCGCCGCGGCAAGTTCCTTGAAATGCCTTGGGTGGCCTTCCCGGCAAGCTCCTCTTGCCGGGGTCTTGGGATGCTTTTGTTAGCCTTCCCGGCAAGCTCCTCTTGCCGGGGTCTTGTCTTCTTGGCTTGAACACTTTGTTCTTGAATGGCTCCAAAGGAACCACGGAGGACCTTGGCGGTCACCCGGCAAGCCTTGCCGCGGGATGCTGCGACTGCCCGTGCACAAGTTCGGGATACTAGGATACCCCTACTCTAGTACACCGACAAAATCCAAGCTAAACTTGGGGGCTAATGTCGGGGATATACCCCGCGGTGTAAACCGGCCGGAAGTTAACCCGGCCAGGACTTGGCGGTTTATCTGAAAACCCCGCTGACACTTGGCGAGTTACTGGCGACCCGCCCTGACCTGGCGGTTTACAAGCAACACACCTGGTCATTATGATTCACTGGTGATCTGGCGTGTGGGACAGACGGATGACAAGGCCCAAGGCCCAGAAGGCCGGTTCACGCTTAATGGTGGGCCAGTTTAAGAGGAAAGGCATGAGGAACATTATCTTACAAGGAGCTAAGACCTGGACTTGTATCCGGTTTGTATTAGAGATAGACTAGTCCTAATCCTAATAGGACTCTACATGTAACCCGCCCCTCCAACATATATAAGGAGGGGCAGGGCTCCCCAAAGGGGACAAGTTTCACAAGTTCCACAAGTTGGACAAGTTAGGTTTAGACAATAGCTCTCGAGATACAGCACTCTTGTAACCATGATCATCATCATCAATATCAATGAAGCAGGATGTAGGCTTTTACCTCCACCGTGAGGGGCCGAACCTGGGTAAAACATCGTGTCTCTCGTCCCGCTCAACCCCTCTCAAGCTACCACATAGATGCGTTGGCCTCGCGACTAAGTCCTGACACTAAGGACATCTGCCGTGATAATTCCACGACAGCATGTCTATGGTTAGGAAACATAACCATCTTTGATTAACGAGCTAGTCAAGTAGAGGCATACTAGTGACGGTTTGTTTGTCTATGTATTCACACATGTATTATGTTTCCGGTTAATACAATTCTAGCATGAATAATAAACATTTATCATGAAATAAGGAAATAAATAATAACTTTATTATTGCCTCTAGGGCATATTTCCTTCAGTCTCCCACTTGCACTAGAGTCAATAATCTAGATCACATCGCCATGTGATTTAACATCAATAGTTCACATCACCATGTGATTAACACCCATAGTTCACATCGTCATGTGACCTATACCCAAAGGGTTTACTAGAGTCAGTAATCTAGTTCACATTGTTTATGTGATTAACACCCAAAGCGTACTAAGGTGTGATCATGTTTTGCTTGTGAGATAATTTTAGCCAATGGGTCTGTCACATACAGATCCGTAAGTATTTTGCGAATTCTATGTCTACAATGCTCTGCACGGAGCTACTCTAGCTAATTGCTCCCACTTTCAATATGTATCTAGATCGAGACTTAGAGTCATCCAGATCTGTGTCAAAACTTGCATCGACGTAACTTTTTACGACGAACCTTTTGTCACCTCCATAATTGAGAAATATTTCCTTATTCCACTAAGGATAATTTTGACCGCTGTCCAGTGATCTACTCTTAGATCACTATTGTACTCCCTTGCTTAACACAGTGTAGGGTATACAATAGATCTTGTACACAGCATGGCATACTTTATAGAACCTATGGCTGAGGCATAGGGAATGAATTTCATTCTCTTTCTATCTTCTGCCATGGTCGGGCTTTGAGTCTTTACTCAATTTCACACCTTGTAGCATAGTCAAGAACTCTTTCTTTGACTGTTCCATTTTTGTACTACTTCAAAATATTGTCAAGGTATGTACTCATTGAAAAACTTATCAAGCGTCTTGATCTATCTCTATAGATCTTGATGCTTAATATGTAAGCAGCTTCACCGAGGTCTTTCTTTGAAAAACTTCTTTCAAAACACTCCTTTGTGCTTTGCAGAATAATTCTACATTATTTCCGATCAACAATATGTCATTCACATATACTTATCAGAAATGATGTAGTGCTCTCACTCACTTTCTTGTAAATACAGGCTTCACCACAAGTCTGTATAAAACTATATGCTTTGATCATCTCATCAAAGCGCATATTCCAACTCCGAGATGCTTGCACCAGTCCATAGATGGATCGCTGGAGCTTGCACATTTTGTTAGCACCTTTAGGATTGACAAAACCTTCTGGTTGTATCATATACAACTCTTCTTTAATACATCCATTAAGGAATGCAGTTTTGTTTATCCATTTGCCCGATTTCATAAAGTGCGGCAATTGCTAACATGATTCGGACAGACTTAAGCATAGATACGAGTGAGAAACTCTCATCGTAGTCAACACCTTGAACTTGTCGAAAACCTTTTTGTGACAATTCTAGCTTTGTAGATAGTAACACTACTATCAGCGTCCGTCTTCCTCTTGAAGATCCATTTAATCTCAATGGCTCGCCGATCATTGGGCAAGTCAATCAAAGTCCATACTTTGTTCTCATACATGGATCTCATCTCAGATTTTATGGCCTCAAGCCATTTCACAGAATCTGGGCTCATCATCGCTTCCTCATAGTTCGTAGGCTCGTCATGGTCAAGTAACATGACCTCCAGAACTGGATTACCGTACCACTCTGGTGCGGATCTCACTCTGGTTTACCTACGAGGTTTGGTAGTAACTTGATCTGAAGTTACATGATCATCATCATTAGCTTCCTCACTAATCGGTCTAGTAGTCACAGGAACAGATTTCTGTGATAAACTACTTTCCAATAAGGGAGCAGGTACATTTACCTCATCAAGTTCTACTTTCCTCCCACTCACTTCTTTCGAGAGAAACTCCTTCTCTAGAAAGGATCCATTCTCAGCAATGAATAACTTGCCTTCGGATCTGTGATAGAAGGTGAACCCAACTGTCTCCTTTGGGTATCCTATGAAGACACATTTCTTCGATTTGGGTTTGAGCTTATCAGGATGAAACTTTTTCATATAAGCATCACAACCCCAAACTTTAAGAAATGACAACTTTGGTTTCTTGCCAAACCACAGTTCAGACTGTGTCGTCTCAACGGACTTAGATGGCGACTTAGATGGTGCCCTTTTAAATGTGAATGCAGCTGTCTTTAATGCATAACCCCAAAACGATGTTGGTAAATCTGTAAGAAACATCATAGATTGCACTATATCCAATAAAGTACGGTTATGACGTTCGGACACACCATTACACTGTGGTGTTCCAGGTGGCGTGAGTAGTGAAACTATTTCACATTGTTTTAACTGAAGGCCAAACTCATCACTCAAATATTTTATTTCCGCGATAATATCGTAGAAACTTTTATTTTTGTTACGATGATTCTCCACTTCACTCTGAAATTCTTTGAACTTTTCAAATTTTTCAGACTTGTGTTTCATCAAGTAGATATACTCATATCTGCTCAAATCATCTGTGAAGATCAGAAAATAATGATTCCTGTCGCGAGCCTCAATATTTATCGGACCACATACATCAGTATGTATGATTTCCAACAAATCTGTTGCTCGCTCCATCGTTCCAAAGAATGGAGTCTTAGTCATCTTGCCCATGAGGCATGGTTCGCAAGCATCAATTGATTCATAATCAAGTGATTCCAAAAGCCCATCAGCATGGAGTTTCTTCATGCACTTTACACCAATATGACCTAAACGGCAGTGCCACAAATAAGTTGCACTATCATTATTAACTTTGCATCTTTTGGTTTCAATATTATGATTATGTGTATCACTATGATCGAGATCCAATGAACTATTTTCATTGGGTGTGTAACCATATAAGGTTTTATTCATGTAAACAGAACAACAATTTATTCTCTTACTTAAATGAATAACCGTATTACAATAAACATGATCAAATCATATTCATGCTCAACGCAAACATCAAATAACACTTATTTAGGTTCAACATTAATCCCGAAAGTATAGGGAGTGTGCGATGATGATCATATCAATCTTGGAACCACTTCCAACACACATCGTCACTTCACCCTTAACTAGTCTCTGTTTATTCTGCAACTCCCGTTTCGAGTTACTAATCTTAGCAACTGAACTAGTATCAAATATTGAGGGGTTGCTATAAACACTAGTAAAGTACACATCAATAACATGTATATCAAATATACTTATGTTCACTTTGCCATCCTTCTTATCTGCCAATCACTTGGGGTAGTTCCGCTTCCAGTGACTAGTCCCTTTGAAGTATAAGCACTTAGTCTCAGGCTTAGGACCAGACTTGGGCTTCTTCACTTGAGCAGCAACTTGCTTGCCGTTCTTCTTGAAGTTCCCCTTCTTCCTTTTGCCCTTTTCTTGAAACTAGTGGTCTTGTCAACCATCAACACTTGATGCTTTTTCTTGATTTCTACCTTCATCGATTTCATCATCATGAAAAGCTCGGGATTCGTTTTCGTCATCCCTTGCATACTATAGTTCATCACGAAGTTCTACTAACTTGGTGATGGTGACTAGAGAATTCTGTCAATCACTATCTTATCTGGAAGATTAACTCCCACTTGATTCAAGCGATTGTAGTACCCAGACAATCTGAGCACATGCTCACTAGTTGAGTGATTCTCCTCCATCTTTTAGCTATAAAACTTGTTGGAGACTTCATATCTCTCAACTCGGGTATTTGCTTGAAATATTAACTTCAACTCCTGGAACTCTCATATGGTCCATGACGTTCAAAACGTCTTTGAAGTCCCGATTCTAAGCCGTTATGCATGGTGCACTAAACTATCAAGTAGTCATCATATTTAGCTAGCCAAACGTTCATAAGCGGTGCATCAAGGACATAATTCTTCTGTGCAGCAATGAGGATAAACCTCAGATCACGGATCCAATCCGCATCATTGCTACTAACATTTTTCAACACAATTTTCTCTAGGAACATATCAAAATAAACACAGGGAAGCAACAACGCGAGCTATTGATCTACAACATGATTTGCAAAATACTACCAGGACTAAGTTCATGATAAATTTAAGTTCAATTAATCATATTACTTAAGAACTCCCACTTAGACAGACATCCCTCTAATCCTCTAAGTGATCACGTGATCCATATCAACTAAACCATGTCCGATCATCACGTGAGATGGAGTAGTTTCAACGGTGAACATCACTATGTTGATCATATCTACTATATGATTCACGCTCGACCTTTCGGTCTCTGTGTTTCGAGGCCATATCTGTATATGCTTGGCTCATCAAGTATAACCTGAGTATTCTGCGTGTGCAACTATTTTGCACCCGTTGTATTTGAACGTAGAGCCTATCACACCCGATCATCACGTGGTGTCTCAGCACGAAGAACTTTTGCAATGGTGCATACTCAGGGAGAACACTTCTTGATAATTAGTGAGAGATCATCTTAAAATGCTACCGTCAATCAAAGCAAGATAAGATGCATAAAAGATAAACATCACATGCAATCAATATAAGTGATATGATATGGCCATCATCATCTTGTGCTTGTGATCTCCATCTTCGAAGCACCGTCGTGATCACCATCGTCACCGGCGCGACACCTTGATCACCATCGTAGCATCGTTGTCGTCTCGCCAATCTTATGCTTCCACGACTATCGCTACCGCTTAGTGATAAAGTAAAGCATTACAGCGCAATTGCATTGCATACAATAAAGCGACAACCATATGGCTCCTGCCAGTTGCCGATAACTTGGTTACAAAACATGATCATCTCATACAATAAAATTTAGCATCATGTCTTGACCATATCACATCACAACATGCCCTGCAAAAACAAGTTAGACGTCCTCTACTTTGTTGTTGCAAGTTTTACGTGGCTGCTACGGGCTTAAGCAAGAACCAATCTTACCTACGCATCAAAACCACAACGATAGTTTGTCAAGTTGGTGCTCTTTGAACCTTCGCAAGGACCGGGCGTAGCCACACTCGGTTCAACTAAAGTTGGAGAAACTGTCACCCGCTAGCCACCTTTGTGCAAAGCACGTCGGGAGAACCGGTCTCGCGTAAGCGTACGCATAATGTCGGTCCGGGCCGCTTCGTCCAACAATACCGCCGAACCAAAGTATGACATGCTGGTAAGCAGTATGACTTATATCGCCCACAACTCACTTGTGTTCTACTCGTGCATATAACATCAACACATAGAACCTATGCTCTGATACCACTGTTGGGGAACGTAGTAATTTCAAAAATTTCCTACGCACACGCAAGATCATGGTGATGCATAGCAACGAGAGGGGAGAGTGTTGTCTACGTACCCTCGTAGACCGGCAACGGAAGTGTTGACATAGCGTAGTGGAAGTAGTCGTACGTCTTCCCGATCCGACCAATCCAAGTACCGAATGTACGGCACCTCCGAGTTCTAGCAAAGTGTCGGGGAAGAGTTCCGTCAGCACGATGGCGTGGTGACGATCTTGATGTTCAACTGTCGCAGGGCTTCGCCTAAGCACCACTACAATATTATCGAGGATTATGGTGGAAGGGGGCACCGCACACGGCTAAGAAAACGATCACGTGGATCAACTTGTGTGTCTAGGGGTGCCCCCTGCCCCCGTATATAAAGGAGCAAGGGGAGGAGGCCGGCCGGCCCTATACGCGCGCCAAGGAGGAGTCCTCCTCCTAGTAGGAGTAGGACTCCTACTAGGAGGGGGAAGGAAGTGGGGAGGGAGAAGGAAAGGGGGGCGCCGCCCCCCACTCCTAGTCCAATTCGGACCAGGGGGAGGAGGCGCGCGGACCACCCTGGCTTCCCTTCTCTCTCTCCACTAAGGCCCATATGGCCCATTACTTCTCCCGGTAGGGTTCCGGTAACCCTCCGGCTCTTCGGTTTTCTTCGAAATCACCCGGAACACTTCCAGTGTCCGAATATAGCCGTCTAATATAAGAATATTTATGTCTCGACCATTTCGAGACTCCTCGTTATGTCCGCGATCACATCCGGGACTCCGAACTAACTTTGGTACATCAAAACTCATACACTCATAATATAACTGTCATCGAAACCTTAAGCGTGCGGACCCTACGGGTTCGAGAACAATGTAGACATGACCGAGACATGTCTTCGGTCAATAACCAATAGCGGAACCTGGATGCTCATATTGGCTCCCACATATTCTACGAAGATCTTTATCGGTCAGACCGCATAACAACATACGTTGTTCCCTTTGTCATCAGTATGTTACTTGCCCGAGATTCGATCGTCGGTATCTCAATACCTAGTTCAATCTCGTTACTGGCAAGTCTCTTTACTCATTTCGTAATACATCATCTCGCAACTAGCTCATTAGTTGCAATGCTTGCAAGGCTTATGTGATGTGCATTACCGAGAGGGCCCAGAGATACCTCTCCGACAATCGGAGTGACAAATCCTAATCTCGAAATACGCCAACCCAACATTTACCTTTGGAGACACCTGTAGAGCTCCTTTATAATCACCCAGTTACATTGTGACGTTTGGTAGCACACAAAGTGTTCCTCCGGCAAACGGGAGTTGCATAATCTCATAGTCATAGGAACATGTATAAGTCATGAAGAAAGCAATAGCAACATACTAAACGATCGGGTGCTAAGCTAATGTAATGGGTCATGTCAATCGCATTATTCTCCTAATAATGTGATCTCGTTAATCAAATGACAACGCATGTCTATGGTTAGGAAACATAACCATCTTTGATTAACGAGCTAGTCAAGTAGAGGCATACTAGTGACGGTTTGTTTGTCTATGTATTCACACATGTATTATGTTTCCAGTTAATACAATTCTAGCATGAATAACAAACATTTATCATGAAATAAGGAAATAAATAATATCTTTATTATTGCCTCTAGGGCATATTTCCTTCACAAGCTTCACTGGAACCTACAACGCCACATTACCTGAAGAAGAGCGCTGGATGATTCAAGTTCAAGTTCCAGGAAGGTCGTTCATGCCAGTCACTGAGCCCATAGAGTTTTCTTTTGATGCACCAACTTGGAGTCTAGGAAAGACCATGCCAGCTCACATCGCCATGGGACGTATTGGAGAAGTTTACCGGAATGATCTCAAGGATACGATCTACCAGATTTGTGGGCGCCGAGATGAGCACTGGGAGATGATCAACACCAGGAAGGATAGATCAGTTGCAGCTTTTATCCAGGAGTTAAACCAACACATTCGACGTGAGGAGAACCAGCTGTGCACCAACATGATAGATCTAAAGAAGGCGAGGACAAGAATCAAGGAACTGGAGGAAGAACTCAAGGCTACATGTGAAGATTATGAAGAGGAAATCGAAGTATTAGTGGAAAAGAATGACGATCTGATCAAGAAGATTGGAATATTTATGGGAGGCCCTACACCAGTAGAAGAAGACGAAGAACCCAAGGAGATTCGCCCGGAAGACTACATCATCATCGACGACACCGACTCGGATCCAGATGATAGCGATGATGACTATGTTGATGAAGCTGGAGCAGATATCATGGAGTCTGCAACCGAAGAGTATTTCTAGTAGACCACCCCAACAATAGTAGTAGTCCACCATGTAAATATAGTAGTTCGAGCACTTTTGCGATAGTTAGATTGATTGTATGCCCTTGTTTGATTGAATGAGGTGAATTGTTTGCTTTTGTCTCATGTGCATATGGGTAGTGTTTTCTCTTTAGACCCCTCTCTATTCTTAAATCTCATCTTTTCTAAAACCTCAGATGCCTCCGAGACGTGACCCCAGATTTACGTTCCCACCGGAGCTCACTCAGTTGATCCAGCAGCAGAACACATTGATGCAGTTGCTAGTCCAGAATCAGAATCAGGGGAACAACAACAACAACCCACCACCACCACCACCTGTTGATCACTTAGCCCGTTTTCTTAGGCTGAATCTTCCGGTGTTTTCCAGTAGCACCAAGCCGATAGTAGTAGATGATTGGCTCCGCAAGACAGCAAGAGAGTTGACCACGACAGGATGCACAGATGCGGAAAAGGTGAAGTTTGCCGCACATCAGCTGGAAGGACCCGCATCATCATGGTGGGAGAATTTCACAGCCACTTTCCCTGTCGACACTGTCACATGGGACCAGTTTCAGCAAGCTTTCCGTACTGCCCATGTTTCAGCAGGAGCTATGTCCATGAAGAAGCGTGAGTTTTGCAACTTGCGCCAAAGAGGACAGAAAGTTGGCCAGTATGTGGAGGACTTTAGTAAGCTAGCATGTTATGCACCAGATGATGTTGCTACAGATGCAGCTAAGCAGGAGAAGTTTCTGGAAGGACTGAATGATGAGTTGAGCATGCAGTTGATGGTAGCAACCTTCAACAACTACCAAGAGTTGGTAGATCGTGCTCTCATGATTGAAGGGAAGCAGCAGCAGATCGAGAACCGCAAGAGGAAGTATGGACAAGGGAAGTACAATTCTGGAGCTCAGCAGAAGCCACGTTTTACCCCTAGACCGGGAGGACATTTCCAGCATACCCATGGAGGAGGCAGCTCGCACAATCACAATGGCCCCAAGAATGGTAATGGGAATGGAGGAAGCAACGGCCAGAACCGCACCAACCCATCAACCCCAGCCAAGAAAGACCTGAGCCAAGTCACTTGTTTTAAGTGCCAGAAGACCGGACATTATGCCAACGAATGTCCTGAATCACAGAATGGTAATGGCAATGGAAGCTCTGGGAAGAAGCCGAACCCTTTCAACAGGGACAGGTGAACCACGTTAACGTGGAGGAGGTTGAAGAGCAGCCGGATGCAGTAATCGGTAAGTTTTTGGTTAAGTCATTTACTGCACTCGTTCTTTTTGATACTGGTGCATCACATTCATACATATCAAGGGGATTTGTGGATAAGTATAAACTACCAACCCAAGCCCTTAGGTCACCCATGTTAGTAACCTCGTCTGGAGCAGAGTATATGGCTAGCCTATGGTGTGATCGGTTACCATTAAGGATTGGTAACTACGTATTTCCATCAGACCTAATAGTGTTGGAATCTCAAGGATTGGATGTGATATTAGGCATGGATTGGTTGCCAAAGTATGAAGGGAATATTGAATGTGCCAGTAAGTCAATTTTGCTTACCACCCCAGAAGGAAGAAGGATCAAGTATGTATCACGGCATGTGCCAAAAAGGACTCAAGTAAATTGCCTAACAGGAGTTGTGCAGGAGGAAGTACCAATAGAGAAGGATTTCCCTGATGTATTTCCAGAGGGATTGCCAGGCATGCCACCAGATAGAGATATTGAGTTTTTGATTGAGCTTTTGCCAGGCACAGGGCCAATATCAAAGAGACCATATAGGATGCCCGCAAAAGATTTGGTGGAGATTAAGAAGCAGATTAAGGAGTTACTGGATAAAGGTTATATTCGCCCAAGTTCTTCGCCTTGGGGATCGCCAGTACTTCTAGTAGAAAAGAAGGATGGATCGTTAAGGATGGTTGTTGATTATAGAGGATTGAATGAAGTAACCATCAAGAACAAGTACCCACTACCGATGATCAATGATCTGTTTGATCGATTGCAAGGAGCTAAGGTATTTTCCAAGATCGATCTGCGATCAGGATACCATCAGTTGTAGATTCGAGAACAGGATATACCTAAGACGAATTTTACCACCAGGTATGGGCTGTATGAGTATACCGTTATGTCATTTGGTCTGACTAACGCACCTGCATATTTCATGAACATGATGAACAAGGTGTTTATGGAGTTTCTGGATAAGTTCGTGGTAGTGTTCATTGATGATATCCTGGTTTACTCAAAGAACGAAGAGGAGCATAAGGAGCATTTGCGTTTGGTTCTTGGAAAGCTCAGAGAACATCAATTATATGCCAAGTTTAGCAAATGTGAGTTTTGGTTGAAGGAAGTTGGATTTCTCGGACACGTTATATCTGGAGAAGGTATAGCAGTAGATCCCACTAAGGTTGACACCATGACAAATTGGGAAGCCCCAACAATAGTTGGAGAAATCCAGAGTTTTCTTGGACTCGCAAGATACTACCGGAGATTCATTGAGAATTTCTCAAAGATTGCAAAGCCTATGACGGAGTTGTTGAAAAGGATACCAAGTTCATATGGACTGAGGAATGTGAGGCCAGTTTCCAGGAGTTGAAGAAACGTTTGGTTACATCACCTGTGTTGATTTTGCCAGATCAGACCAAGGATTATGAGGTGTATTGCGACACTTCACGTCGAGGACTTGGAGCAGTGCTTATGCAGGAAGGAAGAGTTGTTTCCTATGCCTCACGACAGCTGAAGCCTCATGAGTTGAATTACGCTACGCATGATTTGGAGTTAGCAGCCATAGTGCATGCATTGAAAACCTGGAGACACTTTCTCATTGGAAATTATTGTGAGGTGTACACAGATCACAAGAGTTTGAAGTATATTTTCACGCAGAAAGAGTTGAATCTCAGGCAAAGAAGATGATTGGAGCTCATCAAGGATTATGATATGAGATTACATTATCACCCCAGAAAGGCTAACGTAGTAGCTGACGCATTGAGCCGTAAAAGTCATGTCAACACCTTAATGACGGGAGATTTACCAAGGGAGTTAGCTGAAAATCTTCATGAACTATGTTTGGAGATAGTTCCGAGAGGCTATGTAGCAGCATTGGAGATTCAGTCTACTTTGATGGATAAGATCAGAGAAGCTCAAAGGACTGACAAGGAGATTGCCTCTATAAAGGAGAAAATGAGCAAAGGAAAAGCTAAGGGATTTCGTGAGGATGAGCACAACACCTTATGGTTTGAAGACCGGGTTTATGTACCAAATGATTCGGAAATTAGGAAGTTAATTCTGCAAGAGGCACATGATTCACCATATTCGATTCACCCAGTAAATACCAAGATGTATTTGGATTTGAAGGATACTTTCTGGTGGACTGAAATGAAGAAGGATATTGCGGAGTATGGAGCAGTTTGTGATGTATGTCAGAGAGTAAAGGCAGAGCATCAGAAGCCAGCAGGATTGCTACAGCCATTGTCGATACCCGAATGGAAGTGGGATAAATTAGGCATGGATTTCATTACGGGTTTACCCAGAACTCGTTCAGGCTATGACTCAATATTGGTTGTAGTCGATCGTTTGACAAAGGTAGCCCATTTCATTCCAGTGAAGACTACCTATACCAGTGCAAAGTTGGCAAAGATGTACATAACTAGAATCGTATGTATGCATGGAGTTCCAAAGAGCATTGTACCAGATAGAGGAACCCAATTTACCTCAAAGTTCTGGAATCAGTTGCATGAAACTTTGGGTACCAGACTAGAGTTCAGCACAGCTTTTCATCCATAGACAGATGGACAGACCGAGAGGGTCAATCAGATTTTGGAGGATATGCTGAGAGCTTGCGCGCTAGATTACGGATCTAGTTGGGACGAGAATTTGCCATATGTAGAGTTCTCTTACAACAACAGTTATCAATCCAGTTTGAAGATGGCCCCTTTTGAAGCCTTGTACGGAAGGAGGTGCAGGACCCCATTGTCGTGGGATGAAGTTGGAGACCGCCAGTTGTTTGGACCGGATTTGATTAAGGAGTCTGAACAGAAAGTGAAATTGATTCGCGATAGGCTCAAGGTAGCCCAGTCCAGGCAGAAGAGCTACGCAGATTCTAAACGCAAGGAGACAGTTTACGAAGTCGGAGACCGGGTTTATCTTCGAGTATCTCCACTTCGAGGAGTTAAGCGCTTTGGAGTTAAGGGAAAGTTAGCGCCACGCTTTGTAGGACCATACAAGGTTTTGGAGCGTATGGGAGAAGTAGCCTACAAGTTGGAATTACCTGAAGGATTATCAGGAGTTCATGATGTGTTCCACGTTTCCCAGTTGAAGAAGTGCCACGCAGAGATGCTTGATATACAGCTGAGATATACAGTGCCGCTGGAAGCAATTCAGTTGGACAGTGATTTGACCTATGAGGAGAAACCACTCAAGATTCTTGAGTATGCCAGCCGAGTCACTCGCAGCAAGGTTATCAAGTTTTGCAAAGTTTAGTGGAGCCACCACACGGAGGATGAAGCCACCTGGGAGCGAGAGGAAGAATTGCTGAAGGACCACCCTCACCTATTTTCTAGCCAACCCGAATCTCGAGGGCGAGATTCATCTTAAGGGGGGTAGGTTTATAACATCCCAAATTTTCAATTTGGAATGTTATACATTAGATCATCATTGCATATCATATTTTATTGCTTTTGGTGGATCCTAGAAATTCTACGCAACTCAAGGACCCTCGGAGAGAGTTGGGGATTTCGTTATTTTCATATTCGAGTTTTCTCAAATTTTGAAATAGGGATCATTTGATTTTATTTATTTTATCTTCATTTATTTCTGTTATCAAAATATGAGAGATGGAATAAAATGAATTTCCCAAAATAAAGAAATATTGAGGATTTAATAAAAAAATCAAATAAGATTTTATTTGGTTTTATTT
This sequence comes from Triticum urartu, assembly GCF_056163025.1. Classification (NCBI taxonomy): domain Eukaryota; kingdom Viridiplantae; phylum Streptophyta; class Magnoliopsida; order Poales; family Poaceae; genus Triticum; species Triticum urartu. Next base: position 465,354,072 of record NC_141873.1, on the reverse strand, counting down.
GCTATTTTATTTGAATTTAGGAAAAATTGCACATTTTCAAAAATTGCATTAAGAGCCAAAAAATGTTCATCCTGTTCTAAATATTTTATTTAGACGGAGAAAATTTGTTTTGGCATTTTTAGATTTTGATTTATTTTTCTATAATTTTTTTTACGCGCAGCAAAATTATTTTAAAAAAAACCCACGCCCGATTGGGCCAAGGGCCCAGCCGAGCCAGGCCAGCCCAGCCGCCGCTGCCTTCCCGCCGGACTCGGGGGAGTGTCCGAGCAGGAGCCGCCTCGCCGCCGCCGACCCCCTCCCCAAGTCAGCCCCCCTCCCCCTCTTAAATAGCCGCCCCGCCGTCGCCCTCTCCGCACCCCCCCGCCGCCGCCCCGCACCATAGCCCGCCGCCGCCCCGCCGCCTCGCGCCACCCGCCGCCCTGCCGGAGCCTCGCCGAAGAACCGCCGCCGCCGAGGTAGCTGCCGGCCAGTTTTTGGAAAAAAACCGATTCGGTTTTTTTGAAAACCTTGGTTTTCGTTTTTTTAATAAATAGATCGGTTTTTTCCAGTTTATTTATTTAGCGAGCGCCCGCTCATCCGTCCGTTTTAATGAACGCGTTTTTCGTTTAGTTTCTGTTAACGAACATTCATTCGTTAACTGTTCGTCGTTTTTCTTTTTCTCAGTTTAAATCCGCGGTTTTTCTGAGCGTGATCGCTGATCCGATGTTCGTTCTAGTTTAACTTTTCGCTCGTTTATCGGAATCAGGCGATTCAAGCGCCTGGAGTTTCATCTCGAAACCCTCTTTTTGTTTAACCAACTCAAACAAGTTTTTGCCACTGTAAAAATTGCCCTAGATCCAGAATAGTTAATGGAGCTTGTTTCTTTTGTCGTTTGTCTTCGTTGCTCCGTTTGTTTTGATTCTTTTTTCCAATTGGAGTTCTTAAGTTGAACTTTCTGGTTAGATCTTTTATTCGTGTTTTACCTGTGCATTAGTTGAGTAATTATTGTATGCTTGTTTGTTTGCGATAGATTACCCGGAGTGCGCCGCTTGCTACTTCGAATCGCTTGGTTTCCCGGATCATCAGCAAGGCAAGTAACACTTTGATCATACTTCCTACTACCCAGTTTTATTGCATTAGATCAATCCTCACACATTGCATGATTAGGATCTAATTAAATTGTGGGTTTGGGAAGTAGTTGAGGTAGAACCTATTACCTATTTATTATCAAACCTTTGGGAGTTACTCTTACGTTTGCTTATTATGGCATGCTATGCTAGTAGACGTGGATTGGGTGAGTGTATCCATGACATATGTGAGATTGTTAATTAATGGTTTATTTAAGGTGGCAACCTAAACACACATCTGGGTGGATTGAGGCACCTGGGTATTCCAGCGATTGCCTGTTTTCTTTTGGACCGCCACCCAGGCTCAAAGGGATCATGAGATTATTCATACTAGGAACTTCCGTGTGTAGCCACAAGCTACTATGGGCTCTACCATAGTTGAATAAGTCATGCGAACTCTTAGAGTGGTAGACTAGCAGATGTAGGGGATGTAGGTTGGTACGGTCTACCCATTCGTAAGGTGCTAGCGCTTCTGAAAGACTATGTCTCGGTCATCCGTTTCTCAAACACCATGTAGTGCGGGAAGACCAACGGAGGAGATCGGGTCTTGTGGGGGAAAGTGCGCAACCCTCTGCAGAGTGTATAAACTAATCATGATTAGTCGTGTCCCCGGTTATGGACATCTTGAGTATCTAGTACCTGGATTATCATTTGAATCTCATCATGTTACTCTAAAGTTAATTGTTGGGTTTTGATTAATGATGATGCTTAATTGGGATTGAGAATGCTGTCAACCATTCTCAATGTTTAACAACTACCATGATAGTTAAATAAAATTTATTCCTTTGCAGTAGGGAAAAATTGGCTTTATGCAAAACTGTGACCATAGAGCTTTCCACCAGCCATATATGCATATAGAATAGCTTATTTCATTCCATTACTCTCTATGTGTTACATTGCCAGCATATTCCATGTGCCGACCCGTTTTGGGCTGCAATGTTAATGTTGCAGACTTTTCAGACGATGATTAAGGTGCCTTTAGGTCGTGGTTCTATACTCAGTGATGCCGTTGGATTTGATGGACTCACTTATCTTCCAACACTTGCGCTGTTATCATTATTAGATGGCCTTAAGCCATATTTATTGTAATAAGTTCTCTTTTGAGACACTTGATGTAATAAGTGTGTGATTGCTACTCTGTTATAAATCCTTCAAGTACTGTGTGGTGTCAGCATTACTGATCCAGGGATGACACCTGAGCATAGGGATTGGACCATTTGAGGTCTGGTCGCTATACTTATATTATTTTGAGAGTCTCTCTAAACAGCATGGTAATTTGCTTTGGTTATGAATTTAGCCCTAATATGCTAGGCATCAAGAGGATAATAAAAACTTTCATATAAAGCGCATTCAATACTATGATAATTTTGATTCCTTATGATCGTTTTGAGATATGAGGATGGTGATATTTGACTCATGCTAGTGAGTAATTGTGGATTGTAGAAATACTTGTGTTAAAGTTTGTGATCCCCTTAGCATGCATGTATGGTGAACTGTTATGTGATGAAGTCGGAGCATGATTTATTTATTGATTGTCTTCCTTATGAGTGGTGGTCAGGAATGGGCAATGGTCTTTTCCTACCAATCTATCCGCCTAGGAGCATGCGCGTAGTACTTTATTTCGATGACTAATAGATTTTTGCAGTAAGTATGTGAGTTCTTTATGACTAATGTGGAGTCCATGGATTATACGCACTGTCACCCTTCCACCATTGCTAGCCTCTCTAGTACCACGCAACTTTCGTCGGTACCATAAACCCACCATATACCTTCCTCAAAACAGCCACCATACCTACCTATTATGGCATTTCCATAGACATTCTGAGATATATTGCCATGCAACTTTCCACCGTTCTGTTTATTATAACTCGCTCCATCATTGTCATATTGCTTTGCATGATCATGTAGTTGACATCGTATTTGTGGCAAAGCCACCGTTCATAATTCTGTCATACATGTCACTCTTGAGTCATTGCACATCCCGGTACACCGCCAGAGGCATTCATATAGTGTCATATTTTGTTCTAAGTATCGAGTTGTAATTCTTGAGTTGTAAGTAAATAAAAGTGTGATATGATCATCATTATTAGAGCATTGTCCCATGTAAGGAAAGGATGGTGGAAGCTATGATTCCCTCACAAGTTGGGATGAGTCTCCGGACTTTCCAAAAATAAAAGAGGCCAAGAAGCTCACCAAAAAAAGAGAGAAAAAGAAAAAAAATGAGAGAAAAGAGAGAAGGGGCAATGTTACTATCCTTTTTCCACACTTGTGCTTCAAGGTAGCACCATGATCTTCATGATAGAGAGTCTCATATGTTGTCACTTTCATATACCAATGGGAATTTTTCATTATAGAACTTGGCTTGTATATTCCAATGATGGGCTTCCTAAAATTGCCCTAGGTGTTCGTGAGCAAGTGAGTTGGATGCACACCCACTTAGTTTCTTTTTGAGCTTTCATACACTTATAGCTCTAGTGCATCCGTTGCATGGCAATCCCTACTCACTCACATTGATATCTATTGATGGGCATCTCCATAGCCCGTTGATACGCCTAGTTGATGTGCCATTATCTCCTTCTTTTTGTCTTCTCCACAACCACCATACTCTATTCCACCTATAGTGCTATGTCCATGGCTCACGCTCATGTATTGCGTGAAAGTTGAAAACGTTTGAGAACACCAAAAGTATGAAACAATTGCTTGGCTTGTCATCGGGGTTGTGCATGATTTGAATATTTTGTGTGATGAAGATGGAGCATAGCTAGACTATATGATTTTGTAGGGATAACTTTCTTTGGCCATGTTATTTTGAGAAGACATGATTGATTTATTAGTATGATTGAAGTATTATCATTTTTATGTCAATATTAAACTTTTGTTTTGAATCTTATGGATCTGAACATTCATGCCAAAATAAAGAAAATTCCATGGATAAATATGTTAGGTAGCATTCCACATTAAAAATTCTGTTTTTATCATTTACCTACTCGAGGACGAGCATGAATTAAGCTTTAGGATGCTCGATACATCTCCAATGTATCTATAATTTTTTATTGTTCCATGCTATTATATTATCTGTGTTGGGTGTTTTATATGCATTAATATGATATTTTATATTATTTTTGGAACTAACCTATTAACCTAGAGCCCAGTGCCAAGTTTCTGTTTTTTCCTTGTTTTTGAGCTTCGCAGAAAAATAATCCTAAACGGAGTCCAAATGGAATAAAACTTCACGATGATTTTTCTTGGACCAAAAGACACCCAGGGGACTTGGAGTGCAAGTCATAAGAGCCACGAGGTGGCGGCAAGGGTGGAGGGCGCACCCAAGGGGGCCCCTACCTTGTGGGCCCCTCAGTGACTCCCTGACCTAGATCTTCGTCCTATGTATTTACATATATTCCAAAACCCTCAGAAGTATCCACAAAAACACTTTTCCACGGCCGCAACCTTCTGTTCCCATGAGATCCCATCTTGGGGCCTTTTTCGGCATCCTGCCGGAGGGGGATTCGATCACGGAGGGCATCTACATCAACTCTATTGCCCTTCCGATGAAGCGTGAGTAGTTTACCACAAACCTACGGGTCCATAGCTAGTAGCTAGATGGCTTCTTCTTCTTTCTTTGATTCTCAATACCATGTTCTCCTCGATGTTCTTGGAGATCTATCCGATGTAATCTTCTTTTGCGGTGTGTTTGTCGAGATCCGATGAATTGTCGATTTATGATCAGCTTATCAATGAATATTATTTGAATCTTCTCTGAATTCTTATATGCGTGATTTGATATCTTTGTATTTCTCTTCGAATTATTGGTTTGGTTTGGCCAACTAGATTGGTTTTTCTTGCAATGGGAGAGGTGCTTAGCTTTGGGTTCAATCTTGCGTGATTTCACCCAATGGCAAAGTAGGGGTAGCGAGACACGTATTGAATTGTTGCCATCGAGGGTAAAAAGATGGTGTTTTCACCATATTGCTTGAGTTTATCCCTCTACATCATGTCATCTTACTTAAAGCGTTACTCTGTTCTCTTGAACTTAATACTCTAGATGTAGGCAGGAGTCGGTCGATGTGTGGAGTAATAGTAGTAGATGCAGGCAACAGTCGGTCTACTTGACATGGACGGGATGCCTATATTGCATAATCATTGCCTTGGATATCGTCATAACTTTGCACTCTTCTATCATTTGCTAGACAGTAATTTGTTCACCCACCGTATTATTTGCCTTCATGAGAGAAGACTCTAGTGAATCCTATGGCCCTCGGGTCTATTTTCCATCATATTAGTTTCTAATTTACTATTCTTCCAATCTTTTACTTTCAGATATATAAACCAAAAAACCCAAAAATATTTTATCTTTTGTTTAGTTTTATTTATCTTTATCAGATCTTACCTTTGCAAGTAACCATGAAGGGATTGACAACCCCTTTATCGCGTTGGGTGCAAGTGTTTGATTGTTTGTGCAGGTGCATCTATTGGGGACTTGCGCGTTTCTCCTACTGGATTGATACCTTGGTTCTTAACTGAGGGAAATACTTATGTTTACTGTGCTGCATCACCCTTTCCTCCTCAAGGGAAAAACCAATGCAAGCTCAAGAAGTAGCACTCGCTGGCAGAGAGAGCCTCCTAGTCATCCGTCCCATGGTGGCTTGCCTCGATGGACCACTGTGTCTCGTCCTCCTCCCGAGCCACCTGCAACTCCTCCGTATAACACTCCTTGATGTCCACCTCCTTCATCTCCAGCTCACACTCCTTGATCTCATGGGTGTGGAGCACTGTGTCCTCCATCGCCGCCTCATTAATGACCTTCGTACCTTCTGGAGGCCAAAAATATGCACAAACGGGAGACACCTAACCACATAGAAACACAAAGAGGAAGCCGCCGCCGCCGAGTAAGCTCTAAGCCGGCAATGCCAATGAGCTCAAAGACAGCGATGCCAAGTTAGCATGAAGCCGACAATGGCACGTAAGCTCAAAGAATCCCTTGCAAAACGAAGCTAGAGGACGGACAATGTGCACCGCGTCTGGTGAACAACACAAAACATCTAATTTATAGGAAAACTCAATCGAGCTAGTAGAAAGACCGAAATACCCTAATGAGTGCCCTTGACACTGCACCTCCGTCGGCCAACCCTGTCTACCCGGCTGGCCCGACTAGCCATGTCTACCGGGGGAGGGGGCATCTCTACTTGTCTGGCCTTCTCGATCGAGATGGCGAGCCCTCTCTACAGTTGATGGTGGCCGCAGGAGGTCAGAGAAGGAGACAACATTGACTACACAAAGAAGCCTCGCCACAGCAGCACGGGCCAGAGGTGCGGCGCCGACACATGGGTCGCCGCCTGACTATGGTGGCCTTGGCGCAGCCAGGCGGTCCACCCATCATAGATCGACCAGTCGGGTCACCCGGGTGCGAGCCGATCGGGCAGATCGGATGGCTCACATCACTCCCGAGTAGCCCCCGCGGAATAGATGGCCAAGAGGCTCTCTCCACCCGCAAGGCACCCAGGAAGGCGGGTCCACCGCATGACAGGCTTGGTCCACCCATCATAGGCTCATGCCAACTATAGCGATCGTGCGCTCTCGGTCCACCCATCATCGACCTGTCAGCTGACTGTAGCGATTGTGCGTCATCGGTCCACCTATCATGGACGTGCGATGTATGTAGCCATTGTGCGCCCTCAGTCCACCCGTCATTGACCTTCCAACCAAGTCGCTCAAGTGGGAGCTGTCCGGGAAAATCGTGCGGCTGCTATCGGCCCCAAGTAGTCCATGCAATTCGCTAGTGGAGCGTCGACGCGGGCTCTTCACCTCCACGACTTCGACCATCACTTCACTTTTACATGCACTTTTATGTTCTACGATTAGTCACTCTAAAAATACAAAAAACATTCTCAACTATACAATACACACATAACTTATTGCAACTAGCAAAGATAGTGAATATTGGAAACCTCACTAAAATCATTCGAGGCACACATAAGTTTTTACTTGCACTGCAAGATTGATCATTAATTGAGCCTCGCGCGGATTGATTCCACTTATTGATTTCTTCATTTCTTACTAAGGGAAAATTACTACTTGATGCAAACATCTGTGGTTGGATGCCCAATAACTATTGTCTAGCGATAGTTCCTCAAGTAGCATTATCCTTGCTAGTTACAAAAAATATATTAAAATATAACATGACTAGAATTGTTTTTGTATTTTTAGAATAAGCATTAATTGCATTTAAAAGTGGTTTGGAGAGTTTATTTATGTAGGAAATTGGACCGAGATTAATAGGTTCACTAGTAGCATCTTCATAACAACAGTGACACATAAATATAAGTCTAGATATGCTTAATGATCAATAAAACATTCATGACATATATCGTCATAATCTGGAATCTTATGTCTAGGCAATACATAATAAGGATTAGACCTTTTGGCAGGTGTCTTCCTCGATAATACATTCATGCTTGAATAATTTTGTTGGACTTTTTGATGTTCAGGAAGGTCGTGTACTAACAAATATTGAAACATGAAACTACCTTCTGGCAAATAATTAGAAGATTTCTCCAATAAAATGTAATGTATTATATAAGAAATGGTTGGAATAAGCACGTTAATTTTAAAAAGCATAGATAAATTTAGGATGTATCAGTATTCCAAGCTTAATCCATGCTCGTCCACAAGCTCTGCCACCCTTCTGTGAGCTTGCTATGCCTCTTCCCTGTCATGTCTCTCCCTGGTCTTCTCCTTCCCACAATGAGCCCGTAAATGTGTCCATTGTGCTTTCAACCATCGACTTGGGCAGCCATAGGCCTCTAAGGAGCTTCATCAATGTTCGTGCTCATTCTCCTAGGAGAGAGCATCAAAGGAAGAAGTGAAAGAGTGAGCAAAAAGAAGGAAACCGAAAGAGTCGATGACAGGTGGACTTCATTTGTCATTGGCTATGCAAGAAATTATTGGAACCGTGATATTGAGATTTGCTAGAATGACAACTCCTAAGAAATTATTGGAAGGTCCCCAATAACTAATTTGTGTGAGTTAGCCTTTCAGTTTTGCTAGATTTTATATCTTCCTTTCGACGAAAATTTAACCTATGCCTCTGATTTGTGATGTTCGTACACAACCAATGAATCGCACACCGAGCTTTGAAGTGTGGAAGTCTCATCCGCTTTTTTGTGCGAAAGATCTGAAGCTCCTTTTTAATCAAGCACCAACATTACAAGATCACCCCTGAAAAGAAAGTAAAATACATTCATGTCCTCGAGGAGTCCTCCATTTGCTACACCCAACACATATCAATGGTGTGTCAATGTCGCTACCACTAGAGTTATGAGCCGTCACCAGAACAAGAAAGTAATGTCCACGCATGTAGCCATGAAGTCACTAATCTCTCTCGGGAAGTCTCGGCGATGTCGACCTCGAAGGATCCATGACTCGGAGAAGAAAACAATGTTGGGTCGAGCACACCTAGATGTTTGCTCGAGTCGACATAATAATCAAACCATCGTTATTGCCACGAAACAACACCGGACCGACAAGGCACAACTGTGTACCATTGCTTCCACCGAGGGAAAAGTAACTTGTCTACCCCATCTCGTCGCTAGATCCGATGGTGAACGCAATGCCACAACCAGAGAAGAACCTGAAGGAGATCTAAATTAGCATCATGCCACCACCGCCAAAAGGGTCCAGAATGATAGACGGCAAAGACCTACTTGTCCACCTGATCTCGTCGCTTGATTTGATGGCACATTCACAGTTGGGGCTAGAGAAGTCGGGTAAACCATTATCGAACATCATCCTGCAAGAAGGGCTAAAGTGGCGAACGAGACGAGACATACCTAATGACCCCAAGGAAAAGAAGGATAAGGTAGAAAGTCACATTCTCAGCCTAAGCTCAAATTGGCTCGGGTCAACAATTAAAAAAATCTGAATTTTTATATGAAAAACATTGACAAATGTTCTAAGAACTTGAAAATTGTCATCATGAAATCACATTTGTGCAAGTCATGGCAAAAAAATCAATGCTTCAACATACTTTTAAAAGTAGCATTTTGTGAGTATCGATTTTATTTTTTCACGCCTTCCAGGAATGTGATTCCATAATAAACTTTTGTAAGTTCTTAAAACATTTGTCAATGTTTGTCATAAAAAATCAGATTCTATTTAAATTTTTATTATTTGTTTATTATTTTACTTTTCACCCGAGCTGAGAAGCTCTGTGGCTGGATAAGGCCAACTCCAACACGCGACCCCAAAGGGACGTCCGCTTTGTCCGGATTTCGTCCGTTTGGGTGTGACAGTGGGGTCGTGTCTGCCCGAATTCGTGGATGCGGCGGACGGGCACCCAACGTGCAGCCACATTTCGGCCACATCTCGTCCGTTCACCAGAACAGTAGATAAAATGAAAATGATGCATATGAAATGGTTCAAATCAAACATAGCTCCCAAATAGTCTTACAACCCAATCGAAATTTGTTTGCATGACAAGAAAACAATATCAAATAGTCTTACAATCTAATCGAAATTTATTTGCATGACAAGAATAAACGCATAGATCTACTGGTTGTCAATGTGAGTCCACACGTGCTCAACCAAGTCATCTTGGAGCTGGACATGAGTATGCCAATCACGCAACTCCCGATGAAACTCGACAAACTGTTCAAAGGTTGCAGAAGGTGGATGCTCAGGCTCAACATTTTCACCCTGGAAATCAAACCCTTGGTAGTAGATGCTATCATCGCGCTCATCCTCCACGATCATGTTGTGCATGATCATACAAGCAATCATCACATCCCAAAGCTTCTTTGTGCTCCATGTCAATGCAGCGTTACGAACGATACCCCACCGAGACTGAAGCACACTGAAAGCACGCTCCACATCCTTCCTAGCACTCTCTTGCATTTGGGCAAACCTCTATCTCTTCTGTCCTTGCGGATTGGGTATGGTGTTCATAAGAGTGGACCACTGAGGATAGATGCCATCAGCTAGATAATATCCCTTGTTATGATGGTGGCCATTGACCTCAAAGTTCACCTCCGGGGAGTGCCCTTCCGCAAGCCTTGCAAACACTGAAGGCCGTTGAAGAACACTAATATCATTCTGAGAACCAGCCATGCCAAAGAAAGAATGCCATATCCAAATATCTTGTGAAGCCACAACTTCTAGTATAACAGTGACACCTTTCACATGCCCCTTGTACTGCCCCTACCAAGTAAATGGACAGTTTACTTCCAGTACATACAATCTATACTACCAAGCATGTACGGAAAGCCTCTCTCGGCATTGATCGCCAACAACCTCTCTGTATCAGCGGCATTTGTCTCTCTGAGGTACTCTGGGCCGAACACTTCCACCACGATCGTGCAAAAACTATACAATGAGAGGAGACACATGGACTCACTCATACGAACATACTCATCCACAAGATCACCAGGAATTCTATATGCAAGCATGCGGATAGTCGCAGTGCATTTCTGGTATGACGAGAAACCAAGCTTGCCTAGGGCATCCTCTTTGCAGTCAAAGTATGGGTCATGCGCGACCACTCCCTCGCGAATATGATTGAACACATGCCTTCTCATTCGGAATCAGCGGCGAAATTGATGTGGCCTAAAGAGTACACCATCCTTAAAGTAATCGACATAGAGAAGGGTGTGGCCTTTCTCCCTATTGCGCTCCAAGGCCGGAGCATGGCCGGGGATTGATCCCCTGTACCGAGGACACTTCCTAGTGATGTGTTCATGTACGACCAACGCAGCCGCCAGCTCTTCATCATCCGAGGATGAATCATCCGATGAGCAAATGAAATTGTGAAAGAAAAACTCATCACCACTATCCATTGTACCTTGTGAGCAATCCGCCGAACACCCTGCAGTCGTGCTGGGAAAGCGGCCGGATAGTGCACACGCTGCTCCCCTTGCAGGCAACAAAGCAAGGTTTGGGGGTCGATGGTGGTGGAGGGCGCCCTGCATCACCGAATGCCCGGCCGGAAGAGGTTGGGGACGACGGGCGACACCGACGGCTGTAGTTTGTCTCCCACCGTCAACATGGAGAACGCTGGCCAAATACTTTCCGGTAGGCCGGTGCAAAGACAGCTATGCATGGCACGGTGGTGGTTGGGATGGTCCTGGTGGAAGACGACGCGGCCCGGGGTGGTGGTGGTGGCGGCGATGGCGGGGCGCGGAGGGAGGTAGAGGAAGAGAAAGGGGGGTCTGTCTCCCCGACGGGTGGGCCAGGGCAGGACAAGGACACGCGCCGCTCGCGTCCGTGCGTGTCCGTTTGGCTGTAAACTTGGTCCAAGCTTGGGTCGGGAATGGGTCGAAAGCGGACAGAAAATGAACGACCGTCCGTTTGCGTCCGCGTGTTGTGTCACATCCCTAGAATTGTTTGCAATAGTTGCATAAGAGAGCATCCATGCATCATGTCTAATTTCTGAAAGTTGAATTGAGGTTTGTTGAAACCCTCAAAAATAACCAACTTTAGAAATCTTCTCAAATGAGTCCAATAAAATGTTCTTGTTATTCCATACAATTATTGGCAAGAGCTAAAATTCAAACCAATATTTTTATGAGCTCAGAAACATTTATTTTGGCCATTTGAATTAATCCAATAATTATTTGCTTTGGATTTATATTTAATATATATTAAATATAACTTCAATAATTCTGGAAGTTTGTGAGTGGCTTTATATATATTTTAGCAAGCCATATAATAACCTACAGAATTTATGAAAATGATTTAGTGGATAAAACTAAATCAAAACAGAGAGGAAATGAAATAGAAAACAGTAATTAAAATAGAAAACAAAGAAGGAGGGAGTACCTGGGCCTTACCTGGCAGAAGAGGCCCAGCCCACCAGGGGCTGAGTGGTCTTCTTCCTCCTGCCAGGAGGACAGGCAGGTGCCTGGCGAGCGCGCCGACGATGCCTTGCCACCTCCTGCTTCAACCGCACGACCCTGGCCCTCCAGACGTGCCACGGAGACGCCCAGCGCTCCCTCTCGCTTCCCCTCCTCTCCCTGGACCTCACTCCCCTCTCTGCTCTCTCTCTCTTTCTCGCGACCGAGCGGAGCTCGTCGCCTTCGACGTGCACCACCGCGGCCACCGACCTCCCCACGCCCATCCGGATATGCCACGAGCTCCACCTCGACCCCCGCATCCTGTGCACCACGCCATGAGCCGCCAGGAGCTCCGTGACGACGTCCCCGACCCCTTCTTCCTCCTCGGGTCGCCGGAGATCCCCTTCGCCGCTCGCTTGCTCCGATGCTTCCCCAAGCCATCCGACACTGCCAAACGACAAGCTGTGAGCCCCGCCGCCTTCCCCCCTGTTCTCCCTCGCTCGTTCATCCCCCTAGCCATACTTGCCACCGCACCCGTGAGCTTCCCGCCGCCATCCATGTCGCCACCGAGCCTAGAGCCCGATTCACCCGAAGCCGAGCACGTCTGCGTGCTCAGCAGCCCCCCAGGAAGCGAACGCCACCACCCAAGCCTCCCGTCGTGCAACCTAGCCTCCTCCCGCTCAAGCCCGTGGCTCTGGCCGCCGCCAAGCTCCCCGCCGACGGCGTCACCAGCCACCCCGCGACCAACGACCTACGCGGTTGGATGCGGCGCACCTTCAGCTATCCGTAGATGCAAACTACGCGAAAAACCGATCCCCGTAGCAGGTTTCCGGCGAACTTCCGCCGCCGATCTGGTCGTCGCCGGCCTAAGTCCGACGAAGATGACGTGGCGACGTTATTAGCGGCTAATCCCCCAATTAGCAGCCTAGCAGACACTGATAGCGGGCCCCACCACAGGGTCAAACCCCAGTCAGCGTTGGATTTGACCGTGGGTTAGTCCCTGTGTCAATGACACGTGGGTCCCACCAGTCAGGTTTGACCCTGGTCAACTCGGCTGACCTGCTGACGCAGTAGTGACACAATCCTGATGTCATTAATGATTTTCTGGATTTAAATAATCCAGAAAATTCCAGAAAATTAGCAAAACTTCTAAAAATCATAAAAATTCAACCGTAACTCCAAATAAGATAAATTATATATGAAAAATTATCAGAAAAATTCAAGGAATCCATCTATACTATTTTCATGCATGGTTGAACAATGTTTGTCCTCTGTTTTGGACAAAACAAATAAAGGGCATTTAAATAATCATATATGGAGTTGGAATTTGAATCTTGTATTCAAACCAACTTCATTTAAACCCCTTGTTCATTCCGATACAATCCCACTCTCTCGCTCCTGCTCTCTTTTACTACATTAGGACAACAACGATTCAACTGTTACATGCTGCGGTAGTTGAACCCTTTTCCTCTGCATGACCTATCATTGCCATAGTAAATAGATGAAACCCACTAGCATGAGTAGGAGTTGTTTAAGCTCTGATGTGCCTACTCATTCATGTTTGTTTGTCATGCCTACTACTGCTTAGAGTTGAGTCAGGTCTGATTCATCGGGGATGAATCGGAGGTGTGTAAACATGTCCTACTGTTGAGAGCTAAGTGTGTGAACACAATTTGGTAAAGGTAGCGGTGAGAGGCCATGTAGGAGTACATGGTGGGTTGTCTCATTGAAGCCGTCCTCAGGAACTGAGTTCTGTGTTTGTGATCCATGAAACAACTACTACCACGCATTGGGCCCGAAACCAATGGACCCTCTCGACTTATTAACTACCCTTGCCCTCTGTCTAGAAGTTGCAACTAGTTTCTGGTGTTTGTAGGATATGTGTTGGCAGCCGTGCGTAGTGCTGACCCTAGGGGTGGGCTATGATGCGGTAGATACACCGTGGCACGGTGTACCGGGCGCCCGTTTGGTGTCTCAGGAACCCTGCACACATCGTTTGGGGCTGTGAGCGAAACTCCGGCCGGATCTCCTCGCGGATGGAACCCGAATAGGCGATAAACCTGGACTAGAGACTTGTATGGTTAGTCAGGTCGTGGCCGACTCCCTCGCCAGGCTTCCGCTTGAAGGTTGCCGAGTTACACGACGTGTACATGGTGGTAAGTGGCGAGAGCGTGTGTGAAGAAGTACACCCCTGCAGGGTTATAAATGATCTATTCGAATAGCCGTGTCCCTGGTAAAGGAATTCTGGGTTGCCTATAACAGTTCATAGACAAGTGAAAGTGGATACTCTAAAACTCGCAAGATAAGTGTGAGTGCTATGGATGGCCTTCTCGTAGGGAGACGGAAGCGGATCCATAGTGGTGTATTGAATGGTGAATATGTGGACTCGTGTGCGCCACCTCAAAAGAGTTGCTTGCAGTCGTAGTTCAGGTTAGCCACTGAGTCAAATCTGGCTTGCTGCAGTTAAACTCCACCACCCCCTTTATTGATACCGATGCATATGTAGATAGTTCTGATGTAAGTCTTGCTGGATACATTTGTACTCACATTTGATTAATTTATGTTTTGCGGAGAGACTTCAGTCTCACTAGTAGTTCCACGTGGACTCCGACATTTAGCTTGATACCTCAGCTACGATCTTGTGCCCTCGGCAGGATCTGGTAGATAGTCAGGCTTCTTAGCCTTTTTCATTTGTAGATGTCTGTACTCAGACATGTTAAGCTTCCGCATGTGTTTGATTTGTATGCTATGATTGTTGGGTCATGAGACCCATGTTTGTATTATCTCGCTCCTCGGAGCCTAATGAATAAATACTTGAGTCGTAGAGTTATGTTGTGATGCCATGTTGTATTTGCACATATCGAGCATATTGTGTATATGATTGAAATGCTTGGTATGTGTGGGATCCGACAATCTAGTTGTTTATCCTTGGTAGCCTCTCTTATGGGGAAATGTAGTCTAGTGCTTCCATGAGCCATAGTAGTCCGCTACAGCCCGGTTCACCGGAGTCTTGTTAGCCCAGCACTACTGCTCAGGACACTTGACTGGCCGGCATGTGTTTCACTTCGTTCCTATGTCTGTCCCTTCGGGGAAATGTCATGTGGTGACATCCGGAGTCCTGCCAAGCCTGCTACAGCCCGGGTTCCCCGGAGTCCTGTCAGCCCAGTGCTACAGCCTGGATTCACTCGCTGATGACCGACATGCTCGATGTGATTCATGTATGCCTGTCCCCATAGGTTAGTGCCGCTTTGGGTTCACGACTAGCCATGTCGGCCCAGGTTCTCGGTTATATGGATGCTAGCGACACTATCATATACGTGAGCCAAAAGGCGCGGACGTTCCTGGGCCAGGTAAGGTGGCACCCGTGGGATTACAATGCGTGAGGCCGCAAAGTGATATGAAGTGTTACATGCTAGATCGTTGTGACTTAGGACCGGGGTCCTGACAGCTTTGGTATCAGAGCCTGACTACCTGTAGGATTACCAAGCCAAGCTGGTCGAAGTTGAGTCTAGAAATGCTTTAGTTATATAAGGGAATTGATTGTGGGATGGAACGTAAGGCTCTTTTTACTCCTTTACCCTATGCCCGTCTGATCTGAGTCAACCTCTTCTTTTCTACGGGGATTAAGAATTAGGCCTTCTCATCTATCTATCAGGATGACGTGCTACTAATCCATAGACTTATAGAATTGATAGTTCCAAGCCTCAGTTACGTTCCTACTACTTCCGTATGTTGACAGTTGATCTCAGAACCTTGATATTGTGTTGTTGAGTGGTTATGCCACCATTTTTGCAGGATGTCTCAAATAATTTTGAGCATTTACAGCCATTATGCTGTCCGAGTCATCCCAGGTCTCTAAATAGTCTGATGCATTTGCAAATCCTTTCTTCCCGTTTCTGATATCCTTTTGGGCCAGATTAATCACACTATCGATGAGTTGAGGTACTCTGTTGCCTCGACATATATGTTGGAGCTATTATTATGACCCTAGGTCTTTTAGGGAGTCACCTAGTAATCTAGCCATGTTTTATGTTCCGGTGTGATGATTCTGGCCACCATTCTCGAAAGCATCTCGTGATGACATTTAGTAGTAGGTATTCCATTCCTGGGTTCTTGAACCCGAGGTTCACCCTACTTACCTCATGTTGATAGTGTTGCTAGTTCCTTTAGGATATTAGTAACCTTGCGACAGTCCTCGAGGTCCGTGGTATTTCCTTCTTCCAAATACCATGAACCATTAAGGCAGAAGTTCTTTGAACCAAAATATCACAATCAGAGTACTCTTGAGGAGTCCTCCATTCATAATTGTGATTCTGCCAGTTCTACCTTTCTACATGGGTTATCTGGAAGAAACCTATTGAACTTGGTTCGACATGTTAATCTATGCATCCACAACTCAGAAAGATATATGTCCTCTTGAGTTGTCCCTCCTCATTTGTATTTCGACCATCGTCTATCAATTGACAGTCAAGAGTAATTGTGCATCCATGTTATCGATCCTTATTATTCTTGTGGTCCATTAAGCCATCCTATTTCAGAATGACTAGGAAAAACAAACTCCAGTACCTCATCCATATCCAGGATTGGGTCAAAGTAGTTGTGTTCTGCAGATCAATTGCCCATCCAGCTTTTGCTCTGTTCTACCCTGGAGTATTACCCCCGTTATGTTAGAATTGTCATGAGAATTGCACCATCTCTTATGAATTCTTGATGCAGTGATACTTCTTGCCATCATTTTTCATTCCTCGGTCCCGTGTTGTCGCAACCGGAATGCCGGCAAGTGAACTATGATGTGTGAAATAAATGCTCCTAGCAACTCCGCTGCTTGGTAGTTAATGGACATTAATATCATTCTTGGTGTGCTGATTATTGAATCATCACCCTAAGGTTGATTGTGCTACCTAGTCCTTATTTCTGGTGCACTCTTCGATCAATGAGTTAGGATTATTCAACCCCTTTCTTATTTGATCATATCATCTTGCCTCGAAAGCAAGATTGTTCTCGAGCATAGTAACATATAGGTGGTTCGTGATGTTCCGAATATCTTCTCGGAAGTATTACCAGGTTGACACCTGACCGCTATGTTGAGTTCGTGATCAAGTTGGTTTCTGATAAACCACCCCTTCTCCAAGAATCTGTGTTGGGTACCCCTGAGCTAGTTGGTTAAGCTAAACAACAACTTGGAGAGTTGGAAGATACAAGGCTTTGCCGAATTTGGTTCTTTCTGAAGGGATATCTTTGTGTTTGTGTGTGTTGAAGAAAGATGATATCTTCACCAATTGGTCCTCGTGATCAGTTGTTGGATCTATTGTCTTGTCAAAACTTTGACTTGAGTATGGGCTATCGTCAAGTCAAATCAGAACCAACGATGTTCGTAATGTTGTCTTACTCGTGGTTGATCCCTCGAGAATACACCATTACATCTTTTGGTCTGACCGATGCTATCACCGTGTTCACATGATGGTGGAAGTCCAGTGATGTGGAAATTCCGATGAGTTGTTGTTGAGCCCATCAACAACATTTTGTCTCCCCCATGATTCATGTTGAACATCAACCTAGTGTTGAAAACTTGTAAGCAATGCCTTCGTGTCCCGTTCATGAAGCATATGTTGGTGTAAGAAGTGACTTCCTCTAATTCATGTGTGTTGATGTAAGTTGTCACCGTGAGTTCGAGAAAGCTTGTTTCTGTTCCTCTGGAATCATCCCAAGTCAACCATGCATGTGCGAAGTATTCTATGGTCTGATAGACTGATCATCTTCATTACATACGTATCCCTAGCACACCAAGCCACTGATTGACTTGTTCAGGGAGAAGAAGTTCTCCATAAGAGATAATCATATGACTTATGCAAGGACTTCGATATCCTTGATGATGGTTCCCAACCAGGATTCGGTAGTGTTTCATTGTAAGACCACCATGTGGTCATGCTTGTCTGGGACAGCGTGCTCACATGTGTTTAGCAGAACCAGCTCATGTTTTGGAGCTTACTACCATAGTCCATTTCCTGAGAATCTTGCAATGTCATCTCGTCGATTTGTGTTCCAAACTTTCATTTCTTTCTAGACTCGATGAGTCTGTAATATCCTGACACCAACCAGATCTAAATCTCAGGCAGATGTGATGGTTGGGACGTTTTCCCAAGAGCTATAATATTGGTCTCTCTGTAACCCGGTAAAGTGGATGTCGTGGCCAACACACCCAGCCGGAAGACCTATTATTGTAGTATCTTGATTGAGTAAGTTGGCCACCTCCCCATAAGGATTACGTAGGATTTACTCCAGTAGTTATTCCTTATGGATTCCTGAGCTCCCGGAGTCTGACCTTCTACTTGATGTTCTAGATACCAAACCATTTCAGTGAATGGGTTAGGCTAGCACATCAAGGAGAACATTAGAAGCGGAGCGCTAAATGTCTCTCGGTCGATCATCCAGATTTTGATCCCTTGGCCTCGCTAAGGTGAAATCTAAGAAAGTGTTATCTCTCTTTGCATCTGCATCTTCCACCATTATTCATCATGGTAGCATGTTGTGTTGCCAGGATCCTTGACACGGATATTGGTAAAACCTTGATGAATACGGAAATGCTCAAGTTCTTGAGAGCACGCGTAAGCACTAGGATTTATTGTCGGCATTAACTGGGATCCGTTCTTAGTTTCTTCGATTATGCCATAACCTTTCAAACAGTGGAATCTCTCTCTACTGTTGGGTTTCTCCCCAGTTACTAGAATCATTCCCAGCATTTGCATTTTGTTCCCAGCTTGCACCGCCATTGTGTCATCCTACTACAGACTACCCTTCTTAGTAATTACTGATCAGGATCATCTTCAAAGTGGTCCTACCACGGGTTCCATCCATTTCCGATGATAAGCAAATCATCCATCGCGTTTTCTTCAACAAGGTAGTCAACATCATCCATCCTAGTCCGAGTATGCCATTTCTTCGAGCTATTTCAAAACGATCAATTGTAAATTGCCTTAAGATGGTATGAAGAGTTTCAATGATTTATGGATCAAAAGTAATTCTTTTTGCCACTTAAGGGAACAGTTCAACGAGTCACCTTCTCCGAGGTGCCCTGTTATGGGTTCATGACAATTATCTCCTCACAACTTTGAAACCTTGCACCACCTTACTCAAGCGTGGAATTGCTACCTACCAACTTGAATCCTCGTCGTCTGATTTCCATCACCCTGATGTGAACTTTGTGTCTCAATTGGAGAGATGTTCCTATGTCTCACTCCATGAGTTGATCCCAAGTTGTTCGATCTTCGAGAAGATCGATCCTTCTAGAGTTTTCCCCTTCCCTCTCATTGTCATGTTGGTTGGAGTTCTCAGAGCAAGACATCGAGACAAAGATGGTGATCGAATCAGCGTTCTTATGAAGTGCAACTTGGATCGTGAAGATTGGGTTAAGTTTGTGTCCCCCTTCATCTTACCATACGCTTGAATCTCGGGATGAGATTCTTGTTTAGTGGGGGTGAGTTGTCACAGCCCTAGAATTGTTTGCAATAGTTGCATAAGAGAGCATCCATGCATCATGTCTAATTTCTGAAAGTTGAATTGAGGTTTGTTGAAACCCTCAGAAATCAGTTCAAAAATAACCAACTTTAAAAATCTTCTCAAATGAGTCCAATAAAATGTTCTTGTTATTCCATAGAATTATTGGCAAGAGCTAAAATTCAAACCAATATTTTTATGAGCTCAGAAACATTTATTTTGGCCATTTGAATTAATCCAATAATTATTTGCTTTGGATTTATATTTAATATATATTAAATATAACTTCAATAATTCTGGAAGTTTGTGAGTGGCCTTATATATATTTTAGCAAGCCATATAATAACCTACAGAATTTATGAAAATGATTTAGTGGATAAAACTAAATCAAAACAGAGAGGAAATAAAATAGAAAACAGTAATTAAAATAGAAAACAGAGAAGCAGGGAGTACCTGGGCCTTACCTGGCAGAAGAGGCCCAGCCCACCAGGGGCTGAGTGGTCTTCTTCCTCCTGCCAGGAGGACAGGCAGGTGCCTGGCGAGCGCGCCGACGACGCCTAGCCACCTCCCGCTTCAGCCGCACGACCCCGACCCTCCAGACGTGCCACGGAGATGCCCAGCGCTCCCTCTCGCTTCCCCTCCGCTCCCTGGACCTCACTCCCCTCTCTGCTCTCTCTCTCTTTGTCGTGACCGAGCGGAGCTCGTCGCCGCCGACGTGCACCACCGCGGCCACCGACCTCCCCACGCCCATCCGGATATGCGACGAGCTCCACCTCGACCCCCGCATCCTCTGCACCACGCCATGAGCCGCCAGGAGCTCCGTGACGACGTCCTCGACCCCTTCTTCTTCCTCGGGTCACCGGAGATCCCCTTCGCCGCCCGCTTGCTCCGACGCTTCCCCGAGCCATTCGACACCGCCAAACGACGCGCTATGAGCCCCGCCGCCTTCCCCCCTGTTCTCCCTCGCTCGTTCGTCCCCTAGCTGTACTTGCCACCACACCCGTGAGATTCCCGCCGCCATTCATGTCGCCGCCGAGCCTAGAGCTCGATTCACCCGAAGCCAAGCACGTCTGCGTGCTCAGCAGCCCCCCCAGGAAGCGAACGCCACCACCCAAGCCTTCCGCCGTGCACCCTAGCCTCGTCCCGCTCGAGCCCGTGGCTCCGGCCGCCACCAAGCTCCCCGCCGACGGCGTTACCAGCCACCCCGCGACCAATGGCCTACGCGGTTGGATGCGGCGCACCTTCAGCTACCCGTAGATGCAAACTACGTGCAAAACCGAGCCCCGTAGCAGGTTTCCGGCGAACTTCCGCCGCCAATCTGGCCGTCGCCGGCCTAAGTCCGACGAAGATGACGTGGCGACGTTATTAGCGGCTAATCCCCCAATTAGCAGCCTAGCAGACACTGACAGCGGGCCCCACCACAGGGTCAAACCCCAGTCAGCGCTGGATTTGACCGTGGGTTAGTCCCTGTGTGAATGACACGCGGGTCCCACCAGTCAGGTTTGACCCTGGTCAATTTGGCTGACCTGCTAACGCAGTAGTGACACAATCCTGATGTCATTAATGATTTTCTAGATTTAAATAATCCAGAAAATTCCAGAAAATTAGCAAAACTTCTAAAAATCATAAAAATTCAACCATAACTCCAAATAAGATAAATTATATATGAAAAATTATCAGAAAAATTCAAGGAATCCATCTGTACCATTTTCATGCATGTTTGAACAATGTTTGTCCTCTGTTTTGGACAAAACAAATAAAGGAAATTTAAATAATCATATATGGAGTTGGAATTTGAATCTTGTATTCAAACCAACTTCATTGAAATGATAACTAGATGCATTAGCTCAAATCACAGCATATTGCCATGTCATGATCATGCATCATATTGTCGCATATGCATTGATTGTGTTCTTCTCTATTGCCGGTGGTTGTCCTCTGTCGATAGACATTGTACCGTCGCTGTGATCGTTGACACTGATGAAGACCCAATGATATCTTCAGAAGTGTCAGGCAAGCAAAAACCCCTTGTTCATTCCGATACAATCCCACTCTCTCGCTCCTGCTCTCTTTTACTACATTAGGACAACAACGATTCAACTGTTACATGCTGCGGTAGTTGAACCCTTTTCCTCTGCATGACCTATCATTGCCACAGTAAATAGATGAAACCCACTAGCATGAGTAGGAGTTGTTTGAGCCCTGATGTGCCTACTCATTCATGTTTGTTTGTCATGCCTGCTACTGCTTAGAGTTGAGTTAGGTTTGATTCATCGGGGATGAATCGGAGGTGTGTAAACATGTCCTACTGTTGAGAGCTAAGTGTGTGAACACGATTTGGTAATGGTAGCGGTGAGATGCCATGTAGGAGTACATGGTGGGTTGTCTCATTGAAGCCGTCCTCAGGAACTGAGTTCTGTGTTTGTGATCCATGAAACAGCTACTACCACGCATTGGGCCCGAAACCAATGGACCCTCTCGACTTATTAACTGCCCTTGCCCTCTGTCCAGGAGTTGCAACTTGTTTCTGGTGTTTGTAGGATATGTGTTGGCGGCCGTGCGTAGCGCTGACCCTAGGGGTGGGCTATGATGCGGTAGATACACCGTGGCATGGTGTACCGGGCGCCCGTTTGGTGTCTCGGGAACCCTGCACACATCGTTTGAGGCTGTGAGCGAAACTCCGGCCGGATCTCCTCGTGGATGGAACCCGAATAGGCGATAAATCTGGACTAGAGACTTGTGTGGTTAGTCGGGTCGTGGTCGACTCCCTCGCCAGGCTTCCGCTTGAAGGTTGCCGAGTTACACGACGTGTACATGATGGTAAGTGGCGAGAGCGTGTGTGAAGAAGTACACCCCTGCAGGGTTATAAATGATCTATTCGAATAGCCGTGTCCGCGGTAAAGGACTTCTGGGTTGCCTATAACAGTTCATAGACAAGTGAAAGTGGATACTCTAAAACTCGCAAGATAAGTGTGAGTGCTATGGATGGCCTTCTCGTAGGGAGACGGAAGCGAATCCATAGTGGTGTATTGAATGGTGAATATGTGGAGTCGTGTGCGCCTCCTCAAAAGAGTTGCTTGCAGTCGTAGTTCAGGTTAGCCACTGAGTCAAAGCTGGCTTGCTGCAGTTAAACTCCACCACTCCCTTTATTGATACTGATGCATATGTAGATAGTTCTGATGTAAGTCTTGCTTGGTACATTTGTACTCACGTTTGCTTAATTTATGTTTTGCAGAGAGACTTCAGTCTCGCTAGTAGTTCCACGTGGACTCCGAGTTTAGCTTGATACCTCAGCTACGATCTTGTGCCCTCGGCAGGATCTGGTAGATAGTCAGGTTTCTTAGCCTTTTTCATTTGTAGATGTCTGTACTCAGACATGTTAAGCTTCCGCATGTGCTTTGATTTGTATGCTATGATTGTTGGGTCATGAGACCCATGTTTGTAATATCTCGCTCCTCGGAGCCTAATGAATAAATACTTGAGTCGTAGAGTTATGTTGTGATGCCATGTTGTATTTGCACATATCGAGCATATTGTGTATATGATTGAAATGCTTGATATGTGTGGGATCCGACAATCTAGTTGTTTATCCTTGGCAGCCTCTCTTATGGGGAAATGTAGTCTAGTGCTTCCATGGGCCATAGTAGTCCGCTACAGTCCGGTTCACCGGAGTCCTGTTAGCCCAGCACTACTGCTCAGGACACTTGACTGGCCGGCATGTGTTTCACTTCGTTCCTATGTCTGTCCCTTCGGGGAAATGTCATGCGGTGACATCCGGAGTCCTGCCTAGCCTGGTACAGCCCGGGTTCCCTGGAGTCCTGTCAGCCCAGTGCTACAGCCCGGATTCACTCGCTGATGACCGACATGCTCGATGTGATTCATGTATGCCTGTCCCCATAGGTTAGTGCCGCTTTGGGTTCACGATTAGTCATGTCGGCCCGGATTCTCTGTCATATGGATGCTAGCGACACTATCATATACGTGAGCCAAAATGCGCAAACGGTGCCGGGCCAGGTAAGGTGGCACCCGTGGGATTACCGTGCGTGAGGCCGCAAAGTGATATGAAATGTTACATGCTAGATCGGTGTGACTTAAGATTGGAGTCCTGACACGTTGGAAGTCCTGCTTTGTCTGTTTACTTCCAAACGAACGCAGACAAACATGATAGGTCACGCGTTAGAGTTGGCCTAAGAGCAGCAATCTACGGGGAGGAGGGGTAGTGGCCCGTGGAACCATAGATCGCCTAGGAGTTGCGACATGAAGAGAGAGACGGGGGAGAAAAACTCAACTGCTATAACTCGTTTCTCATCTGCATTTTTTTCAGTCGGAAACTGCATTTCACTAGCGACGGTTCTTTCCCGCGCCCATTGGAAGAGCGCGTGTGCTCCCGTACGTGCGCGGCCAAATAGCCAAATAGGTACAGTCGTCGACGTACGTACGTACCCTGTTGCTGCACGAGGCCGTAGCTGATGCATCTGCATGTTTTGACAACTCTAGGTAGATGATCCATTTCCCCATCAAGCCTCTCGTCCATGTGTGCGACCCAGATCGTGGCCCTTGGCCTACATGTACCTCCGCTCCCGCGCCAACAACCAACCCCGTCACCATCGCGCGCACTCTCTCCCTCTCCCCTCTCCTCTCCTCCCCGGTCCAAATATCCATCCCTACATAGAAGCCACGCATCTCGCGCCCCGTTTCCCCATTATAGCAGAGCACTGAACAGGTCGCAGCACCCCCTCCCGAATTCCCTCGCTCGCTCACTCCACGCGCTGTGCGTTCCTTGGCTGGCCTCGCGCGTCGCCGTCCTCCCGCAGGTGGCGGCAATGGGGAACCCGCCGGAGCTGTACTACCAGCTGCTCAACATCACCAGGGACACGCCCCCGCAGGAGATCAGGGCGGCCTACCGGTGCCTGGTGCGCCAGTGGCACCCCGACAAGCACCCGCCGTCCTCCAAGTCCGAGGCCGAGGACCGGTTCAAGGCCATCACCCAGGCGTACGAGGTGTGTGATCGTCGATCGAGTTGACGCATCTCCTATCTCCTGCTTCGATTGTTGACGCTTGCATTCCACATGGCCGCCGGCTTCCGCTGTCCGCAGGCTCTCCTGGACCAGCAGGAGAACAGGGCGGTGCTCCGGGCGCGCAACGCCGACGAGGGCAGGAGGAGCTGCGCTAGGCCCGAGGAACGCGTTGGCGGCGGCGCGGCGGCAATGGCGCGGGCTCCCGAGAGGGCGGCAAGGACGACCGCCCCACCGCCGCCGGCGCGGGAGTCCCAGAAGGTGTACAGCTCCACGGACATCGGCGGCGGCGGGCGGCGCGCGTTCGCCGAGTTCTCCAGCTACGTGGTGCGCAAGGCGCCGCCGCTGGAGCGCAAGGTGGAGTGCACCCTAGAGGAGCTCTGCGCCGGGTGCAAGAAGGAGGTCAAGTACACCCGCGACGTTGTCACCAAGAACGGGTAAGCCATCACGCCACGATGACGTGGAACCGTACACAAAAGAAAACATCCATATCTCCAGATCTGTCGCTCACCTGAGACAACATCATTACCGTTTATCGATAGTTCCATATGCTACTCCCATATTATGATAGTCACAGTATCACACTACAGTATGCATGCTATTATTATTTTCGACAAAGGATGAATTTTATTCACTTAAAATGAAGCATCAAAGAGGATATAAACACAACATGCACTATAATTTATGGTTGTCTTTTCATTTACAAATTCAGTTTATATTTTTGTGGTCAGACATCCATCGTAGCATATACTTACAAGAAAGGGCGTGTCAGACTAGATTCAGATGAATGTGTGTGTGCCTACTTGATGATGAGCAAGAATAATCTCGGTACGGTTTAACATGCATGCGGTCTACACAATGCTTGCTTGAAAGTTCAGGCTAGACAAACAGAGCTGTTAAGTACTGTGACACCAAGTCAGCTTTATGCTCAATTATGTAGTGTACCTCTCAAGAAATAGGAGTTTAAATAGCAATCTGTTCAACCCCCATCAAGGGACACACTTTAAAACACAGGACACTGGTAGTCTGGTACAGTCTTTCAGGCCATGGGCCAGTTTCTCCAGCATGCCACAGACTGCATTTATCACTAAATCACATATGCTAGAGATGAAATGTTCAGTCCCCCCCTATGGTTGTCTGCAAGATGATTATCCTCACTAATCACTAACAAACTAACTACTCCCTCCATAATGAAATATAAGAACATTTTGATCATTACTATAATATTATGCCACAATTCAGTAGAATATTCTTAGCCAGACACTCTCTCTGTTTTAGTGATCTAAACGTTCTTATATTTCTTTACGAAGAGAGTAATACTTAAGAGGCAATACTAGCATACTCATAATGTACTTAAGAACTCATGTTTGGTTGAATACCTCTATTTTGGAGGCTATCACCTGTCGAAATGCGTGGGATGGTCCTTGAGGGGCAGGGCATTAGGTGGTGTGTAATTCATGTATGCTGCCTGCATGTGAGGGTGCTGGCCTATCTAGCTGGTACCGGAGAGAGACAGTGACCCTATTCGTACCACCTGATCGCATTTTTTTTACGCTACTGACCAGTGAGCATGGCCTGCATGATTTGGTCCCTGACTAGCAGGCTGATCGCCAAGAAGGAGGTGACGCAGATCATCCGGGTGAAGCCCGGGTGGAAGAAGGGGACCAAGGTGACGGTCGAGGGCATGGGCAACGAGCGCCCCGGCTGCCTCCCCGGCGACGCCGTCTTCACCGTGTCGGCCAGGAGGCACAAGGCGTTCAAGCGGCAGGGCGACGACCTAGTGCTCAAGGCGGAGGTGCCGCTGGTGAGCGCGCTCACCGGCTGGTCCTTCTCGTTCCGCCTGCTCGGCGGCGAGAAGGTCAGCTGGTCGTTCCGCGACGAGGTCATCCGCCCCGGGTACGAGAAGGTGGTGAGGGGCGAGGGCATGCCCGTCGTCGGCGGCAAGAAGGGCGCGCGCGGGGACCTGCGGGTCAAGTTCGACGTGGTGTTCCCCGAGAACCTCACCGGCGAGCAGCGGAGGGGCCTCGTCGAGATCCTGAGGGGCTGCCCCTGAAGCACCGGACCGAGAGCGGAGCGGAGCAGCCTGCGTACCGGAGAGTGAAAATTTTGTCGCGCGGTCATGTTAATACGCTTCGGGACGGAACAGAGCTGATCGATGATGTCCTTGTACATAGAGATTTTGAATATGAGATGTGAGCGACCCTCTTGGTTCTGCAGATGGAAGGATCGATAATACACACATGGACGGTGGTTGCAACTTGCATGAGCAATGATTTTTGGCATTTTGCATCTTCATTCACATCGCTTCATTAATTCCTTTTTGAAGCCTAGCTGCGGCCTTTGGGGCGTCCTACGGCCGTGCAAATCGCTGGGAACGCATGGTGCTTTTCGCTTGCTATGAACATCTTGTATTATTTTTTGGTGCTGCCTGGCTAGAGCAACTTTGGACAATCTCAAAATACTTAACACCCAAGAATTTCTTGGTATCATGAGCGTGGAATCTAACCCATTCCCAAAACGTAAGTCCCAAAAGAGATTCATTTTGCTAAACTATCCTTGTTTTTAATTTAAAACACCATACAAACTTCAGTTCAAACACAATTTCCTAAGGGTTAATTAGTATCACACGCTCAACAATTAGAAGAACATCCATTTGATAACACCCACCGGCCAACACAACCTAACATAGGCAGCAAGTCCTATTAGACTGCATGATTCAGGACGGTCCACTACTGTAGGAATACCTAGCAGTGAAGGGCGCAAAAATGCGAGCTGTGATGGGCCAAGCTGTCAGGGGCGCCCGCCACCGACCTCCCGCCACTACTATAACCGTATCAGTTGCCGACGCTTGTCCGTCACTGGTAGAGCCTCTATAGTGGCGGGCAAAGCGTATTCGCCAGCCACCGATGGAGTCTCTGCAGTGGCGGGCAGAGCGTATTTTCCCACCACTATTTATTCATGTTGCAATGGCGGGCTTATTGAGCGTCCGCCACTGAAAGCTTAGGCATGCAAATTTAAAAAAATGCAGCCATGGCAACAATTGTGCTGCCATGGCTGCATTTTGCATAAATTCAATTTAAGAAATTCAGTACTAGAAGCAAATAAAGCACGCATTATAAGCTTAGTGATGCAAGTTCACTAGGTAATTAGCACTCTCCATAACAACTGTTAACACTTCAAATTTATTCCAGTTAACAAACCAACATCAAAGTATCACAGGCATCTTAACTAAGTAACTAAGAGTTCATCGGCTTGGAGATATTTGACTTGCACCTTGTTTCTAAATAAGGTCTACAACAACCATCATCTTAAAATTGTTGTTTTTGTTGTTCCTTATCGCGATGACCACTACTGTGTCAACCCTTAGTCATCTCTTTTCCTTCAGAATTCCCACCAGCCAACCGCATAGAGTGATATGCGACCGTCTATGTCCGTCTTGTATTGAACGCTGGTGACATGACCTGTTGCTCCAATGTGTACTCCAGCCATGTCGGCAGCAGGGATGCCCTCACCAGAAATCATCTTCATAGGTAATTTCTATGATACCCATAATTAAAAGCAAAATAGAGCACGCAATGTTAGACATCTCACCATATAGTGTTATGAACAAAAAAGAGAGAAAAGATACAAAACATAACATGGTGTGTTTCACGATGTTGGTCTTAGTAAAACGGTGCATAAATGGCCTCCCCAAGTAGTGCACACTTGATGGTAGGATCACGATGAGATTGTCCTTCTCATCCTCGGTAAGCTCTTTCATTCTTTGAGAGAAAATTGTAGAATTGTACGGATCATCATCGTCATCACCTCCCCTACCCTCATCATCTTCCTCATCGTCATGCTCCTGGCTATCGTCATCCTGGCTAGCATCATCATCATCCTAGCTCTCATCATCCTCATCATCGTCATCATCCTTATCATCCTGGGCATTGTCATCATCATCTTCGTCAAACTCATCATCTTGGTCGGAGAAATACTCAAAACTTAACTTGTTGACCACTTTCTTCAAGTAAAAGCATATGTACTCTCCCCCATTGAGCTTATTATTTGAAATGTACTCGTTCCACCCATCGCCTCTTATGATGGTTTTATCCTTTTATTTACAAACATCAATTTTGTACGATTGTCCTTGACCATCCGAAAAGTTGAAATTTTCATCGATTAAATTTTGAATTGGACCCTTATGTTGCATGGGATACACTATGTAACAATCAAGAATAATGAAGTTAATAATCAATGGTATGCACAGTACAAGAATTCAGCAAATGGTTAGAATTGAATGATAAACATTGTTACCACATATTTTTTTTGAATCCCTCCCTCAAGAAGAGCCCGATTTCTACTGCATGGGATAAACTATCTCTACAGAGATTTTTGCACACATTGCAGACCTTACGGACCATGATCCCCACTTAAAGAAGTTAAACACTGTTATCATCGGTGCGCAGTCATGAAGTAATATTGAGAAGCGGCATAAAAGTCGGCAAAAAATGTCATCACAATGAGGTATGATCACATATCTTACCAACACCGCTACAACCAGGTAGTACGACGATATATATAAGCAGGTTTATCACATCTACAAAATAAGGTGCCGGGCAGTGCTGCTCCAGGAGGAACATGTTGTACCGTTGTTCCTCCCGCGCTTGCTGGAATGCCAACAATGGCACCGGCGCAGGCTGCACCTCCGCCATGGCGGCATTGAACTGCGCCTTCTCCATGGTGAAGCCGACGTGCACAGGAGGCGCGGGAGTCAGGGCGGAGTTGTCGGAGCCCGTCTCCATGCATCATGGTGTCGTCGGAGACCTCGGGCGAGCTGGCCGTCAAGCCGTCCTCGATCTGTTGGGAAACGTTGCATGGAAAACAAAAAAAATTCTACGCTCACATAATGATCTGTCCATGGAGATGCATAGCAATGAGGGGGAGAGTGTGTCTACGTACCCTTGTAGACCGTAAGCGGAAGCGTTTAACAACGCGGTTGATGTAGTTGAACTTCTACGCGCTCCAACCGATCAAGTACCGAACGCACGACACCTCCGCGTTCTGCACGCCTTCAGCTCGGTGATGTCCTCCGCCTTCTTGATCCAGCAAGACAACAAGGTAGTAGATGAGTTCCGACAGCACGATGGCGTGGTGACAATGATGGTGAAGTGATCTCCACAGGGCTTCACCTAAGCACTACAAAAATGACCGAGGGAGTAAAAAGTGGACAGGGGGCGCGGCACATGGCTAAGACAATGTTGTGTCCTTGTGTGGCGCCCCTCCCCACATATATATATATAGGTGGGTGGGGAGGGGAGGCAACCTAGGGCAGCTAGGGGGCGCCACGAGGGGCTGGCCGCCGGCCCTAGGGCTCCTGCCCTCCTGCCCCCCCTTTCCTTGTATGAAGAAGGGGGAATGAAAGAGGGGGGAGAGGGAAGGAAGGGGGGGGGTCCTACTCCACACTTTCCTTTCCCTCCCCTCTTTCCTTCTCCTCCTCATAGGGCCGGCCTCTATAGGGGCACACCAGCCCCTTGTGGGCTGGTGTGTTCCCTCTCTTGGCCCATAAGGCCCATAGCTTTGCTGGGGTGCCCGAAACTCCTTTCTGGTGACCCGATAAGTACCCGGTACCCTCCGAAACACTTCCGGTGTCCGAATACTACCGTCCTATATATCAATCTTTACCTCTCAACCATTTCGAGACTACTCGTCATGTCTGTGATCTCATTCGGGACTTCGAACAACCTTCAGTCACCAAATCACATAACTCATATAACACTATATCGTCAACGAACGCTAAATGTGCGGACCCTATGGGTACGAGAACTATGTAGACATGACCAAGATACCTCTCCGGTTAATAACCAATAGCACAACCCGAATGCCCATATTGGCTCCTACATAATCTACGAAGATCTTTGTCGGTCGAACCGTTATGACAACATACGTAATTCCCTTTGTCCATCGGTATGTTACTTGCCTGAGATTCGATCGTCGGTATCTTCATACCTAGTTCAATCTCGTTACTGGCAAGTCTCTTTACTCATTCCATAATACATCACCTAGTGACCAACTCCTTAGTCATTTGCTTGCAAGCTTATGATGTGTATTTGTTGGGGAACGTAGTATTTCAAAATTAGCCTACGATCACGCAAGATTTATCTAGGAGAAGCATAGCAACGAGCGGGGAGAGTGTGTCCACGTACCCTCGTAGATCGAAAGCGAAAGCGTTAAGTAACGCGGTTGATGTAGTCGACCGTCTTCGCGATCCAACCGATCAAGTACCGAACGCACGGCACCTCCGCGATCTGTACATGTTCAGCTCGGTGATGTCCCTCAAACTCTAGATCCAGCTGAGACCGAGGGAGAGTTTCGTCAGCATGACAGCGTGGTGATGGTGATGATGAAGTTACGACGCAGGGCTTCGCCTAATCACTATGACAATATGACCGAGGTGGAAATCTGTGGAGGGGGGCACCGCACACGGCTAAGAAATCAACTTGTGTCTATGTGGTAGCCCCCTCCCCCGTATATAAAGGAGTGGAGGAGGGGGCCGATCGGCCTCCTATGGCGCGCCCCAAGGGGGGAATCCTACTCCTACTAGGAGTAGGTTCCCCCCTTTCCTAGTCCAACTAGGAGGGGGAAGGAAGGGAAGAGGGAGAGAAAGGAAAGGGGGCGGGGCCCCTCCCAATTCGGATTGGGCTTGGGGGCGCGCCCCTCCTCTTGGACGCCTCCTCCTCTCTTCCACTAAAGCCCATGTAGGCCCATTAAGCCCCCGGGGGGTTCTGGTAACCCCCCGGTACTCCGGAAAATGCTCAAACTAATCTGAAACCTTTCCGTGTCCAAACATAACCATCCAATATATCAATCTTCATGTCTCGACCATTTCAAGACTCCTCGTCATGTCCGTGATCACATCCGGGACTCTGAACAACCTTCGGTACATCAAATCACATAAACTCATAATATCAATCGTCATCGAACGTTAAGTGTGCGGGCCCTACGGGTTCAAGAACTATGTAGACATGACCGAGACTCATCTCCGGTCAATAACCAATAGCGGAGCCTGGATGCTCATATTGGTTCCTACATATTCTACGAAGATCCTTATCGGTCAAACCGCACAACAACATACGTTGTTCCCTTTGTCATCGGTATGTTACTTACCCGGTATTTGATCGTCGGTATCATCATACCTAGTTCAATATCGTTACCGGCAAGTCTCTTTACTCGTTCCGTAATGCAACATCCCACAACTAACTCATTAGTTACATTGCTTGCAAGGCTTATAGTGATGTGCATTACCGAGAGGGCCCAGAGATACCTCTCCGACAATCGGAGTGACAAATCCTAATCTCGATCTATGCCAACTCAAAAAACACCATCGGAGACACCTGTAGAGCATCTTTATAATCACCCAGTTACGTTGTGACGTTTGATAGCACACAAAGTGTTCCTTCGGTATTCGGGAGTTGCATAATCTCATAGTCATAGGAACATGTATAAGTCATGAAGAAAGCAATAGCAATAAACTAAGCGATCAAATTGCTAAGCTAACGGATGGGTCAAGTCAATCACATCATTCTCTAATGATGTGATCCCGTTTATCAAATCACAACTCATGTCCATGGCTAGGAAACTTAACCATTTTTGATTAACGAGCTAGTCAAGTAGAGGCATACTAGTGACACTCTGTTTGTCTGTGTATTCACACATGTATTAAGTTTCCGGTTAATACAATTCTAGCATGAATAATAAACATTTATCATGATATAAGGAAATATAAATAACAACATTATTATTGCCTCTAGGGCATATTTCCTTCAGTCTCCCACTTGCACTAGAGTCAATAATCTAGATTACATTGTAATGATTCTAACACCCATGGAGTCTTGGTGCTGATCATGTTTTTTTCGTGAGAGAGTCTTAGTCAACGGGTCTGCAACATTCAGATCCGTATGTATCTTGCAAATCTCTATGTCTCCTTCCTTGACTTGATCGCGGATGGAATTGAAGCATCTCTTGATGTGCTTGGTTCTCACGTGAAATCTGGATTCCTTTGCCAAGGCAATTGCACCAGTATTGTCACAAAAGATTTTCATTGGACCCGATGCACTAGGTATGACACCTAGATCGGATATGAACTCCTTCATCCAGACTCCTTCATTTGATGCTTCTGAAGCAGCTATGTACTCCGCTTCGCACGTAGATCCCACCACGACGCTCTGCTTGGAACTGCACCAACTTATAGCTCCTCCATTTAATAAAAATACGTATCCGATCTGTGACTTAGAGTCATCCGGATCAATGTCAAAGCTTGCATTGACGTAACCATTTATGATAAGCTCTTTGTCACCTCCATAAATGAGCAACATATCCTTAGTCCTTTTTAGGTATTTCATGATGTTACGATGTACAGTGATCAACTCCTGGATTACTTTGGTACCTCCCTGCTAAACTAATAGCAAGGCACACATCAGGTCTGGTACACAGCATTGCATACATGATAGAACCTATGGCTGAAGCATAGGGAATGACTTTCATTTTCTCTCTATCTTCTGTAGTGGTCGGGCATTGAGTCTGACTCAACTTCACACCTTGTAACACAGGAAAGAACCATTTCTTTGCTTGATCCATTTTGAACTTCTTCAAAACTTTATCAAGGTATGTGCTTTGTGAAAGTCCAATTAAGCATCTTGATTGTCGGATCTCGGGTTCTGGCAAAACCCTCAAGGTTCGAACATTGGGGTGCGCACGAAGATCTCCCCTACCAACTCACGCCCTCAACCTCGCCACGATCTCAAAGGCAAGCTCGACGAACTCGCAACACAAGAGACACAAGATTTATACTGGTTCGGGCCACCGTTGTGGTGTAATACCCTACTCCAGTGTGGTGGATTGCCTCTCGAGCTAAGGATGAACAGTACAAGGGGAAGAACAACCTCCTGAGGTGAGGTGTTCTTGTGCTTGGTGGGTGTGAGGATGGGTTGGATCTAGTCCAAGATGAGATGGATGAGGCCCAGTTCGCCTCCTACTGTGGTGGATAGTCCTATTTATAGAGGCCCTGGTCCTCTCCCCAAATATTGAGCGGGAAGGAATCCAACAACGGACAATTTGAAGGGGGGAAGCTAGTACAAGTTATCTGACAAAAGCAGTCTTCGCCTGCCAAAGGCTCTGGTGGTGACGCCGCCTTGGGCTCCATGGTGACCTCCGTCTTGCCGTCCTACTGGTCTTGGTCTCGTTGCACCGATATGGAAACCTTTGCTTGACGCCTCGGTACTCCTCGACTGCGCTTGCCTCCTTAGCACCAAAGAGGAAACAAGGACACTGTGCGCGCTGGCGCCCACCTGGTCTCGATCGTCATGGATCACGTCATTGGAACCTCGCGAGGTTTGCCTTGCCTTGATCTCTCCGCCCCTCGCGAGCCAGCCTAGTGAGGCCGCTCCTGAGGAGGTCTTGTATCGTCCGCCTCGCGAGGCTTGGCCCCTCGCGAGGGTCTTGAATGCTTGTTGGTGAAGATGGGCCGTACGGGCCTGCTCACAGAGCCATGTCGTGGGCCGCAGGCAGGCAAGTCTGGGGACCCCCGTTCCCAGAACGCCGACAGTAGCCCCCGGGCCCGAGGCACGCTCGGGCTTGGTTTCGAGGCGAAGCCAAAGGGCAAGTGCGGAGCACCGCGGGCCCCAATAGCCTGCGGCCTTGGTCGACGCGTGGTGATTGATTGGACATGGGCGTCTCCGCTTCCCCACGTTGCCTCAGCAACTGCCCGACTTGACGAGTCCCCACTGCATGCAAGGAAAAACCATCATACATGTGATTATGGGGAGCGCTGGTTGGCCTTCTTCTGCTATAAATGGGGAGGGGGGCAGAGCTCCCGTCGCCCATCTCTTCCCATTCCGCTAGCTTCTCCCCCTTTGCTCCATTGCCAGTAGTAACACCAATGGAGCCCATCCGAAGGTTTTCCGCTGCGGAGAAAGGAAAGACTCCCCGCGACGAGCCAGGCCCGCTCCCACTGAAGAAGAGGCCGGTCCACCGTCGTGACGTGCTGGTGATGCAGGAGGTGACAAGGCCTTGGTACGAGCGACCTCCTCCTGGGTATCCGTTGCCCCTGTATGCCCAAGCCGAGGGCTCAGGAGGAAGAGGCAGCGAGTGGCGCCGCGCGTGCCACGGCCATGGTCGTCGTACCGTGGTGGCGCGCGTCGCTTCCCCTAGAGTCCATGCCGCGGACTCCTCGCGCGAACTTGTGTTGTGGGCGGCGATGCCTCCGAGCACTTGGATCTGCTTCCCTTCCTTCTTCTTTGCCGAGACGCCACCGAGGGGGTCCCTCGAGCTTTGGCTGCAGCATGCCGACTGCGATGCGCCGGTGACTAGGGCGGAAGGTGAAGGTAGAGGAAGCCGAACTTGACGCGAAGGCAAAGGTTCTGACCGAGGACCGCGCGACCTTCGCACTCCTCGAGGAGAGGTCTCGCGTGGCGCTGAAGACACTCTATGAGAAGGGCTTGGAGAAGCCGCTAACCACCGACGAGGACGGCCCCGCCCAGCTGCTCCCCTACTTGGTCGAGGCGCTCGAGGAAGTCATGGACGACATCGGTCCCATGGCAGAGGGAGAAGCTCGCGTCCTTTCTTCAGCTGCGCTGACGCGTGTCTTCAGCCACCTCCATCTTCACGACCCTACCGCTCGCCCTGATGAGTTGCTAGAGCCTGTGGCTGATGAACACTACGCAGCCGTAAAAGGCCAGGTGGAAGCCCTGCTAAAGAAGTTTCATGCCTTCGACCGAAGGCGCCACCATTCCTGCAGCTCCGACCGGTGGCCAAGACGAAGGCGACGTCATCAAGGGAGGAGCGCCTATCGCGGGCGTCGGTGGTGTCCAGGGATGACTTGCGGCTCCTTTCCAGTTTTATTCGTGCAACATGCATCACGCTTCGTGGAGGCGTTAAACTTGCGTTGGTATTGTGAGAACAATATGTCTTGTAATATTTGCTTGAGATTTTGCGATTTTCCCCCCTATTTTCTTTACGTTCTACGTCGGTAGGGCCCGGCCCCGCGCATACCTCAGCCGCTGTTGGATCGTCCGGAGACCAGGACGGGACCAAGGGGTGAGGGGCTACATGACCAGTTAGGCCCCTGAGTCGCGATGCTCAGGAGTCCCCCTTGACGTGCAAACAACTTATAGAAAGGAGATGCGAGGATAGGTTTAGCGTTCTACGTCGACAGGGCCCAGTCGCGCGCATACCTCAGCCGCCATTGGGTCGTCCGTAGACCAGGACGAGACCAAGGGGTGAGAGGCTACGTGATCAGTTAGGCTCCTGAGTCGCGATGCTCAGGAGTCCCCCTTGACGTGCAAACAGGTTATAGGAAGGAGACGTGAGGATAGGTTTAGTGTTCTACGTCGGCAGGGCCCGGCCGCGCGCATATCTCAGCCACCGTTGGGTCGTCTGGAGACCAGGACGAGACCAAGGGGTGAGGGGCTACGTGACCAGTTAGGCTCCTGAGTCGCGATGCTCAGGAGTCCCCCTTGACGCGCAAACAACCTTCATACATTTTCCCTCGCCGAGGCTCAGCTCGGGAGGGACGCGCGACGACCAGGTCCAAGGGACCTGGTTGGGTGGCGTACGCTTGGGTGTGACCCGAGCGCAGCCCCGTGCCCAGCCCCCTCGCGCGATTCTCCCGAGGGGAGCTGTTGCGGTGAGGCCGAACATTGAGCTCAAGGGCTCCCTGAAGTTGATACGACCGTGGGGCCGCCTTCAGTTGTTTATCACCAGCGCGGAGCATAGCGCTTCCGCACTTGCACGGGCATAGCCGCTCCTCGGCAGTGTCGACGACCATCGCGGAGCATGGTGCTTCCACTGGTACAGCCCCGCCCTAACACGTGGCTTGCACGGTAGGGCTAGACGAGGTGTGTTTGGGCACTCGTGAGCCAGCGCAGGACTCACGAGGCCCTACCTCAAGGCGGGTTGCGCCTGGTCTTGATTCTTGTTCACTGTGGTGGTCCTGGAAGGTGGTTAGACAACCTGCGCTGAACGAATCTCCTGAGGTTATCGTGTGAGAAGGCCAAGCACCAACGGCCCCAGGAGGTGACGTGAACGGGACCGGCCCACTAGACAGAGCTCAACCATTGGATTTATCGACGCTGCAGGGACAGGCCCGAGCACAGACACCGTCCCTAACCTTTGTTGGGGAACGTAGCAGAATTTTAAAATTTTCTACACATCACCAAGATCAATCTATGGAGTCATCTAGCAACGAGGGAAATGGGAGTGCATCTACATACCCTTGTAGATCGCGAGCAGAAGCGTTCAAGAGAACGGGGTTGATGGAGTCGTACTCGTCGTGATCCAAATCACCGATGACCAAGTGCCGAACGGACGGCACCTCCGCGTTCAACACACGTACGGTTGGGAAGACGTCTCCTCCTTCTTGATCCAGCAAGGGGAAGGAGAGGTTGATGGAGATCCAGCAGCACGACGGCGTGGTGGTGGAAGCAGCGGTGATCTCGGCAGGGCTTCGCCAAGCTCCAATGAGAGAGAGAGAGGTGTTACGAGGGGAGAGGGAGGCGCCAAGGGCTTGGGTATGGCTGCCCTCCCTCCCCCCACTATATATAGGGCCCCTAGGGGGGGCGCCGTCCCTAGGAGATGGGATCTCCAAGGGGGGCGGCGGCCAAGGGGGACTTGCCCCCCAAGCCAAGTGGGGCGCCCCCCACCCCTAGGGTTTCCAACCCTAGGCGCAGGGGGAGGCCCATGTGGGGCGCACCAGCACACCAGCGGCTGGTTCCCCTCCCGCTTCAGCCCATGGGGCCCTCCGGGATAGGTGGCCCCACCTGGTGAACCCCCGGGACCCTTCCGGTGGTCGCTGTACAATACCGATTACCCCCGAAACTTTCCCGATAGCAGAAACTGGACTTCCTATATATAAATCTTCACCTCCGGACCATTCCGGAACTCCTCGTGACGTCAAGGATCTCATCCGGGACTCCGAACAACTTTCGGGTTACCGCATACTAATATCCCTACAGCCCTAGCGTCACCGAACCTTAAGTGTGTAGACCCTACGGGTTCGGGAGACATGCAGACATGACCGAGACGACTCTCCGGTCAATAACCAATAGCGGGATCTGGATACCCATGTTGGCTCCCACATGTTCCACGATGATCTCATCGGATGAACCACGATGTCGAGGATTCAATCAATCCCGTATTCAATTCCCTTTGTCAATCGGTACGTTACTTGCCCGAGATTCGATCGTCGGTATCCCAATACCTCGTTCAATCTCGTTACCGGCAAGTCACTTTACTCATACCGTAATGCATGATCCAGTGACCAAACACTTGGTCACATTGAGCTCATTATGATGATGCATTACCGAGTGGGCCCAGAGATACCTCTCCGTCATACGGAGTGACAAATCCCAGTCTCGATCCGTGTCAACCCAATAGATGCTTTCGGGGATACCTGCAGTATACCTTTATAGTCACCCAGTTACGTTGTGACGTTTGGTACACCCAAAGCACTCCTACGACATCCGGGAGTTACACGATCTCATGGTCTAAGTAAATGATACTTGACATTGGAAAAGCTCTAGCAGATGAACTACATGATGTTGTGCTATGCTTAGGATTGGGTCTTGTCCATCACATCATTCTCCTAATGATGTGATCCCGTCATCAATGACATCTAATGTCCATAGTCAGGAAACCATGACTATCTGTTGATCAACGAGCTAGTCAACTAGAGGCTCACTAGGGACATGTTATGGTCTATGTATTCACACATGTATAATGATTTCTGAATAACACAATTATAGCATGAATAATAGAGAATTATCATGAACAAGGAAATATAATAATAATCATTTTATTATTGCCTCTAGGGCATATTTCCAACAGTCTCCCACTTGCACTAGAGTCAATAATCTAGTTACATTGTGATGAATCGAATACCCATAGAGTTCTGGTGTTGATCATGTTTTGCTCGCGGAAGAGGTTTAGTCAACGGATCTGCGACATTCAGATCCGTATGTACTTTGCAAATATCTATGTCTCCATCTTGAACATTTTCATGAATGGAGTTGAAGCGACGCTTGATGTGCCTGGTCTTCTTGTGAAACCTGGGCTCCTTGGCAAGGGCAATAGCTCCAGTGTTGTCACAGAAGAGAGTGATCGGCCCCGACGCATTGGGTATGACTCCTAGGTTGGTGATGAACTCCTTCATCCAGATTGCTTCATGCGCTACCTCCGAGGCTGCCATGTACTCCGCTTCACATGTAGATCCCGCCACGACGCTTTGCTTGCAACTGCACCAGCTTACTGCCCCACCATTCAAAATATACACGTATCCGATTTGTGACTTGGAGTCATCCAGATCTGTTTCGAAGCTAGCATCGACGTAACCCTTTACGACGAGCTCCTCGTCACCTCCATATACGAGAAACATATCCTTTGTCCTTTCAGGTACTTCAGGATGTTCTTGACTGCTATCTAGTGTTCCATGCCGGGATTACTTTGGTACCTTCCTACCAAACTTACGGCAAGGTTTACATTAGGTCTGGTACATAGCATGGCATACATGATAGACCCTATGGCTGAGGCATAGGGGACAACACTCATCTTTTCTCTATCTTCTGCCGTGGTCGGACATTGAGCTGAGCTCAATTTCACACCTTGCAACACAGACAAGAACCCCTTCTTGGACTGATCCATATTGAACTTCTTCAATATCTTATCAAGGTATGTGCTTTGCGAAAGACCTATGAGGCGTCTCAATCTATCTCTATAGATCTTGATGCCTAATATGTAAGCAGCTTCTCCAAGGTCCTTCATTGAAAAACACTTATTCAAGTGGGCCTTAATACTGTCCAAAAGTTCTATATCATTTCCCATCAAAAGTATGTCATCCACATATAATATGAGAAATGCTACAGAGCTCCCACTCACTTTCTTGTAAACTCATGCTTCTCCATAAGTCTGCATAAACCCAAACGCTTTGATCATTTCACCAAAGCAAATGTTCCAACTCCAAGATGCTTGCACCAGCCCATAGATGGAGCGCTAGAGCTTGCATACCTTGTTAGCATTCTTAGGATCGACAAAACCTTCCGGCTGCATCATATACAATTCTTCCTTAAGAAAGCCGTTAAGGAATGCCGTTTTGATGTCCATTTGCCATATCTCATAATCATAGTGTTTGGGATATTACTACTGGGCGTAAACCAGCCAGGACAAGCCGGGTTAACTTCATCAGTAGTTGAGTGTGATAAAAGCCCATGAGGGAAGATGAGGGCTAAAGTCCCATAATCGGTTTAAGGCCTATAGCTATAAACCGGCGTCGGTATGTAACTTGTGTTATAAGTTAGGAATAGTGGAGACCGAACCGGACGCATCTATGAGCCGGTATCGGGACTCTGTAAACCGACAGGCGTCCCCATGTATATAAGGGGACGACCCGGCAGCGGTTCATGGAGAGACAACAACTCGAGACATAGGCGAAGCTTATTTGCTCCCTAGTCATCGAAACACCCATCAATTCCATCACAACTAGACGTAGGCTTTTACCTTCATTGAAGGGGCCGAACTAGTATAAACTCTCTTGCGTCCTTGTGTCCGCTTTAACCCCTTCAAGCTAACCCGTAGCGATGGCTCCATGACTAAGTCCTTTCTCTAGGACATCTGCCGTGACAAAACCACGACAGTTGGCGCCCACCGTGGGGCTATCGCACGATGGTTTCCGGTTCTTGGAGGGCCGCTTTGAAGGACTCGAGGGCTACGCTGTAGGTCGGATGACTAAGAGTCGTCGCGGCAAACTCTACATCGACGACGCAGACTGGGGCCCCGAGGCCGGCTCAATTGAGTACGGGTACCGGGTCCCCTTTGGTAGCATTCACGTTTTCATTGGCAAGATCGGTGAACCGGGCCCTGAGCCGGACATCTGCACCGACCTCGTCGAGACGGCTCAGCGTACGCGATCCACCCGGGTTAAACCGGCCATGAAGCGTGCCTTCGTGGGAATGATCCATGGAGGGAGTTATGAGGATGGATTGGAGCTTTGCGGGGCGACTGCCGTTCGTTCCGGTGACGAATCTTCGACCGGAGAAACCGAATCTCTTTATCAGCTACAAGATGGCCGGATTGAGAGCTGCTCCGATGGCGACGGTATTCCGGACCCCTCTGATCTGCCTAACCGGGATGGAATATTCATGACCGGAACACAAGCAGCGCTTCACTCTTTGACAGCCGGGGCAACGATCTCCAGTTTAGCAGCGGCAACGGTTGCCGGGGCGGGAGGCCCTGTGCGCCCACCGACTCAGGTTCTATCAAAACTATTTGATGCGTTGGCTGTGCTTATGGCAGAAGTTAATCCGCCAGATCAGGACGCTCACAACACGGAGATTGCAGAGGTAAAGGAACAAATCACCCAGGCCAAAACGGATCTGGCGGCTGAGGACACCAGGATGGCCGCAGAGCAGGCCGCTTTAGACGCACAGGCCTACATGCTTATGTTGGATCAGAGCGCGTCGCATGAAGTCATGAGGAGGAAGCACCGGTCCCGCTTACCTCCGGTTTTCGAGGCCAGAGACCTTTTCAACACTCCAGGACCAAGAGCCAGTAATTCGCTGGAGGGGAACCGGGCAGAAGCCCCTGGGACCGGTGCACCGGTTCAGCCCCGTCAGATGGACCCGCCCCGTCAAAACACCGTTATACCTCGGGATGCTTTAACACCTCCGGGTCACTACTCCAACCCAATGGACAATCTTGTTGCCGCTGTTGCACGACTGGAGGCCATTCTAGTTGAAGGTGACTCGCCGCAAGCAGTAGAGACGCGACGGGTCAAGGAACTTCTGAGGACAGCTTTGGCCCAACAGGAGGCGTACTCGTACAGCCGCGACCGAATCCACTCGACCCCCCGTCCAAGCTGGAGCTATAGCAGACATATGGATGAACCAGCAGTGTCGAGTAATGAACGACGTGGAGCACCCCGTGGTAACAACCCGACGGGTGGTGTTGATGACGCTCAGGAAGTGGTGAACCGGGCCCGAGCGCGTAGGGAGGCCGAGTTATCCGCACAGCATCAGGCTCGGCAGCTCACGCTGGTTCGTCCAACCATTTCGATCGAACCTGGTGTTACTTCTAGTTCTTTGGGGGTGCCTTGCCTCGTCCCCGCTTCACGCAACGTGCGTTTGCCCAAGGATTTCAAAGGCCCACGCAAGGTACCAAATTATATGGCGGATCAACCACCAGAGACATGGGTAGAGAGCTATGAGATGGCCATGGAGATGCTTGATGTGGATGACACGGTGTGTGCGAAATACTTCACGATGATGCTGGAAGGAACGGCCCGTACTTGGTTAAAAAGCTTGCCCGCTAATTCTATCAGTTCATGGGCCCAATTACGAGCCCGGTTTATCAACAATTTCAAGGATACCTGTAAACAGCCTATGTCGATAGTGGACTTAGCTGCATGCGTCCAGGAGGAAGGAGAGTCAACGACTC
This sequence comes from Triticum urartu, assembly GCF_056163025.1. Classification (NCBI taxonomy): domain Eukaryota; kingdom Viridiplantae; phylum Streptophyta; class Magnoliopsida; order Poales; family Poaceae; genus Triticum; species Triticum urartu. The sequence continues at coordinate 465,312,174 of NC_141873.1, read as the reverse complement.
ATTGGGTACGCCGGGTTTCACAAGTGTTGCACTCCTCAGACCGCATCAACGCTGACACCGCAGTATTAACCCTAGAAGGCAACTGCCGGTTTGGGCCCCTAAAGTTGAAATTGGGACGGATGAAGCGTCATTGCACCGACATGGGGACCCTCATGGCCGCTTTGGTAAAATATGCTGATTCTGATAGTACCCAGGATCCCGAATCTGATGATGACAAGACAGGGAAGGGGAAGAAGAACAGCAGCTCCAAAGGTCAGCAGCATCACTGGGTAGGCAATGGCGGAGGAGGCAAGCGTAAAGCGGATGGCAACATTGATTTTGTGGCTAATACCAACGTACAAGACAATGGCCAACGGCGCAAGGGTAGGCCGAAAAATCATAGTGGAGCGCCCAACCCCAACCCAAACCGCCTGAACAATCTACTAAGCCAGCCCTGTCCAAGACATGGGACGAAGGAGGAGCCAGCAAACCACCTTTGGAAGGATTGCTTTATTATGCAGGAGTAAATTCTAATAATTTCCGGTATGATCACGGATCTGGCGGTGGCTCAGGGTCCGGGCTGGGTTACGGTGGAGGAAGTTCCGGTTCAGGATTTAATGGTAATCCGGGCGGACATAATGGTCAAAATAGTCAGAACAACCAGGGTGGTTACAACCAATAGCAGCAACAGTCAAGTTACCAAAGCAACCCAAAGCAGTTGAGTAATGGGCAGTACCATGTCTTTACCACTAGCTTGGACAAGCGAGACCGGAAGGTTCAGAGGCGGGCAGTCAACTCCGTTGAACCGGCCACACCCTGTTATCTACGTTGGTCTGAACAGCCAATCATATGGAGCAGAGAGGATCACCCACTCTAGGTCGATAACCCGGGTCAGTTGGCTCTGGTGGTGGCGCCTCAGGTGGGAGGTTATAAGTTCACCAAGGTGCTCATGGATGGAGGGAGCAGCATTAACATCCTATACTATGAGACCTTCCATCGTATGGTACTTACAGATAAGAATCTCAAACCGTCCAATACAGTATTCCACGGTGTAGTGCCTGGCAGATCAGCATATCCCGTTGGTAAGATAGCTCTTGAAGTGGCCTTTGGGGATGATCATGATTCCAGGTCGGAGACATTAACGTTTGAAGTGGTGAAAATCCAAAGTCCATATCATGCCCTGTTTGGGCGTCCGGCATACGCCAAGTTTATGGCTCGGCCCTGTTATGCGTATTTGCAGCTCAAGATGCCGGGTCACAAGGGGACAATAACGGTTCACAGAAGCCGCAAAATCGCTTTGGAATGCGAGGAAGGAGATGCGGCTTATGCAGAGTCGGTTTGTGCCACCGAGGAGTTGAAGTATTATAAAGACAATGTTGATCCGGCGGACATGACTCCGTTGAAGAAGCCAACTACGGAGCATGATCCGGCCCTGAAGTTCAAATCGGCAGCAGAAACTAAGCTTGTTGACTTCGTACCTGGCGAATCGTCCAAGCAGTTCAGCATTAGTGCCAACTTGGATCCGAAATAGGAAAGCGCGCTCATCGAGTTCATCCGTGAGAATCGGGACATTTTTGCATGGAAGCCCTCTGACATGCCAGCTGTACCGAGGCAACTCGCTGAGCACACACTTAATGTGGATCCTAAATACAAACCGGTGAAACAGCTCCTTCGCCGGTTTAACGAAGAAAGACGCAAGGCGATTGGAGAAGAGGTAGCCAGGCTCTTAGCAGCTGGTTTTATTGTTGAAGTTTTTCACCCTGAGTGGCTTGCCAATCCGGTGCTAGTCCTTAAGAAAAATGGCACTTGGCGTATGTGTGTGGATTACACAGATCTTAATAAAGCTTGTCCAGTAGATCCTTTTGCCCTCCCCCGTATTGATCAAATCATTGATGCTACGACGGGTTGTGAGCGTTTAAGTTTTTTGGATGCATATTCTGGCTATCATCAGATCAAAATGGTAGTTAAGGACCAGGAGAAGACGGCATTCATAACTCCCTTTGGAGCCTTCTGCTATGTGTCTATGCCCTTTGGGCTCAAAAGTGCCCAGGCAACTTATCAACGGTGTGTACAAAATTGTCTTCACAAGCAGATTGGCCGTAATGTACATGCTTACGAGGATGATATCATGGTTAAATCCAGGGAGAAGGAGACTCTGGTTGATGATTTGAAGGAAACCTTTGATAACCTAAGGACGTACAAGATGATGCTTAATCCGGACAAGTGTGTCTTTGGTGTACCGACGGGCAAGTTATTGGGTTTTCTGGTGTCCAACAGGGGAATTGAGGCTAATCCGGAGAAGATCACGGCCATCACCTCCCTGGCTAAACCGAAGTGTATCAATGATGTTCAACGCCTGGCAGGCCGGATTGCGGCGTTAAGCCGGTTTATCAGCCGCCTTGGTGAGAAGGCGATCCCTTTGTATCAGATGTTGAAGAAGACGGATCAGTTCGTCTGGGGTTCTGCTGCTGATGAAGCATTTGAGGACTTAAAGCGGCAATTGGCCAATCCGCCTATGCTCGCCGCTCCCATTGACAAGGAGCCGTTACTGCTATATGTTGCTGCTAATGCTCGTGCGGTCAGCGTGGCTATTGTGGTGGAACGAAACGAGGCAGGTAAGGAGCATCCGGTTCAATGTCCAGTCTATTATATCAGCGAGGTACTCATTGAGTCCAAGCAAAGGTATCCGCATTGGCAGAAGCTGGTGTACGGAGTTTTTATGGCAAGCCAGAAGCTTAAGCAATACTTCCAAGGGCACCCAATTACGGTGGTCAGTTCTGCTCCTTTGGGAGATATCATCCAGAACCGGGAAGCAACTGGCCAGATTGCAAAGTGGGCTATAGAGCTGGGGCCGTACGGTTTGAAATATGTGCCTCGGACAACGATTAAGTCTCAAGCACTTGTTGATTTCATCAATGATTGGACGGAAATGCAAGCACCTGAAGAAAAGCCGGATCATACGTATTGGACCATCCATTTTGACGGATCCAGGCAGTTGGAAGGCTCGGGGGCTGGAGTCGTATTAACTTCCCCACGAGGTGATAAGTTTTGTTATGTTCTCCGTTTAATGTTCCCTTCTACTAACAATGTGGCTGAGTATGAAGCCTTGCTCCATGGTCTTCGGATGGCTAAGGAGATGAATCTAAGTCGAGTTAAGTGCTTCGGTGATTCGGACCTTGTGGCTCAGCAAGTGTCTGGCACTTGGGACTCCAAGGACCCACTCATGGCAGCATATCGTCATGAGGTGGATATTGTTGCAGGTTATTTCAGAGGCTATCAGGTGGACCACGTGGACCGGCGGAAAAATGAAGCGGCAAACGCTTTAAGCCGGCTGGGCTCTCAGCGCAAACCGGTCCCACCCAATGTTTTTCTGGATGTGCTACACAACCCGTCGGTGAAGATCCCTGGTGAAGAGGATTTGGCCATTCCTGATCTGGAGGCTCAATTGGTGGCAGTTCTTCATGTTATTCCGGATTGGACGCTTCCTTATCTGGCGTACAAGAACCGGGGCGAGTTGCCAGAAGATGAGATTCTGGCCCGGCAGATAATCCGGCGATCCAAGTCCATGGCTGTCATCAACGGTGAGTTGCATCATTGTAGTGTATCAGGAGCTTTTCAACATTGCATGTCTCCTGAAGAAGGCCGTGAAATTTTGCGGGAGATCCACGAAGGAGATTGTGGTCACCATGCCGGTTCAAAGTCTCTGGTGGCTAAAGCATTTAGCCATGGTTTCTATTGGTTAACTGCTCATGCTGATGCGAAGGATCTGGTCAGACAATGTGATGGTTGCCAAAGGTTTTCAAGACGTGCTCATGTACCGGCTCAAGAATTGAGGATGATTCCAATTACTTGGCCGTTTGCGACTTGGGGGCTGGATATGGTTGGGCCTTTCAAAAGGTCCAAAGATAATAAGACCCACCTCCTGGTGGCGGTGGACAAGTTTACAAAGTGGGTGGAGGCAGAGCCTGTTAGCAAGTGTGATGCGGCCACGGCGGTTCAGTTCATCAAAAAGGTGATTTTCTGGTTTGGCCTTCCGCACAGTATTATCATAGATAATGGTACCAATTTATCCAAAGGTGCTATGAAGGAGTTCTACGAACAGGAGCACATCCGGCTCGACGTTTCATCAGTGGCACATCCACAGTCCAATGGTCAAGCAGAAAGAGCTAATCAAGAGATCTTGAGAGGCATCAAGCCCCGGCTCATGGTTCCTTTACAGAGAACGCCGGGTTGTTGGGTAGAAGAATTACCATCTGTGTTATGGAGCATCAATACAACACCCAATAGATCAACGAGATACACACCGTTCTTCATGGTTTATGGAGCAGAGGCGGTTCTCCCCAGCGATATCCGTCATGACTCACCTCATGTCACGGCTTATGTTGAAGCGGACAACGAGACAACACGGCAAGATGCTTTGGACCGGTTGGATGAAGAGCGTGACATCGCAGCCGCCCGGTCAGCGATTTACCAGCAGGATCTTCGTCATTATCATAGTCGCCGAGTCAGAACCAGAGCCTTCCAGGAAGGAGATTTGGTGCTTCGGCTCATCCAAGATCAGACTGATATGCATAAGCTATCCCCACCTTGGGAGGGGCCTTTCGTGGTCAGCAAGAATCTGCACAACGGGTCGTACTATCTGATCGATATTCGAGAGCATAAGGACTCACGTACATCAGAGGAAGAGACTAACAGGCCGTGGAATATAGCTCATCTTCGGCCTTACTATACCTGAGCCATTGGCTATACTTATGTACATAGAATGTATATATTATGATTAAAGTATAATAAACCGGAACCTCAGCTAAAGCGGGGTATCTGTTCTTTTACATCATGTGAGGTTACACAGAGTTGCTCTAAAGCGGCCTCCAGTTTACCCCTTGAGTTCGCTTTGCTAAAAGCATCGTGTTATATCACTTGGAGGATTGGTCGTGTCCGAACCAATACCATGCCTCTTGATAGGCGAAAGCCACCAGATCACTTGGGGACTTGGTCATGTCTGAACCAGTCATGCCTCTTGATCGGCCTAAGGCCACAGAATCACTTGGGGGCTTGGTCGAACCCGAACCATGACCACGCCATTTGGTCGGCATAAATGCCACAAGAATCACTTGGGGACCTGGCTAACTAGAACCATAGTTACACCTAACGGGAGCTTGATCGTGTTTGGCCATGGTTACGCCATTCGATCAGCTTAAATAAATCTTTTTTGGCAAACATTTTTGTCGTTGCTCTTGCTTCATACTTTTCTTTGAAGGGGGGTTTTTGCTTTTTATTGTGTTCTTTAAACCGACAAAGTTTTTTAACCAATCAATTGACGGAACACAGTTCACGTCAATCCGGAGACTATTTGTCCGGTTTGATCCTTGTTGTTAACATCCTCTTATGGAGTAACACGGTGTTCATTATAACCCGGCACGGTTTACATGGTAACCAGTGTCATATACATATACAGGATTTGTTATTTCCTCCAACAGTGTGGGATTTGCAAAAGCTCCGCTTCAAGGTTGGCCAACCCAACTTCACACTCAATGGTGGCAGGTATTATGTATCTCAAAATTTTTGATCATATACTTAAAATTTTGTTTTGGATGTTTTGACTTTATATATACAAACATCATATTCCGCCTGACGGTACAACCACGGTGGCACTTAACGAATTTCTTATTTCAGAAAGTATTTTGGAAAGTTCATTACCACAGGAAGAACAAGTTATGCGCGAAGGCATATCAACATCAAAGGTATCAGCTAGCCTATTACAAGGCAACATGGTGCCCATAATAACATAATTGTTTTTCACAAAGGAAAGACAGTTTTACAACCGGCTTCCGGTTTAAGCTTGGCCACCAGCCTGGCCTGATGGTTGTGGGTCATCCTGCGCCGCTTCAGCTTCCGTTTCTCTACCCAGTGGCTGGAAATCCATAGTTGTCCAGTCGATTCCCATCAATGCTTGAAAAATAGCTTCGTCATGGATTAGCGAAGACGGGTCAATATCGGGAGCGTAAGTATGCTTACGGATTGGAGGGATCAGGTTTTCCGATTCATGGATTGGTGCAGGTATTCGCTTATCCTGGCTGTCATATTGGGCTTGATAATGAGACAAATCTGCTTCCTCAGCCAGTTGACAAGCTAGCGGACGTACCTCCCGGTTTATGGCTCGCAGATCCACTTCACCAAATTCTGACCCGTCTTCCTTCAAACTGGGATAACCCTGAGCCGCTTCAATAGGATCAAAATCCGGCACCCAGGCTTTTGCCCGGATTAAAGCATTGATTGCATCGGTTCGAGCAGCAGATTTCTTCAGCTCTTCAACCCGGGCAGGAAGCACTGACAGTTTCATCAAAGTATCTTGAATTAAAGTGGGCGCCGGTTTGTTATGAGACGTGGTACAGATGATCCGCTGGGCACCAGTATACAATTGTTCAACCAAGGTATAGGCGGCTTTCAATTTCTTCCGCACATCTGACCCCAAGTGACCAATATGTGTCCCTGAAATACCATAAAAGGTTAATAAACCGGCGACTCTGTAAGAAGGCAGAACCAATTCAGAAGGCAAGCTGGCTTACCAAAGATAGCAGTCGTCATGGCATGAACGTGCCGCTTTATGCTGGTCAGTTCATCCATCACTGGTTTCAGTGCAGCCTCGGCATCCTCTGCTCGTTTGATCAAAGCGGACTTTTCAGTGGCCCAATCTGCCCGTTTCTTCTTGAAGTTCTCCTTAAGTTGTTCCATGGCGCTTAAGGCACTGGCTAATTCCTCTTTTGCCTTGGAGGTCTCATCCTGTTGGGTTTTCAGGTTTTCTCGCAGATCGATGACTTGGCTTTCTTTCGCCTTCAGCTCCGCCTGCAGGCATACAGATATATGTTTCAACAAATCGGTAGAAGGATTCAAGTACCAACCACATGACAAGTTATGCGCTTAGCACTTGGGGGCTAATGCATATTCGATCTTCATCTTTCAATTGTTTACAAAGTCCCAAGCTCAATACAAGTATTCAACTTGGCACTTGGGGGCTAATGCAAATTCGATCTTCATCTTTCAATTGTTTACAAAGTCCCAAGCTCAATACAAGTATTCAACTTGGCACTTGGGCGCTAATGGCTATTTGATCATATGTGTTCTGATGCGGCAGTTTCAATTACTTAAAGTACCGGTTTAACTACGCTAAGTTGAACCGGCCCTTGGGGACTACATCAGCAAATTTCAAAGCATCAAGATTCATAGTATTAAGTCCCGGTTTGAAAGAATATTTCAAATCGGCCCTTAGGGGCTAGGAGAGTCAGCAAGAATGAAAGCATACAAGCAGGAAGGAGCATATGGAAGTTACCTCATATTTATCCTTCATCATGTTAACCAGACCGGCTTCATAGTCACGGCTGGTATACAGCCGGTTTAGATAGCCGGAATGGATATCTCGGGCGTTCAGAGCAGCTTAAGCCGTCAGATCAGCATTCCACTTGCCTTTGCCAAAAGCAGCTAATTCTTCCTTGGTAGAATGTTTGGATAAAGCGACAGGATTGCTTGGCTCAGTATGGCCAGTGCCAATAATGACAACTTCATCATCATTGGTACCGTCGGTTTGCACTGGAGCTGTTGGCTTGTCAGTAGGTTTTGCGGGACCGGTGGAGCTTTCAACCCGGAGGGAACATGTGGGCTGATGGATAGGACCTGAGGTATCAGTAGGTATTTCCTCAGCAGTAAGATCATCATCTGGCTGTGGTGGATCATTGGGAATATCCTCAGGAATAGCCGCTTCAAGATTGGGTGTGGTGCCTGGTTCAAGAATGACATCTTCTTCAGCCGCTTTATCCAGGCGGGCCTTCTTGCTCGGCCTAGGTTTGGCCCTGAGAAGAATAAAAAAATTAAATACAGCATATGTTCTAAGGCAATATACTACAAACATCACAATAAATATAGCTTACCCAAGCACCATTTTGAGCGGTGGGAGCCGAGTAGCCGACGACTCGCCAGAAGATGAGTGGGAAATAACCTGATAATCAGAGTCAGATAGATTAAGAGGTTGACGAAAGCAGCCCGCTTTAGGACAAGCAATGCCAAGCGAATTAGAGACCTCGGAATGACGTTTCTGAACCGGACTGTTTGGTAAACCGACGGAGGTAACTACCTGGCCGCTGTGCTGGGTGGTGCGGCGAGCTTCGTGTTGTTGAGTCTTCATAAGAAGTTTAGGATCCAAATAAGCAAGAGGATGAGAAAATTTAACTTTCCGGTTTGCCTGACGGATTTTTTGTGAAGGCAAAGTTTCTGAATCGGAAGAGAGAATAATTACCCTTGCAACATCCGCGTGGCTGGCTTCAGCATCATCCTGACAAATATCATCATCAATAAGATGCATGAAGAATAAACCAAGTGAGTCAAGCTCTACCTCGAAGTCCGGATTATCCACCTCGTCATCAGGGGCCGGATTAGAAAATGCAGTGGTTATTTTTCGGTGGGCAGTCTTCTTCACAGCTTTAGTTTTTTGCCGGGTTGCTCTTTCCGGTTTATCTGTTTTCTCTGGTTTCTCCTGCGGCAGCTTTTTGCTCCAAAACGGATCATCGCCCTGGTTATGCAGACACTGATATTAAAAACAATGACCAGACATATCAATAACAGATTCAGCAAAGAGAAAAATCAAAGTCTTACACTGGCGGTTTGTTGGTGCCACAGAAGGGAAGCAGGCCGGTTCTAGCGTAGATGTGCTCCGGTTCATTCAGTATCTTACGCACAGCCTCTGTGATTTCTTCACCGGAGAGCTGGAGTCTTGAATGTCGCAGTGGGTCATCCACACTATCAGTATATTCGCACATCAAACCGGAGCGCTGACTAAGGGGCAGTATGCTCCATGATATCCAACAACGAGCAAGGTCAACCGTTGTTAAACCGTTGGCCATAAAGGCCCTGAGCTTTGATAGCTGAGGAGCATATTTGCTTCTCTCCTGGGCAGTCAATCGTTGAGGAAAAGGATGGGTATTGCTGAGCCGCTCCGGACGAAAGCCAGGCAAGGGATTCTCACCAGCAGGGGAGGTGTCTTTGAAGTAGAACCATGTCTGATTCCACTCCTTGGGGTGACTGTGCAGCTTGGCGTGAGGGTATGTGACCTCTTTCCGTTTTTGAATCACCATGCCACCCAACTCCGTATTAGAGCCATCAGTAAACTCAGTACGGTGGTTTAGATGGAAAAGATCTATGAATAATTCCACTGTGGGCTCCTCTTGAAAGAACACCTCACAGAGCACTTGGAAGTGGCACATGTTTGTAACAGAGTTGGGGCCAGTGTCTTGCGGATGGAGTTGGAAATCAGCTAGAACATCCCGGTAGAATTTAGAACCGGGCGGTTTAAAACCCCGTGCTAAGTGGTCTACGAAAACAACAACCTCTCCTTCTCGAGGTGTGGGGGGCATTCTTTGCCAGGAGCCCTCCAATGGACGGTGTCTTTGCTGCCCAAGGCGCCAATCAGGACTAAATCGTCCAGTTGATCCTCTGTGACGCGAGAAGGGACCCAATTGCACTCATACACTTGCTTGGCCATGATGAAATCTTCAAAGTACATTGATATGTGCAATGTTAAACCGGAAGCAGATCTATCTAAACCGGAGTTTATGAAGCAACAACATCCCGACGGTTCAACAAGGGGACTAATGATATATGATAGATTGCTTTTTCAAAGGTGAACCGCCTATGTGGTAAAGAGGATACAGATCTAAGGCAAGAATGACTAAGGAAGGTAAAAACAGATTTCATAAGGTCGCAGTGAAATTTTGGATCTACCGTAAGACAGGAAAATAAAAGGATTTAGACCTAAAAGGTTGATCTCAAAGCAATTCACAAGGGACCAGATCAGTGTTTTATGCACATAAAGGTTTGCTTTGGTAACAGAAGATAAGCCATTACGGAGAATACATCAGGTTTGAAGTTTTATTCCTGGGCTAAAGAAGAAACAAAGGAAGAACAACGCCAGAGTCTCGATGAACTTCGACGAATGAGGAAACCCTAGAACAGATCTGCGGGGGAAAGGAAAGAAGATTTACCGGAGCTGAGGAAGAAGCGGAAGGTCGCCGCGATGCTCTGGTGTGCTCAGGTTGATGCAGCGGCCAAGGTTGATGCAGAGGTCGATGGTGGCGGCGAAGCTCCGAAGCTGGGCGACGCGAGGAAGATGAAGCAGAAGGGGTCGGAGGGAAAGACAAAGGAAATGACCCTTCGGTCCTATTTATAAAGAAAGGGATATGTCAGGCGCGAGAATCAAGGAGCCGCGAGTTTGGAAACAAAGCTGCGGCCTTAATTGTCGCAGGCTTGTTAACAGGATAAGGTTCTTTATAACCAGTGACGTCACACCGGTCTACCGCGAGCAGAGAGGATGACATCACGGCGGTTCAACAAAATACAAGAAGATGTTGAAGATGAAGATTTTTGCTAAGGATTGACATGAACCTGTTCAAATCAATTTGGGGCCTAATGTTGGGGATATTACTACTGGGCGTAAACCGGCCAGGACAAGCCGGGTTAACTTCATCAGTAGTTGAGTGTGATAAAATCCCATGAGGGCAGATGAGGGCTAAAGGCCCATAATCGGTTTAAGGCCTATAGCTATAAACCGGAGTCGGTATGTAACTTGTGTTATAAGTTAGGAATAGTGGAGACCGAACCGGACACATCTATGAGCCGGTACCGGGACTCTGTAAACCGACGGGCGTCCCCATGTATATAAGGGGACGATCCGGCGGCGGTTCAAGGAGAGACAACAACTCGAGACATAGGCGAAGCTTATTTGCTCCCTAGTCATCGAAACACCCATCAATTCCATCACAACTAGACATAGGCTTTTACCTTCATTGAAGGGGCCGAACTAGTATAAACTCTCTTGCGTCCTTGTGTCCGCTTTAACCCCTTCAAGCTAACTCGTAGCGATGGCTCCACGACTAAGTCCTTTCTCTAGGACATCTACCGTGACAAAACCACGACACATATTATGCGGCAATTGCTAACATGATTCGGACGGACTTCAGCTTCGCTACGGGTGAGAAGGTCTCATCGTAGTCAACCCCTTGAACTTGTCGATGACCCTTAGCGACAAGTCGAGCCTTATAGATGGTAACATTACCATCCGCGTCTGTCTTCTTCTTAAAGATCCATTTATTCTCTTTCGCTCGCCGATCATCGGGCAAGTCTGTCAAAGTCCATACCTTGTTTTCATACATGGATCCTATCTCGGATTGCATGGCTTCAAGCCATTTGTTGGAATCTGGGCCCGCCGTTGCTTCTTCATAGTTCGAAGGTTCACCGTTGTCTAACAACATGATTTCCAGGACAGGGTTGCCATACCATTCTGGTGTGGAACGTGTCCTTGTGGACCTTCGAAGTTGAGTAGCAACTTGATCCAAAGTACCTTGATCAGCATTATTAACTTTCTCTCTAGTCGGTGCAGGCACCACAGGAACATCTTCCTGAGCTGCGCTACTTTCCGGTTCAAGAGGCAGTACTTCATCGAGTTCTACTTTCCTCCCACTTACTTCTCTCGAGAGAAACTCTTTCTCCAGAAAGGACCCGTTCTTGGCAACAAAGATCTTCCCTTCGGATATGAGGTAGAAGGTATACCCAATGGTTTCCTTAGGGTATCCTATGAAGACACATTTTTCCGACTTGGGTTCGAGCTTTTCAGGTTGAAGTTTCTTGACATAAGCATCGCATCCCCAAACTTTTAGAAATGACAGCTTAGGTTTCTTCCCAAACCATAATTCATACGGCGTCGTCTCAATGGATTTAGACGGTGCCCTATTTAAAGTGAATGTAGCTGTCTCTAGAGCGTATCCCCAAAATGAAAGCGGTAAATCAGTGAGTGACATCATAGATCGCACCATATCCAATAGAGTGCGATTACGATGTTCGGACACACCGTTACGCTGAGGTGTTCCAGGCGGCGTGAGTTGTGAAACGATTCCACATTTCCTTAAGTGCGTACCAAATTCGTGACTTAAATATTCTCCCCCACGATCTGATCGTAAGAATTTTATCTTTCGGTCATGTTGATTCTCTACCTCATTCTGAAATTCCTTGAACTTTTCAAAGGTCTCAGACTTGTGTTTCATCAAATAGACATACCCATATCTACTTAAGTCATCAGTGAGAGTGAGAACATAACGATAGCCACCGCGAGCCTCAATGCTCATTGGACCGCAGACATCAGTATGTATAATTTCCAATAAGTTGGTTGCTCGCACCATTGTTCCGGAGAACGGAGTCTTGGTCATTTTACCCATGAGACATGGTTCGCATGTGTCAAATGATTCGAAATCAAGAGACTCCAAAAGTCCATCTGTATGGAGCTTCTTCATGCGTTTGACACCGATGTGACCAAGGCGGCAGTGCCACAGATATGTGGGACTATCATTATCAATCTTACATCTTTTGGTATTCACACTATGAATATGTGTAACATCACGTTTGAGATTCATTAAGAATAAACCATTGACTAGCGGGGCATGACCATAAAACATATCTCTCATATAAATAGAACAACCATTATTCTCGGATTTAAATGAGTAGCCATCTCGTATTAAACGAGATCTAGATACAATGTTCATGCTCAAAGCTGGCACTAAATAACAATTATTGAGGTTTAAAACTAATCCCGTAGGTAAATGTAGAGGTAGCGTGCCGACGGCGATCACATCGACCTTGGAACCATTCCCGACACGCATCGTCACCTCGTCCTTCGCTAGTCTCCGCTTATTCCGCAGCTCCTGTTTTGAGTTACAAATATGAGCAACGGCACTGGTATCAAATACCCCGGAGCTACTACGAGTACTGGTAAGGTACACATCAATTACATGTATATCACATATACCTTTAGTGTTGCCGGCCTTCTTGTCCGCTAAGTATTTGGGGAAGTTCCGCTTCCAATGTCCCTTTCCCTTGCAATAAAAGCACTCAGTCTTAGGTTTGGGTCCATTCTTTGACTTCTTCCCGGCAACTGGTTTACCGGGCGCGGCAACTCCCTTGCCGTCCTTCTTGAAGTTCTTCTTACCCTTGCCTTTCTTAAAACTAGTAGTTTTATTGACCATCAACACTTGATGTTCCTTTTTGATTTCCACCTCCATTGATTATAGCATTGAAAATACTTCAGGAATAGTTTTCACCATCCCTACATATTGTAGTTCATCACAAAGCTCTTGTAGCTAGGTGGGAGCGACTGAAGGATTCTGTCAATGAACGCCTCGCCCGAGAGGTTAATGTCCAGCTGGGACAAGCGGTTGTGCAACCCAGACATTTTGAGTATGTGCTCACTGACAGGACTATTTTCCTCCATCTTACAACTATAGAACTTGTCGGAGACTTCATATCTCTCGACCCGGGCATGATCTTGGAAAACCATTTTCAGCTCTTCGAACATCTCATATGCTCCGTGTCGCTCAAAATGCTTTTGGAGCCCCAGTTCTAAGCTGTAAAGCATGCCGCACTGAACGAGGGAGTAATCATCAGCACGTGACTGCCAAGCGTTCATGTCGTCTTGGTTCTCTGGGATGGGTGCATCACCTAGCGGTGCTTCTAGGACATATGCTTTCCTGGCAGCTATGAGGATGATCCTCAGGTTCTGGACCCAGTCCATATAGTTGCTGCCATCATCTTTCAGCTTGGTTTTCTCTAGGAACGCGTTGAAGTTGAGGTTGACATGAGCCTTGGCCATTTGATCTACAAGACATTTTGCAAAGATTTTTTAGACTAAGTTCATGATAATTAAGTTTATCTAATCAAATTATTTAATGAACTCCCACTCAGATTAGACATCCCTCTAGTCATCTAAGTGATACATGATCCGACTCAACTATACCGTGTCCGATCATCATGTGAGACGGACTAGTCGTCATCGGTGAACATCTCCATGTTGATCGTATCTACCATACGACTCATGTTCGACCTTTTGGTCTCTTGTGTTCCGAGGCCATGTCTGTACATGCTAGGCTCGTCAAGTCAACCTAAATGTTTTGCATGTGTAAATCTGGCTTACACCCGTTGTATGTGAACGTTAGAATCTATCACACCCGATCATCACGTGGTGCTTCGAGACAACGAACTTTCGCAACGGCGCACAGTTAGGGGGAACACTTTCTTGAAATTATTGTGAGGGATCATCTTATTTACTACCGTCGTTCTAAGAAAATAAGATGTAAAACATGATAAACATCACATGCAATCAAATAGTGACATGATATGGCCAATATCATTTTGCTCCTTTTGATCTCCATCTTCGGGGCGCCATGATCATCGTCGTCACCGGCATGACACCATGATCTCCATCATCATGATCTCCATCATCGTGTCTTCATGAAGTTGTCTCGTCAACTATTACTTCTACTACTATGGCTAACGGTTAGCGATAAAGTAAATTAATTACATGATGTTTTTGTTGACACGCAGGTCATAAATAAATTAAGACAACTCCTATGGCTCCTGCCGGTTGTCATACTCATCGACATGCAAGTCGTGATTCCTATTACAAGAACATGATCAATCTCATACATCACATATATCATTCATCACATCCTTTTGGCCATATCACATCACATGGCACATGCTGCAAAAACAAGTTAGACATCCTCTAATTGTTGTTGCAAGTTTTTACGTGGCTGCTATAGGTTTCTAGCAAGAACGTTTCTTACCTACGCCAAAACCACAACGTGATATGCCAATTTCTATTTACCCTTCATAAGGCCCATTTCATCGAATCCGATCCGACTAAAGTGGGAGAGGCAGACACCTGCTAGCCACCTTGTGCAACTAGTGCATGTCAGTCGGTGGAACCAGTCTCACGTAAGCGTACGTGTAAGGTCGGTCCGGGCCGCTTCATACCACGATGCCGCCGAATCAAGATAAGACTAGTAACGGCAATAAATTGACAAAATCAACGCCCACAACAACTTGTGTTCTACTCGTGCATAGAAACTACGCATGGACCTAGCTCATGATGCCACTGTTGGGGAACGTAGCAGAATTTTAAAATTTTCTACGCATCACCAAGATCAATCTATGGAGTCATCTAGCAACGAGGGAAAGGGGATTGCATCTTTATACCCTTGTAGATCGCGAGCAGAAGCATTCAAGAGAACAGGGTTGATGGAGTCGTACTCGTCGTGATCCAAATCACCAATGACCAAGTGCCGAACGGATGGCACCTCCGCATTCAACACACGTACGGTTGGGAAGACATCTCCTCCTTCTTGATCCAGCAAAGGGAAGGAGAGGTTGATGGAGATCCAGCAGCACGACAGCGTGGTGGTGGAAGCAGCGGTGATCTCGGCAGGGCTTCGCCAAGCTCCAACAAGAGAGAGAGAGAGAAAGAGGTGTTAATAGGGGAGAGGGAGGCGCCAAGGGCTTGGGTACGGCTGCCCTCCCCCCCACTATATATAGGGCCCCTAGGGGGGCGCCGGCCCTAGGAGATGCGATCTCCAAGAGGGGGCGGCGGCCAAGGGGGACTTGCCCCCCAAGCCAAGTGGGGCGCCCCCCACCGCTAGGGTTTCCAACCCTAGGCGCAGGGGGAGGCCCATGTGGGGCGCACCAGCCCACCAGGGGCTGGTTCCCCTCCCACTTCAGCCCATGGGGCCCTCCGGGATAGGTGGCCCCACCTGGTGGACCCCCGGGACCCTTCCGGTGGTCCCGGTACAATACCGATTACCCTCGATACTTTCCCGATGGCCGAAAACTGGACTTCCTATGTATAAATCTTCACCTCCGGACCATTCTGGAACTCCTCGTGACGTCCGGGATCTCATCCGGGACTCCGAACAATGTTCGGGTTACCGCATACTAATATCTCTACAACCCTAGTGTCACCGAACCTTAAGTGTGTAGACCCTATGGGTTCGGGAGACATGCAGACATGACCGAGACGACTCTCCGGTCAATAACCAACAACGGGATCTGGATACCCATGTTGGCTCCCACATGTTCCACGATGATCTCATCGGATGAACCACGATGTCGAGGATTCAATCAATCCCGTATTCAATTCCCTTTGTCAATTGGTACGTTACTTGCCCGAGATTCGATCGTCGGTATCCCAATACCTCGTTCAATCTCGTTACCGGCAAGTCACTTTACTCGTACCGTAATGCATGATCCCTTGACCAAACACTTGGTCACATTGAGCTCATTATGATGATGCATTACCGAGTGGGCCCAGAGATACCTCTCCGTCATACGGAGTGACAAATCCCAGTCTCGATCTATGTCAACCCAACAGATGCTTTCGGGGATACCTGTAGTATACCTTTATAGTCACCCAGTTACGTTGTGATGTTTGGTACACGCAAAGCACTCCTACGACATCCGGGAGTTACATGATCTCATGGTCTAAGGAAATGATACTTGACATTGGAAAAGCTCTAGTAGACGAACTACACGATCTTGTGCTATGCTTAGGATTGGGTCTTGTCCATCACATCATTCTCCTAATGATGTGATCCCGTTATCAATGACATCTAATGTCCATAGTCAGGAAACCATGACTATCTGTTGATCAACTAGCTAGTCAACTAGAGGCTCACTAGGGCCATGTTATGGTCTATGTATTCACACATGTATTATGATTTCCGGATAACACAATTATAGCATGAATAATAGACAATTATCATTAACAAGGAAATACAATAATAATCATTTTATTATTGCCTCTAGGGCATATTTCCAGCAACCTTCTCACGCGAAGGGTCCTGAAGAAACACGGTTGGCGCGCGGCTCCCGAGGTAGGTGAAAATCAAGCAGCTGATAGTCATAGATAGATTAAGCATGGAAAGCAAACATGCCCCTTGGTCAGGCCCGAGCGGCTTGGAGATGATGCAGCCCGAGGGGCGCCCCCGGCAAGGTAAGCTAAAGACATAAAAAGGGATACACGCCACAGGGACGGACCCACGCTTCCTGGGAATGATGCGTCCCTGAGGGTGCTCCCAGCTAAATAAACTTGGAAAATATCACCTGATTCTATTGATGAAGGAATGTTGGGGCAGCTGAAGGTACGCGGCGAAGGGGTTGTTCCTCACGAGCCACCGGGGCCCCGAGCCTCGGGAGGCTCTATGGGCCCAGGCGGTTCCTTGAGGACCGTTGCCATCTCCGCCAGAACTGCGTGATGGCCTCCTGAGTCGCTAGGACGCGCCACAAGTTGCGTTGGTAGGCGGATGCCACGCTCAGCAGGCCGAATGGCATGCGAACGTAGCTGTGCGGTGGGCCTTCTGATGACCCACAAGTATAGGGGATCTATCGTAGTCCTCTCGATAAGTAAGAGTGTCGAACCCAACGAGAAGCAGAAGGAAAATAAGCGGTTTTCAGCAAGGTATTCTCTGCAAGTACTGAAATAAGTGGTAACAGATAGTTTTGTGATAAGATAATTTGTAACGAGCAATAAGTAACAAAAGTAAATAAAGTGCACCAAGGTGTCCCAATCCTTTTTGTAGCAAAGGACAAGCCTGGACAAACTCTTATATAAGGAAAAGCGCTCCCGAGGACACATGGGAGTATCGTCAAGCTAGTTTTCATCACGTTCATATGATTCGCGTTCGGTACTTTGATAATTTGACATGTGGGTGGACCGGTGCTTGGGTGATGTTCTTACTTGAACAAGCATCCCACTTATGATTAACCTCTATTACAAGCATCCGCAACTACAACAAAAGTATTAAGGTAAACCTAACCATAGCATGAAACATATGGATCCAAATCAGCCCCTTACGAAGCAACGCATAAACTAGGGTTTAAGCTTCTGTCACTCTAGCAACCCATCATCTACTTATTACTTCCCAATGCCTTCCTCTAGGCCCAAATAATGGTGAAGTGTTATGTAGTCGACGTTCACATAACACCACTAGAGGCTAGACAACATACATCTCATCAAAATATCAAACGAATACCAAATTCACATGACTACTAATAGCAAGACTTCTCCCTTGTCCTCAGGAACAAACGTAACTACTCACAAAGCATATTCATGTTCATAATCAGAGGGGTAATAATATGCATAAAGGATCTAAACATATGATCTTCCACCAATTAAACCAACTAGCATCAACTACAAGGAGTAATTAACACTACTAGCAACCTACTAGCACCAATCCCGGACTTGGAGACAAGAATTGGATACAAGAGATGAAGTAGGGTTTTGAGATGAGATGGTACTGATGAAGATGTTGATGGAGATTGCCCTCTCCCGATGAGAGGAGCGTTGGTGATGACGATGGCGATGATTTCCCCCTCCGGGAGGGAAGTTTCCCTGGCAGAACAGCTCTGTCGGAGCCCTAGATTGGTTCCGCCAAGGTTCCGCCTCGTGGCGGCAGAGTTTCGTCCCGAAAGGTTGCTTTTGTTTTTTTTTCTCGACGAAAGACTTCATATAGCAGAATATGGTCATCAGAGAGCCACCAGGGGGCCCACGAGGTAGGGGGCACGCCCTAGGGGGGCCCACCCTCGTGGACAGGGTGTGGGCCCCCTGGTCTTCATCTTTGGCGAGGATTTTTCATTATTTATTATAAGGTATTCCTTGGAGTTTCAGGACATTTGGAGTTGTGCAGAATAGGTCTCTAATATTTGTTTCTTTTCCAGCCCAGAATTCCAGCTGCCGACGTTCTCCCTCCTTATGTAAACCTTATAAAATAAGAGAGAATAGCCATAAGTATTGTGACATAATGTGAAATAACAGCCCATAATGCAATAAATAATATCAATATAAAAGCATGATGCAAAATGGACGTATCAACTCCCCCAAGCTTAGACCTCGCTTGTCCTCAAGCGAAAGCCGATAACAGTAAATATGTCCCCATGTTTAGAGGTAGAGGCGTCGATAAAAATAAAATACGGACATGGAGGCATCATAATTATTCTCATAACAGCAACATATATAGATATTGTTATATGATTACTTATGTTCAAGTGATGATCTATTCACAATGCAAAAGTATGAATCAGAAACCTTATTGAGAACCAACAAACTATAACCTCAGTCATTGAAGCAATTGCAATTTATCATAACATCAGAAAGAGTCTATGTCAGAGCTAAAAAGCAAGTCCACATACTCAACTATCATCTAGTCCTTCATAATTGCTAACACTCACGCAATACTTGTGGTTACGGAGTTTTAATCGGACATAGAGAAAGATAGGGGCTTATAGTTTCGCCCCACAACCTTTTACCTTGAGGGTAATGTCAATAATAATAACTCATGCCCCCCTACATGCAATTAGATATATATATATATATATCAGATTCTTTCCAACATGCTGGGCTTGCCAAAGGATAAAATGAAAAAGGAAAGGTGAAGATCACCATGACACTTGCATAAGGTAGAAGATAATAATAAAAGATAGGCCCTTCGCAGAGAGAA
Organism: Triticum urartu; assembly: GCF_056163025.1. NCBI lineage: Eukaryota > Viridiplantae > Streptophyta > Magnoliopsida > Poales > Poaceae > Triticum > Triticum urartu. Next base: position 465,292,837 of record NC_141873.1, on the reverse strand, counting down.
GCAGAGGTTGCCATGCGCTTTTATGGTTGGATGCACAAAATCTTAATGCGAAATAACGTCACTTTATATTGCCCCTTGTGATATGAACCTTTATTATGCAGTCTGTTGCTTTTATTACTTCCACATCACAAGATCGTATAAAGCTTATTTCTCCCACACTGATCATACATATTTAGAGCAATTTTTATTGCTTTGCACCGATGACAACTTACTTGAAGGATCTTACTCAATCCATAGGTAGATATGGTGGACTCTCATGGCAAAACTGGTTTAAGGGTATTTGGAAGCACAAGTAGTATGTCTACTTGGTGCTGAGAATTTGGTTAGCATAAGGGGGAAAGGCAAGCTCAACATGTTGGATGATCCATGACAACATACTTTATCTCGGATATAAGAAAACATAACCCATTACGTTGTCTTCCTTGTCCAACATCAACTCTTTAGCATGTCATATTTTGATAAGTGCTCCCAATCATAAAAGATGTCAATAATAGTATATTTATATGTGAAACCTCTCTTTCCTTATTACCTCCTATTAATTGCAACGATGACCAAAGCTATGTCTGCCAACTCCCAACAACTTTTAATTGTCACACTCTTTCTTTGTGAAGTCATTACTATCAATAAGATCAATATGAACTTTTGTTTCTTCTTATTATTTTTCTCTTTTCTTTTATTCACCCAAGATCATAGCAAGAAAATCAACCCCTTGACTCAACACTAATCTTTATTATATAGCTCACGGACTTGATTACAAAGAGAGATCATAAGGCAAAACTCAAAACTAGATCATGCCATAAACTTTATTCTACTAGATCAAAATACTACTAATAGGATCAAACTAAGGAAAACGGTAAAGATAGGAGTTGTGATTGTGGTACAATACCGGGGCACCTCCCCCAAGCTTGGCAGTTGCCAAGGGGAGTGCCCATTGCCATGTTATTATATATCCTTGGTTGGTGAAGATGGAGGTGATGGATAGTCGCACATCGAGCGTAAGAGGTCCTCTAGCTTGCGAATAATGCCCTTGAGTGCAAAGATATGCTCCTTCAACAAAATATTTTCACTTGTGAGATACTTGTTTTGAATACGAGTTAACTCAATCATCTAGAAAGCTTCGATCTCAGTTGGGGTAAGAAGGTTGTGATCAAGTTGAAGGATGTCTTCTGTTGCCGGAGCTTGGTTCTCCGTGGCCGTCTTGATCCCTTCATCCTTGTTGATCTCCATGGGTTCTTCCCTCTTCAACTCTATCTTCATTAGCCAGGCATCTTTGTCACCGTTGTTGGAGGGGGACGACATGATGTCTGGCCTTGACAACCCAGACAGAGAACAGCCCAAAACAAGAACAGAGGATATTTGCGTGATACGGGAGTCAAAACCTTTGGGAGAATATATAGTGAATTTTTACCGACCAAAATACGTATCGTGCAGGAAAACGGAGTCCGTAAGGCACACGAGGTGCTCACGAGGTAGGGGGCATGCCCAGGGGGGTAGGGTGCACCCTCCACCCTCGTGGGGCCCTCGTGTCCTTCCCAGACTAGGATTTTTATACGGAGACATACCTTATGCCCAATATGCCTTATGTTCTAGTTCGAGAGGTAAGTGACATGCTTTTCCATATACCATTTGATACGGAGACATACCCATAGGATTTTTATATGCATTCTATAGGCCCATAATGCATCATCAAGTTTCTTGGACCAATTCTTTCTAGACCTATTGACAGTCTTTTGCAAAATTAATTTGAGTTCTCTATTACTCAATTCTACTTGACCACTAGACTGTGGGTGATATGGAGATGCAATTCTATGATTGACGTCATATTTAGCAAGCATTTTACGGAAAGCACCATGAATAAAATGTGAACCACCATCAGTCATTAAATATCTAGGGACTCCAAACCACGGAAAAATAACTTATTTAAGCATTTTAATAGAAGTGTTATGATGAGCACTACTAGTTGGAATAGCTTCTACCCACTTAGTAACGTAGTCAACAGCAACTAAAATATGTGTATATCCATTAGAGGCAAGAAAATGTCCCATATAATCAAAGCCCCAAACATCAAACGGTTCAATAACAAGTGAATAATTCATAGGCGTTTCTTGACGTCTACTAATATTACCAATTCTTTGACATTCATCACAAGATAGGACAAACTTACGAGCATCCTTGAAGAGAGTAGGCCAATAAAAACCGGATTGCAATACCTTATGTGCAGTTCTATCTCCCGCCTGGTGTCCTCCATAAGTTTCGGAGTGGCACTTGCATAGGATCTATTCCTGTTCATGCTTAGGTACACAACGTCTAATAACACCATCTACTCCTTCTTTATAAAGATGTGGGTCATCCCAAAAGTAATGTCTCAAATCATAGAAGAACTTTTTCTTTTGTTGGTATGTGAAGCTAGGTGGTATGAATTTAGCAACAATGTAATTAGCATAATCAGCATACCAAGGAGTACTAAGAGAAGTACTTATGACATTTAATTGTTCATCAGGAAAGCTATCATCAATAGGTAGTGGGTCATCAAGAACATTCTCTAACCTAGATAAGTTGTCTGCAACGGGGTTCTCAGCTCCTCTTCTATCAACAATATGCAAATCAAATTCTTGTAGCAAGAGAACCCATCTAATAAGTCTAGGTTTAGCATCTTTCTTCTCCATAAGATATTTAATAGCAGCGTGATCAGTGTGGATAGTTACTTTAGAATCAATAATGTAAGGTCTGAACTTATCACAAGCAAATACAACTGCTAAAAGTTCGTTTTCAGTAGTAGCATAATTTCTTTGAGCATTGTCTAGAGTCTTACTAGCATAATGGATAATATTTAATTTCTTATCAACTCTTTCCCCTAGAACAGCACCTACAGCATAATCGCTAGCACCACACATAATTTCAAAGGGTAAATTCCAATCAGGTGGTTGAACAATAGGTGCAGAGACTAATGCCTTCTTAAGTATTTCAAATGCTTCTACACAATCATCATCAAAGACAAATGGTATATCTTTTTGTAATAAATTAGTCAGAGGCCGAGAATTTTTTTGAGAAGTCCTTAATGAACCTCCTATAAAATCCGGCGTGACCAAGGAAACTTCTTATACCTTTGATGTCCTTGGGACACAACATCTTTTCAATAGCATCAACCTTGGCTTTATCAACTTCAATACCTCTTTCAGAAACTTTATGCCCCAAGACAATACCTTCATTAACCATAAAGTGGCACTTTTCCCAATTCAAGACAAGATTAGTTTCTTCACATCTCTGCAAAACTCGATCAAGATTGCTCAAGCAATCAACAAAAGAAGATCCATAGACGGAAAAGTTTTCCATGAAAACCTCACAAATCTTTTCACAAAAGTCAGAGAATATAGCCATCATGCATCTTTGAAAGGTAGTAGGTGCATTACATAAACCAAAAGGCATACGTCTATAAGCAAAAGTACCAAAAGGGCATGTAAAAGTAGTCTTTGATTGATCTTTAGCCGACACAGGTATTTGAGAGAAACCAGAATAACCATCTAGAAAGCAGTAGTGTGTATGTTTGCATAATCTTTCTAGCATTTGATCGATAAAAGGTAAGGGGTAATGATCTTTCTTAGTAGCCTTATTTAATTTGCAGAAACCAATTACCATCCTATAACCTGTAATAATTCTTTGTGGAATCAATTCATCTTTATCATTAGGAACAACAGTAATACCTCCCTTCTTAGGGACACAATGAACATGACTTACCCACTGACTATCAGCAACGGGATAAATTATACCTGCCTCCAGAAGCTTTAGTATTTCTTTTCTTACCACTTCTTCCATTTTAGGATTCAGACGTCGTTGAGGATCACAAACTGGTTTGGCATCTGCTTCCAAATTTATTTTATGTTGACATAGAGTGGGACTAATGCCCTTAAGATCATCAAGAGTATATCCAATAGCATCACGGTGCTTCTTCAGAGTTTTCAATAATATTTCTTCTTCATGCTCTGAAAGGTTAGCACTAATAATAACAGGATATAACTTCTTTTCATCAAGATAAGCATATTTAAGATTATCAGGCAACGGTTTAAGCTCAAACACAGGATCACCCTTAGGTGGAGGGGGGTCCCCTAGGATGTCAACAAGCAAATTGTGTTTCAGAATAGGTTCCTGTTTAAAGAATACCTCATCTATTTCCCTTCTTTAATTCATAAACATATCATTCTCATGGTCTAGCAAATATTGTTCTAAAGGATCACTAGGAGGTACAACAATAGAAGCAAGACCAATAATTTCATTCTTACTAGACAATTCTTCTTCACGGTGTTGTTTACTAAATTTAGAGAAATTAAATTCATGAGTCCTATCATCTAAACCGACAGTAACAACATCCCTTGTGCAATCTATGGTAGCATTAACAGTATTTAAGAAGGGTCTACCAAATATAATGGGACAAAAACTATCTTGTGGGGAACCAAGAACAAGAAAATCAGCAGGATATTTAGTTTTCCCACACAAGACTTCAACATCTCTAACAATTCCCATAGGTGAAATAGTATCTCTATTAGCAAGCTTAATAGTGACATCAATTTCTTCTAACTCAACAGGTGCAATGTCATGCATAATTTCTTTGTATAAGTCAATAGGTATTGCACTAGCACTAGCACCCATATCACATAAGCCATGATAACAATGTTCTCCTATTTTAACAGAAATAACAGGCACGCCTACCACAGGTCTATTTTTATCTTTAGCACAAGGTTTAGCAATTCTAGCAGTTTCACCGCAGAACTGAATAACATGCCCATCAATATTATTAGACAAGAGATCTTTAACAATAGCAGTATTAGGTTCTACTTTAACTTGCTCAAGAGGTGTATATGTTTTAATATTGCTTTTATGAACCACAGTTGAAGCTTTAGCATGATCCTTTATCCTAACAGGGAAAGGTGGTTTCTCAACATAACAAGTAGGAACAACAGGATCATTATAAGTGACAGTCTTTTCTTCAACTTTAATAGGTGCAGCTACTTATACTTCTATGGGAGGATGATATTTAAACCACTTCTCCTTAGGGAGATCAACATAAGTAGCAAAAGATTCACAAAAAGAAGCTACTATCTCAGAATCAAGTCCATATTTAATGCTAAACTTACGGAAAATATCGGTATCCATAAAAGATTTAACACAATCAAACTTAGGTGTCATACCTGACTCCTTACCTTCGTCGAGATCCCAATCTTCAGAGTTGCGTTTAATTCTATCCAATAAATCCCATCTAAATCCAATAGTCTTCATCATAAAAGAGCCAGCACAAGAAGTATCGAGCAGGTTGCGATTATTTTCAGAAAGTCGAGCATAATTTTTTTGAAGAATTGTTTCTCTTGGGAGCTCATGATTGGGGCATGAATATAACATTGATTTAAACCTCCCCAAGCTTGAGCGATGCTTTCTCCTTCGCGAGGCCAAAAATTATATATATAATTGCAGTCACGATGAACAAGATGCATAGGGTAATACTTTTGATGAAATTCCAATTTCAATCTTCTATAGTTCCATGATCTCGTATCATCACATAGCCTATACCATGTCAATGTGTATCCCTTCAAAGATAAAGGGAAGACCTTATTCTTAGCAACATCATCGGGTATACCTACAAGCTTAAATAATCCACAAACTTCATCCACATATATTAGGTGTTCATCAGGATGCTTTGTTCCATCTCCTATAAAAGGATTAGCTAGCAGTTTTTCTATCATACCCGAAGGATACTCATAAGGAATTTCATTTTTCAATAGTTTTAGTAGGTTGAGGAGCAACTCTTTGCTCTACTGGTCGGGGTGAAGATATCCCGAACAAGCCCCTCAGAGGATTACTTTCCAAAGTAACAAGTGACAGTAAATTTCAGCACACTATATAAATTTTTCCTTACCAAATTCCACCTACCAAAGGCGCTTCACTCCCCGGCAACGGCGCCAGAAAAGAGTCTTGATGACCCACAAGTATAGGGGATCTATCGTAGTCTTTTCGATAAGTAAGAGTGTCGAACCCAACGAGGATCAGAAGGAAATGATAAGCAGTTTTCAGCAAGGTATTCTCTGCAAGTACTGAAATAAGTGGTAACAGATAGTTTTGTGATAAGATAATTTGTAACGAGCAACAAGTAACAAAAGTAAATAAAGTGCAGCAAGGTGGCCCAATCCTTTTTGTAGCAAAGGACAAGCCTGGGCACACTCTTATATAAGGAAAAGCGCTCCCGACGACACATGGGAATATCGTCAAGCTAGTTTTCATCACGTTCATATGATTCGTGTTCGGTACTTTGATAATTTGACATGTGGGTGGACCGGTGCTTGGATGCTTTTCTTACTTGAACAAGCATCCCACTTATGATTAACCTCTATTGCAAGCATCCGCAACTACAACAAAACTATTAAGGTAAACCTAACCATAGCATGAAACATATGGATCCAAATCAGCCCCTTATGAAGCAACGCATAAACTAGGGTTTAAGCTTCTGTCACTCTAGCAACCCATCATCTACTTATTACTTCCCAATGCCTTCCTCTAGGCCCAAATAATGGTGCAGTGTTATGTAGTCGACGTTCACATAACACCACTAGAGGCTAGACAACATACATCTCATCAAAATATCAAACGAATACCAAATTCACATGACTACTAATAGCAAGACTTCTCCCTTGTCCTCGGGAACAAATGTAACTACTCACAAAGCATATTCATGTTCATAATCAGAGGGGTAATAATATGCATAAAGGATCTGAACATATGATCTTCCACCAATTAAACCAACTAGCATCAACTACAAGGAGTAATTAACACTACTAGCAACCTACTAGCACCAATCGCGGACTTGGAGACAAGAATTGGATACAAGAGATGAAGTAGGGTTTTGAGATGAGATGGTGCTGATGAAGATGTTGATGGAGATTGCCCTCTCCCGATGAGAGGAGCGTTGGTGATGATGATGGTGATGATTTCCCCCTCCGGGAGGGAAGTTTCCCCGGCAGAACAGCTCTGTCAGAGCCCTAGATTGGTTCCGCCAAGGTTCCGCCTCGTGGCGGCGGAGTTTCGTCCCGAAAGGTTGCTTATGGTTTTTTTCTCGGCGAAAGACTTCATATAGCAGAAGATGGTCATCGAAGAGCCACCAGGGGGCCCACGAGGTAGGGGGGCACGCCCTAGGGGGGAGCCCCCATCCTCGTGGACAGGGTGTGGGCCCCCTGGTCTTCATCTTTGGCGAGGATTTTTCATTATTTATTATAAGGTATTCCATGGAGTTTCAGGACTTTTGGAGTTGTGCAGAATAGGTCTCTAATATTTGCTCCTTTTCCAGCCCAGAATTCCAGCTACCGGCATTCCCCCTCCTTATGTAAACCTTATAAAATAAGAGAGAATAGCCATAAGTATTGTGACATAATGTGAAATAACAGCCCATAATGCAATAAATATCGATATAAAAGCATGATGCAAAATGGACGTATCACCTTCGCAGCGTCCCACGCGTGAAGGCCAGAAGAGCTCCTGAGACGCGGCCCTGTTGAGCCCTGGGACGTCGATGCAGACGCGCAGCCCGACATCCTCACCTGGATGGGGAGCTGCGCCAGGTGAGCAGCGATCGCCGTGCATGGCCCTCGCATCCTGCAGTTCCTAAGTGGTCTTGGTAATAAACTCCTGAGCACTGGGCGCTCCTCGCCCTGTATCCTTCTGAGGGAAACGTGCCACGAAGCATGCCTCCAAATGGTGCCCGAGCGCCTCCCTCATAATGTTGGCAAGGTCTGAGGCCCTCCAGAAGAAAGCCCCCGAGCCCTGCCCGAGGAGGGCGCCGGGCGCGCCTTCCTATGTGACAGAGGGAGGAGCCCCAGGTGCGGGCGCTGATCCTGACGTGGCGCCACTTGTGGCGCCATTCTCCTGAGGCCCGACACGAAGTAACTGCTTCTTCTTCTTGGGGATGGCCTCAGGAGGGTACTCGCCCTTGATGTCGGGGTCATCGATTGCTGGAGCTTGGAAGGCACGCTCGAGGGAGCACACCACGTCTCTTTCTTCGCCAGGGACCGTGATGATTCCGCCGCTTCCTGGCATCTTAAGGACGTTGTAGCCGTGGTGGGTCACCGCCACGAACTTAGCCAGGGCTGGATACCCGAGGATAGCATTGTACCGCAGACGGATGTGGGCGACGTCGAAGTCGATGAGCTCGATGCGGTAGTTGTCGCGTTGTTCGAAGGTGACTGGGAGGCGGACCTGACCTATCGGGGTGGTGGAGCCATTGGTCACTCCTGAGAAAGGCTTGGTAGGCTGAAGCTGATCGTAGGGCACTTGAAGGTTCTCGAACATCTCGACGAACAGGACATTAAGCCCTGCGCCGCCGTCGATGAGTCTTGGTGACTTGCACGTTGCTGATAACGGGTGAACAGAGCATCGGGAGAGCGCCAGCGGTGGCCGCGCACTTGAGTTGGTCTGTCGAGCTGAAGGTAATAGCACAATTGGACCACTTGAGCGGGCGTGTAGCCTCGAGCTTGGGAAGGGCTACGTGCACCTTGCGAGCAAACTGCTTGAAGATACACTGTGAGGCTGGGGCTTGAGCTCTGCCCAAGATGCAGGCGATAGCACGCGGCTCCTGGAAGCCCCCAGCCCCCTCATCTTGGTGGTGGTCATCGTTCCTTCTTGGTTGTATTCTTTTCTCGAGTTGGCTTAACCTTTTCAAGGTTCTTTGGTCTCACTTTTTTGTCAAAGAAGTAACTTAGTTTTACCTCTTCTCTTTCTCTTCCTTTTCCCTCTGGTGCCATTCTAGATCTCGGGACGAGATCCTCTCGTAGTGGTGGAGTGTTTTAACGCCCCGAGACCGATGTGCCAGGTGTCCTCCAGTTATTCGCTGTTTTTGCCTTGTCATTGCTTGCGTGTCATGCATCTCATATCATGTCATCATGTGCATTTCATTTGCATACATGTTCATCTCATGCATCCGAGCATTTTCCCCGTTGTCCGTTTTGCAATCCGGCGCTCCTATGTCATCCGGTGTCCCTTTCTACCCCTTTTCGTGTGCGGGTGTTAAACGTTTTCGGATTGGACCGAGACTTGTCTTGCGGCCTTGGTTTACTACCGGTAGACCGCCTGTCAAGTTTCGTGCCATCTGGACTTCGTTTGATACTCCAACGGTTAACCGAGGGACCGAAAAGGCCTCGTGTGTGTTGCAGCCACAACACCCTTCCAAAGTGGCCCAAAACCCACCTAAGACCTCTCCATCATCTCGGACGTTCGATCACGATCGCGTGGCCACAAACCGCACCTCATTTGGACTCTCCTAGCTCCCTCTACCTATAAATATGTGATCCCCTCCGAAATTCGCGCAGATGAAACCCTAAAAACTCCTCCCCGCGCCACCGGACACTTCCTCCCGCGCCAGCCGGACATGTCCACCCCACCGCCACATCACTCTGGCCAATCCGGTGTTGCCACGTCGCCTCCGCCACCTCCCTCCTCCAATAGGGCGCCGCCACCTCAGGCCCCATCCGTCCAGCGCCCGCCGCGGCCCGCCAGGCCCGCGTCCGGCCCGCGGGCCCAGCGCCGTGCCCGCCGCCCGAGCGCCGCTGCTCGCCCGCGCCGCCGGAGCTCTCCCACCGGCGACCCCATCGCGCCGACGGCGACCTCCACCGCGCCATCTCCGCCGCTGTTGCCGGCACACTCCCGCATCCGCTCCTCCGCACCGCGCCTCCACGACGGCTCGCCGCGCCGCCGCACTGTGCTCGCTGCACCGCCGTGTGCCTCCATCGCCGGCGGGCGCCACCTTCTCTACCACCGCGACGCCGCCGTCCTTCCGTCGTTGCCACCAACCGCCGACCTCGCTGGCCCCGCGTCCGCTGCGAGCTCCACCCCGCGCCACCCTGCGCGCCGCGCTGTCGTCTCGGCTCCGATCCACCGACCCACTTCGCTGGAGCCACCGTGCTGCACGTCGCCGGAGTTCAGCACCTCGCCGGAGAAGAGACGGGACGAGATCCACCCGCGCGTCCATCCAAACCCCCCATCTCAGACCTGCACCGAGCCATCCCGCACCGCTCCGTCCCGTTGACTTTCTCGGAGAGGTTGAAATTCCACTAAGTCTCCAGATCTGCTTATTTTTATGCCATATTCATCGCATCATAACTCTGCATCCGTAGCTCCGATTCGTGCGTGTAGCATATCGAAATGTTCGTCTCGACGAGTACATCATTTCATATCAGTGCATCATTTTCATTTGAGCTTATCTTGATGCCCGAAATGCTGTTGGAAGAGGGCTATGTGATGATTATTTTAGATCTGTTTCAGCAAATAGCCTTTTATCATTTTTGCCATGATTAATGTGTGCATGCTATGATCCTGAGCTCTACATGTGTTTTGATGTATGCCATGCCATCTTTACAGGGTGTATGCCATGTATTTTTGTGATCTTTGTGGTGACTAGCACCAGCATGCAAAGTAGCTTACTCGATGATGCTGATTTCAAGGACTTACAATTTCACTAAGTCCTTGTCCTGATTTTGTTATTATGCCATATGTTCATGTTGTTTCCTATTGATTTGTGCCTCTTTTGAGGATGATCAGTAAGGATGTTTTGTTAATATTGTGGTGCTCTATCCATCCATGTCTTTGTTTGCATTTATGGAGCACCCTAGATTGAGTCAATCGAGCTCTACTGTTGTTATAAAATGTTCCTGGCAGATTGTTGACATGTTTAGCGATTTTGCCGAGGTTGTTGTTGTTGATCCGTGCATGCTATGTTGTTGTTCTTGCCATGTCTAGATTCTATGCCATGTCTTCTTGATGGGTGTATGCTTAGTTTGTCATGCCATGCTCTGTAGTGAGTGCATTGAGCTCGTAAACATGCCTACATGTTAATTGTTTTGCCATGCTCCAGTTTTTCACTAAGTCTGAATCTGTTTATGTTTTTGCTATGTTCACATGCTTGCAATTGTATTTTCTGATCCATTTTGGCTCAAGGTCACTAAGGGACTTTTGTTAAGTGCTTAGAGTAGCTTCATGCCATGCCTTGCTTTGCCATGATATGTTCCTGTAGCATGTAGTTTTCATGCTCTAAAGATTGGTACCTGATGATAAATTCTAGACTTGTGTTAATTTCACCAAGTCTGAAACCTGTTATCATTTGCTCTTTTGCCATGCTTGTTTGAACCTGTTATTGGATGAATTAGCCGTAGCTCAGTGTTCATCTTTTGTCAAGCATCATGAGTGGATCTCTGCCATGTATTTTGTTGCCATGTTTGAGTGCTGTAGCATATTTGTCTTTATGCATTTAGATGGCTACTTGCTGATTATCGCAGACCGGTGCCATATTTGTTTTGCTTGCCATTTCCAAACCGTGCATCCGATTCCGGTGATCTTTATATCGATTTCAATCGATTTCACCTCCCCTTTCCAGTGGCACTCTTGGATTTCCAGGTTGAGGCCAGGTTCAATCATTCCTTTCCAACTCATGCATATGCATCGCATACCGCATCCCGCATATCATACCATGTTCATGTGTTGGTTGTTTACTATGTTGTGTGCTTGTTTCCGGTGTTGCTTCTTCGGGTTAGTTCCGATTACGTCGTGTGTGTGAGGACCCGTTCGACTACATCTGTTTGTCTTCTTCATGGACTCGTTCTTCTTCCTTGCAGGATTTCAGGCAAGATGACCATACCCTCGAAATCACTTCGATCTTTGCTTGCTAGTTGCTCGCTCTTTTGCTATGCCTATGCTGCGATACCTTCCACTTGCTTATCATGCCTCCCATATTGTTAAGCCAAGCCTCTAACCCACCTTGTCCTAGCAAAACTTTGTTTGGCTATGTTACCGCTTTGCTCAGCCCCTCTTATAGCATTGTTAGTTGCAGGTGAAGATTGGAGTTTGTTCCATGTTTGGAACATGGATATTTTGTTGGGACATCACAGTATCTCTTATTTAATCAATGCATCTATATACTTGGTAAAGGGTGGAAGGCTCGGCCTTATGCCTGGTGTTTTGTTCCACTCTTGTCGCCCTAGTTTCCGTCATATCGGTGTTATGTTCCCGGATTTTGCGTTCCTTAATTTGGGTTATAATGGGAACCCCTTGACAGTTCGCCTTGAATAAAACTCCTCCAGCAAGGCCCAACATTGGTTTTACCATTTGCCACCTAGCCTTTTCTTTCCCTTGGGTCGGCCAGCCCAAGGGTCATCTTTATTAAACCCCCCGGGCCAGTGCTTCTCTAAGGGTTGGTCCAACCCAGAGCACCGTGCGGGGCCGTCCCTTGGCAACTTGGGTTACGTTGGCACCTGTACACTTAGCTTATCCGGTGTGCCCTGAGAACGAGATATGTGCAGCTCCTATCGGGATTTGTCGGCACAGTGGGTGGTCTTGCTGGACTTGTTTTACCATTGTCGAGGATGTCTTGTAACCTATGCCGAGTCTGATCGGAATGTCTTGGGAGAAGGAATATCCTTCGTTGACCGTGAGAGCTTGTGATGGGCTAAGTTGGGACACCCCTGCAGGGATTTGAACTTTCGAAAGCCATGCCCGCTGTTATGGGCAGATGGGAATTTGTTAATGTCCGGTTTGTAGAAAACCTGAAGTTGATCTTAATTAAAATGCACCAACCGCGTGTGTAACCATGATGGTCTCTTCTCGGCGGAGTCCAGGAAGTGAACACAGTGTTGGAGTAATGCTTGACGTAGGTTGTTCTACGATCACTTCTTGATCATAGTTTCTCGATCGTGCTTTGCCTTCTCTTCTCGCTCTCATTTACGTATGTTAGCCACCATATATGCTAGTCGCTTGCTGCAGCTCCACCTCATACCTGTTACCTTACCCATAAGCTTAAATAGTCTTGATCGCGAGGGTGTGAGATTGCTGAGTCCCCGTGACTCACAGATACATCCAAAACCAGCTTGCAGGTGCCGTTGAACCATGCAGATGGCGCAACCAAGCTCAAGGAGGAGCTCGATGAAGATCTTGTCCTTTGTGTTGTTTCGTTCTAGTTGATCAGTAGTGGATCCCAGTTGGGGTCGATCGGGGATCTGTGTAGCATTTGGGGTAGTCTTCTGTTATTTTGGTTCCGTAGTCGGACCTTGTGTGTATCTGGATGATGTAATGCTTTATTCATGTAATTGTGTGAAGTGGCGATTGTAAGCCAACTATGTATCTCTGTCCCTTATGTATTACATGGGTTGTGTGAAGATTACCTCACTTGCGACATTGCTTTCAATGCGGTTATGCCTCTAAGTCGTGCTTCGACACGTGGGAGATATAGCCGCATCAAGGGCGTTACAAGTTAAGTTCAGTTTCGACAGTTAAGTTCAGTTTCGACTGTTAAGTTCACAGACGAGCGGTTGATGTATTTTACATCTAGCACTTTGTGGTTATGTATTTTACGTCATGTATTGGAGATGCTATTAGAATTCCACTCAGGTTAACGTTGTTCGTTGTCTCTCTTGTCCTGCTTCAGCCTCGGCGTCGTACAACTCGCCGGAGCTACTCCAACGACGAAACCCTCCATCACAGCGGAGCAGTACCTCGGGCTCCATCTCCAGACGCCTAAGATCTTCTTCCCCTCCTCCGACAGCCAAGTCAGCCGGAGCATCCTCACCGGCCAACCCAATCACGCTGAGATCGACATGGCTTCGCCAAAGAGGTTCTACACTTGTTGCATCTCTTTTTTACTCTACATGTTATATATATTGTCCACTGAGCACACGGATTTGTTCCTTTAGTGTCTCCTTGAAATAAAAAACGTAGGAATTTTAATTTTCACTTGTTCTCCTTTTCAACTTCCTATTCATGAAGCACAAGACTATGAGATAGTAGCATAATAGCATTATAACCGTACATTTTCTTGTGGTTTGACTTAATGTCACCATGCTTCTTTGCATCATGTGATCTTCCAATTGTTGTGAATCAAACACCCAGATTGGCAGAAATCTTGTGTTTTTAAATTCTCTGTTTTGCACGTGCATTCCTATCCTATTCCTGTCTATTTCCTATCCCTGCATTGTTGGAATCCTCCAATTCAAACGAGCCCTTACAGAATTACTTCTTACAGATAGTTGTCAAAGAAAACCTTGTGTGGTTTCTCCTGCTCCTGCTGCGCCGTCGTCCACCCCAGCTCAGCTGCTCCAACGACAGAAGGGTCCAGCACAACAGGGATCCGGCCTCCAGACTGTCTTTCGCCGCCTCAGATCTTCTTCCCCGCCACTGGCAGCCATGAAAACTGCACTACCATCATCAACCGAGCAGATGACCTCGAGGACTACACGGGTACGCAAGAGAGGTCTCACTCTTTCGTGTCTGCTTATGTTATGCATCGCTTAATATTACATGCTACTTTATCGTCCTATTCACCGATTAGACTCTAAGTCAGCTCCAAACTAATGGTCAAACTTGAGTTTTTAAATGGTTGTGGGGTACATATAGGGGCTGCTATCAATTCTATCTATCTACTATCTGGTTAATCTCCGGTGTCTACTATGAGTTTCATGTTGGGTGGGAAACAAACAGTAAAGATGCCATTATCTGTATTTTTTAACTGAAGCCATTATCTGCCTGCTATTATTAGTTTTGGGTCTATCCACAGGTTGCTACCATCACTCTGGATTTCTGCATGCACTCCTTACATAATCTCACTATGTTTTATTCCTATGCATGACAGTTATTGTAAACATTGGAACTGAACATGTAGAGCAAAAGAGACGAGCCTTGCGTGGCAATAAAATTTCATGCAGACGTCGCTCCATGGTAGGCGCAAAGGCAGCCCCCCTCCACGCATTTCAGATTGTAATTGAGAGGAAGATATCTGTTCTGAGGGGGATTCAGAAGGAGAAGACAACTCCTATTTACCCCCTAAGGTCTTCGCTCTAACTTGGCATGCTGATGTTGGTTATATCATGCATATGGTGTCTTGCATTTCTTACTTTATACATCAAATATGTCATATGCTTAGTTTAGACATCCTTTGTGCGAATGCCATCTGTTTAGTTTATTCATCGTTTATGTGAATTATGCAACGCCATCTTGTTTAGCCAGGCATCATATATGTGAATTTTGCAATGCCATCCTACTTAGCCAGTCATCTTATATGTAAATTATATCAGGCCATCCTTTTTTTGGGTTACATATTACATTTGTCAAAAATGTTATTACATTCAACTGCTCTTCGTGTGCATCAGCCATTTGACACAGTGATGGCAAATTCTGGAGTGAAAACAAGGTTTCAGAGCAGACTATGCTATCTGACGAAGCGCATATCTCGCTGGTTACGGATAGCTCCTCAGAGGAGGATTCAGAGACAGATGGCCAGTCCTATTCCCCCCCCCCCCCCGAGGTGTATGCTCTAACTTGGCAGGGTTATGTTGCTCATATCATGCGTATGGTGTCTCGCATTGCTATGTCATTTGATTAGTTTAGACATGCTTTGTGTGAATGCCACCTGTTCAGTGTCTAATTACCATATATGTGAATTATGCATTGCCATCTTGTTGCAAGACATTATATATGTGAATTATACAATGCTATCTTGTTGCAAAGGCATTATATATGTGAATTATGCAATGCCATGCTGTTTAGCCAATCATCATGTATGTGAATTATATCATGCTATCATTTTTTTGTATTACGTGTTCCATTTGTCGACAACGTTTGTATATTCAACTACTCTTCCTGTGCATCAGCCATTTGAAGCGGTGATGGAAGTATCTGGAGTGAAAACAAGGTATTCAGAGCAAACAATGCTACCTGCTGAAGCAGACATCTTGCTGGTTACAGAGAGCTCCTTCGAGGAGGATTTAGAGACTGATGACCAGTCCTATTTTACCCCTAAGGTCTATGCTCAAACTTGGCAGGGTTATATTACCCATGTCATGCATGTTGTCTTGCATTGCTTAGTTTTTACATCATATATGGATTGTCATCTGCTTAGTTGCTTACTATATAAATCATATATTTGAATTATATCATGCCATCATGTTTACATAGTACATACACATCATCTATCTGAATTATGGCATGGCAACCCATTTAATAAAGACATCATATAGTTATATCATCTCATCCTATTTAGTGTTTACAGTCATCATATTTTGAATTATGGCATTCTATCCGTGAATGTATGTGAATTATGACATGCCAACCTATTTAATAAACACATTATATAGTTATGTCATGTCATCCTGTTTACATAGTCTCATATTTTGAACTATGTCTTTCCATCTTTTTTAGTTAGCCATCATAATGTGAAATTGTGTCATGCTATCCTGTTTAGTTAGCCATCATATATGTGAAATTGTGTCATGCTATCCTGTTTGGTTAGACAACATAAATATGAATTATTTCATGCCCTCCTTTATTCCCCACTATCCATTGCACCTGTCTATCATACAATGTCTATACTTTCAATTACTTTTCTTGTTTATCAGCCATTTGAATTGGAGAGCGTGATGGCAGTATCTAAGGGAGTACCAACACGGTCTTTAGAAAAGATAGTGCTACCAGTTGATGCAGATAGAACCATGGTTGTACTTGCCCAAGGACTAGATCCACCGCACATAACCCAGACTCTCGCAGATTGTACCCCTACCCAGTTGGACAGAGAACCAGCTACACCCCTTCTAACCCCAACCCCGGCAGATAGTAACCCAGGTCCAGTTGACACAGCACCATCTCCACCATAGAGCACCCAAACACGAGCAGTTAGTAAGGGAACTGCAGTGCCCAAAGCACGAGGACCACCACTCCGAATCCCAACTCAACGCTTAAAGGAGAAGAAGATTTGTTCTTAGGTCAGGTTCTGTAGCTATGGTTCATACTCCTTTGCTCTTGCATGACTGTATTTACTCATACCAACTATTTTCAAATTTGAAGGATGGAATTGAAACTCCAATGGCGCAATAGGTATGTTTTAAACTTGTTTCCTTAACTGGTTTGCTGTTGTAACCTGCTCTATGTTGATTTCAGTTTCAATTGAATAAACAGTTATGTTCTCATGTCATGCACATTACAAGTGTTGTTATTTCTCTATAGTTACCCACACTTATATTCTGTCTATTCTTCTTTGTCTTGAACAAATATTATTTGAACTGTGTCTCTATCTTGATTTGGCAACAAAAACTAGAATGATATAGACCATAAAGTGACCATGGTACATAGATATATGTTTGTTTCATGTTGTTATCCTGTCCACTTTACTACTGAACTCATTTACCAAAATGAGTTTCATATACAACATGGTAAACATGTGATGTGTCTGCTTGTTTCTCTTTTAGAATGCGGACAAAATATTGGAGAACAGTACCACGTTATCCAATGGTAAAGGAAGTAATGCAGATAAGGTTCAAGATAGTGAGACATCCCTGTTGGTCTCCAAGAAAGCTGATAAAAACTATCTTGACGACAGTGAGGGAACCCAAAAGTCCTGTCTTGATGTAGTGTTCGAGTTACTGGCAACTACTACTGGCACAAGCTCTTCGAACTCGATGCCTGAATCAGTTTGTCTTCGTGAGTCTCAACTTCAAGTTGAAAGACATCGATCAGATGTGCTGCGACAGGAAGCTGAAGGACTAAGGAAGTCCCTGCAGAATTCAGATGCATATTTTCTGGTGCAATAGCAAGCGCTGGAGGATTTAAGCTCCAAACAAGAGAAAGTTAATAAGCTTGCTAAGCATCTTGCCAGCATTATGGGTACCCAGGATATTGTTTCTTGAGATCTTCTGAAGTGGTTTCAGTTCTGGATTTGTTTTGCTGCGGCTTTATTTGCGTTGGTCGCCAACTTTGACAACCAGTGTATATGATATGCTGCTTTGTTCCCTATATTTGCACTGGTGGCGAACTTTGATGCCCAGTGGATGTAATATGTGTAATAGCCGTGATAGCCTAGTGTTAGTTTCTTGCGTATTTATTTCCTTGTTGTCTTGTTTATTTGTTTGCTTGTAGTCATTGCAGTTCTTTTTCCGCGGATAGCTAGTGGCTGCAATAACCTATTTTTTAAAACTAGGCCATAATAACCATGGGCTAATATTTACTGTAGTGACACTGGGCCTCCTACTGGCCGTAGAAATAGTGGGCCTTCTACGGGCCATAGAAACAATGGGCCTTCTACGGGCCGTAGAAACAATGGGCCTTCTGCGGGTCGTATTATCAATGGGCCTTATACGGGCCGTATAATCGATTGGCCAAACATGGGCCAAACAGACCGCATTATGGTCGTAAACGGGCTAGAGTTGGAATCGTCCATTCATGGGCTGACCATAACGGGCCATCGTTAATAGGCCGTATTTGATGCCGGTATGAAATCGGCCCAACGTATTAATGGACCACAAACGGGCCGACTGTAACCACGGGCTGAATTTGGCCCACAAGCAGAAAATGACAGTAACGGGCCGTAAGTAAACGAATGCTGGAAATGAGCCCAAGAATAAATGGGCTCTGAGAAGGCCGAAAGATAACATGGGCTGGAAACGGCCCAACGGAATAACAGGCCGTTAATGGGTATAAAGTGATGGGTTAATTATCCTTTTGCCCTCAGTGGTGTCCATGTGCTCAGTTTTGCCCTCAGATGTGAATTGTCCTCAGTTTTGCCCCTAGTCCGAGCACAGCAACTATGACGAGGCCAAACGGCCATATTTGAGTCCATTCCGTCCGCCGGCGTTAGTGGTTATGGGTCCGGAGCTTACACGTGGGACCGCGTGGACGTGGGTCCGGAGCTGACATGTAGGCCCGTGCAACTAAATCCCCAAATCATTCTAGCTCACACCCATCCGCCCGGTCAGTTGTCCTGCGCCGCCGCCGCCACCTGCGCCGTGGCCAACACCTGCCCCGCCACCAGCTGCACGGCCTGCTCCGCCGCTAACTCCCTGCGCCTACGCTCCACGGCTACCTATGACGCCCACCACCTTCCTGTGACGCCACGGGTGGGGCTCCCGCCACCTGCTCGATCCACGGCGCGGCCTCCTTCCGTGCGCCCGGCCGGAGCGCTCAAAGGTGGGGGCCTGCTGGAGCTACTTGAAATAGGAGGAAGAACCCTAGGGCGAAATGGTGAGGAGCCGCGACCCCGGAGTATTTGGCGAGGCAGGCATCGGGCCGGAGATCCACCGCGTCCACGACTGGGTTCCCGAGGGGTAAGTCTCGCCTCTTGTTTAGATTGAGCTTAGTTGTGCATTTGAACACTCGATTCGAGTAGGTTTGCCCAATTAGTGTGCTGATTGCGTCTCTGTTTTTCGCCGGTTAGGATGGAGTTGCGGTTTGCTTTCATGGTGCACATTAGAAGGGACCGGTACATGTTCGATGCAAAGGATAAGAAGAAATACCAAGGAGGTTTTGATTATCGGTTGCCAATGGCTAGTAATTGGAGTTTCAGACAATTTGGGGAGGTAATTTGTAGCCAATATCCTTGGGGTTTGCTTGATGAAGTGGTATACAAATACTATGATGGGGAAAAGAATTGGGTGACAGTTAGTAATGATGAAGAGCTAGCTACCATGTTTGTTAGGCATAAAGAGAAAGATAATTTTCATGTGAGGCTGCAAGTTGATGTGCTTGAGCAGGCATTTGGACCTAGGATGGCGGGTGCAACATCTCGGGGAGAACCAAGTCGTCGTAATGGCATCTCTAGCCAGAACAATTCAGTTGGTGCACGGCGACATGGTGGCTCGACAAGTGTGGGCAACAGCAGTAGGGTCCCCCTTGAAGTGGAGCCTGATGGCTACAATTCTGGGGTTGATGAAGAGAAGCTATATTATGATGTTATTCGGAATTTACGATGGGCACCTCGGACTGAAAACCAAGATGAGGCTCACAATGCAGTCCGTGTGGATGATGATGCGATGGGTGAGGACGAAGACCTTGCAGCTGTTGAATGGGACCCTTTGAACCCTCATATGGAAGAAGGTATAGTTTTTGCATCCATGAATGAGTGTAGAAATGCACTTGTGACATACTGCATCAAGGTAGAACATACTTTCAAAGTTGACAAGAGCGATCAAGTACGTTACTGAGTGCACTGTCCGACTGAAGGTTGTCCATGGAGGCTGCTTGCATCTAAAATGCGGAATAGCACTAATGTTCAGGTCAAGGTGAACCCTTTTAAGCACACATGCCAGGAATCAACCCTTAGGAATGATACAATCAGTAGAGCGAAGGCAAGATGGGTGGCAGAAGAAGTAAAGAAGTGGGTGAAAGAAAACCAGCAAGTGGGTCCAAAGGAATTGCAGAAGAACATCAAAGGTAAGTTCAAGATAGATTTACCATACATGAGGTTGTTCAATGGTAAACAACATGCTATGGATTCTATTTATGGTAACTGGCAGGAAAGTTTTCAATTGTTGTATTCATTCAAAGGTGAAGTGGAGAGGACAAGCCCAGGTAGTATTGTAGATATTGATCACCACACCGTGGAATACACATTCAGGGGAGTGACAAAGACCAAGGAATGCTTTAGGAGGGTTTTTGTCTGCTTTGAGGCTTGTCGCCGGGTTTTTTTGGCAGGCTGCAGGCCTTATTTGGCTATTGATGCCACTTTTCTCACAGGGAGGTTTAAAGGACAGTTCTGGACTTAGTTTTTGCATAATCTCCGCCGGGCTATTGCACATCCCAATGGGTTGGTCATTCATATAGATGCCTGCAAAGGTTTAGAAGTGGCCGTGGACAATGTGTTCCCTGGAGTAGAGCATAGGGAATGCATGTGTCACCTTGCTGCAAATTTCATGAAGAAATTCAAAGGAAAGGTGTATACCGACAATTTATGGCCAGCATCTTTGACATGCAGTGTGAAGAAGCACAACTACCACTTGAGGCAGTTATACATGAATCCCAAAGTGAAAGAATACTTGGAAACACACCACTCCAAGTTATGGGCCAGAAGCCAATTCAGTGAAGTGAGGAAAGTTGACTATGTGCACAATAATCTAGCAGAGTCTTTCAACTCAACGATCCGGAAACTAAAGGGTCATTATGTGGTGGATTTGCTTGACAGGATAAGGATAGAATACATGCAGAAATTTCATTATCGTGCAGGAATAGCCGAGGCAAAATTCATGGGCCACATTATCATCCCTGCCGTGATGAATGAACTGAAGCAGAAGACAACAGGCTTGGAAATGAACCTGACTCTTTGCTCGGGTACCATAGTAGAGATATCATATTTGGATAAAGAGAAGAGGGGATGGAGATATCCAGTGGATTTAGAAGCTAGAACTTGCAGTTGTAGGCAATGGCAGATAACTGGGTTGCCATGCATTCATGCCTTGTTTTTCATCACTTCTCTCCCAGGTCCAGCAGGGAACATACAACAGTATGTGCATGATTACTACTCTGTTGCAAGGTTCAAAGCCACATATGCTTATGCCTTGCCTGCTATGGAGGGAAAACAACAATGGGACATGGTGGACCCTGGATTCAAGCTTTGCGCTCCAATTCTGAAGAGAGCAGCAGGTAGACCAAGGAAGAGTCGAATCATACCTCGCAGCGAAGGAGCTGGACTTGGAGCGAGGAAGCGTAAGTGCACAAGGTGTGGTGGGTCTGGTCATTTTGGTAAGTATTGTGATAACACAGTAGATCCAGCATTCGGAGAGAGTTTCGATGAAGGCTTCGATGAAAATGTTGGTCAGCAGCCGGTTGCCTCAACAGATGATAAAAATGATGGTCAATCGTCGGTTGCATCAGATGAGGATTTTGACGAGGTTCCAAATGATGATGGTCAACAGCCGCATGATTTTGACGATGATCCAAAATATCCTCCAAATAATGATTCAAGTGAGGCTCCAAATGGTGATCCAAGTGAGGCTCTAAATGGTGATCATGGTGATCCAAGTGAGGCTCCAAATGATGATCCAAGTGAGGCTCCAAATGGTGACCAACCTTCTGTTGTTGTGAGTTCTGCTAGGTATGTAAATCTTGCAAGGGTCAAATACTACTGTACATCTATCACTTAACATGATCTCATTACCATTTATGTTTTGCACAGCTCTACGGTAGGTTTGAAGAAGATGCGCAAGGTATCGACAACCAAGAGAAGAAGAGAAGAAACAATGAGCACAAGGTGCACGAGGAGCAAAGTGATGGCAAGAAGCTCAAGGAACAGACAGAAGCCCCAACGCTATCTATGAATAATTATGAATAAGGGATGATGTTGTATTATGAAACATTTATCACTTGACATATTTTATTTCTGTTGGATGATGTTGGACCTATGTTAGAAGTATGTTTGACATGATGTTTAAATATCTGTTGGATGATGTTTGAATGAGCACATGGTTTTTCCTTTTTTTGATTTTTTTAAATTTTGTTTTGCTCATTTAAATTCTGGTCAAACCTAAGTTTGACCAAGATTTAAACAAGTCTAAAACATCAAAATGAAAAACTAAGCCTGGATACTTCTTAGTCAATCCAAAATGAAGTTGTGGTGAGGTTTTTGAAATTTTCATGAAAAATGTGCTAAAAAGAGGGGTCCAAAGGTAGGGTAAATGGCCTCATTTCTAAGCAAGGTTTTTTTCGACCTTGTCTAAATCAGCCAAATAACTTTCCTACACATATATTCTATATGTACAGACTATGTGTGCTGGTTTTTCCATTTTTTGATTTTTTTAGTTTGTTTTGCTCATTTGAATTCTGGTCAAACTTAACTTTGACCAAGATTTAAACAAGTGTAAAACATCAAAATGAAAAACTAAGGATGGATCCTTCTTAGTCACTCCAAAATGAAGTTGTGGTGAGTTTTTTGAAATTTTCATGTTCATTTCCCCAAAACACTTCTCTTCACTTCATACAAGAGAGTTTGAGATACTCGAGATATCATACAATACACATGAACTTATCATTTAAATGTATGTAAAGCTTGTTTATCAACTTAAATCATTAGTATATGACATAAGAAGACTATGTGCGTAGGTTTTTTATTTTTCTGATTTTTATTTAATTTATTATGCGCATTTAAAATCTGGTCAAACATAGCTTTGACTGCTCCAAACCCCTCCCAAACCCCGCTAACCCTAGCGCTGAACAAGGACCGTTCATCTAACCCTAGCGGTGATCAAGGGCCGTCGATCTAACCCTTCCACAAGGAATCTGCGGGGAGGAGGGGGGCGATCCGCGAGATGCAATCTAATTGGCTGGAAGATTGTTTTTTTAACAAATACCGGACACGCTGGATGGATCATTGGGCCGTCTCGTTGTCTGGGCCTGAGACCGCAGTAAATAGCCCGTCTCAGCCTTTCCAGGCATTGCATGCATGGAGGCGGCGACGTGGGTTTGCATGCGCGGGAGGCGGCGACGTGCATGCATGCGAGCGAGGCGAGCGAGGCGCGCTAGGCAAGCTAGGCTAGCAAGGCGAGCTAGGTGGTTCAGGGCAGTGGTTCAGGGCAGCGATTCACATGCACCGCCCGGTCAAAGAGCTATGCAGTGATTCAGATGCATGCACGCGCCCCATGCATCGTTTTCGTGCAAAAATTTAAGTGCGCAAAACGTAACGGATACACACACGCGTCCGGATTCACACACGCACCGTTCTCATCCTTTCTCTCTTCCTCTCCCACCCACAGGCCTATAAATGGGGTGCCTCTCTTCCTCTCCCACCCACAAGCCAGATCCGATCCTCTCCAACTTCAAACACCCAAGCGACCGAGCTCTCCCCAAGCGAGACCAAGTGAAGATGCAGTTCAATGGGCCGACCTTCAACCGTTCGCCTATCATGCCAAAGCTGCGCTACCCACCGGGCGTGCTCATGGAGAGGGAGCTCCGTGTGTGGGCTATTTCAAGGTGGAGGGGTTCCGTCGAACTCACCCGCGCCTTCCTCAGAGCCGGCTATGCCCACCTCCCATGGGGCTCGCCGAGGATGTTCACCCTCAACGAGGTTCATGACCGTGGCGGCATCCTCCTACTGCTCACGGTCACCTTCACAAACCCGTTTGACGCGCGCGAGCTCCTCGGCCAAGTCTTTTGGTGCGGCTGCGAGGCCATCTTCTTCACCGTCTACAACATCTACACCAACTACGAGCGCATCTTCCCCGCTCCAGGCCAGATGCACTCCCTTCCCTACGACGAGGAGGAGGTGTGAAGATGAAGACGGTGTTGAAGGGGCGCGCTCGGCCAAGGTGGAAGAAGGAGGTCAAGATGAAGATGTTCAAGCCCGGAGTCAAGCTCGTCATGTTTCGTTTTTTATTTTGTTGCTTTTCTATGTTGTGTCGTGTCATGTCATGTTTCGTCATGTGTCCGTGAACTATCCGTGAACTTATCTAAGTTATTGTAATGGTACGGTGTGTTCCATCTTATCTAAGTTATTAGGGTTTATTATGTGTGTTAAAAAATGTCCGTGCCCAAACATATCATTTCTTCCCTAAACAAGTCATGAAGTTCGAGAACTTGTGGTTTTCATTAATGAAAATCGGAGGGGGTGAGAAGCCCTCTGTTTCATTCAAACAAAAAGTCATGAACTAACATGCAAATTTATTCCCTTTAAATCCTAAACCAAGTGCCACTCTAACCCTAAACCAAGTGCCACTCTGACCAAAATCATGTGGTAGTGCAACATACATTTTCAACCTTCCAACTCTCCAAAATTTAAGTGCAAAACAAAGGAAAACCACTCTCACGCGTGTGCAAACATTCACGGTCTTACTATGTATACCTTCCTTCCCTACCCATGTCAAAGTCTTGCCATTTATCCTAGCGGTTACCAGCGCAGCCCTAAACACCACAAACCCACGCGGTCCTGGGTTCGAGTCCCCAGTCGCACCAATTTTTTGTGCATTTTCCACCCTTCATTTTTTTAGACAAATTATGTTTTTCTCAATGTAATGCCCTTGAAAAATGTTCATTTATTTTGGCACCTGGCGTAAACCTCTACCAGAGCTGAGGCACATTTTCCATGACATTTTGGTCTTTGATTTAAATCACGGTGTATTCGAATTGGGTTACTTAACAGCTTCAAAAAATTTCTAACCCTAATTGTTTGGCTCCAGAATAATTCAATTAGCTTCCAAAAAGTTTCAGCATTATGATTTACTGCCTAAATTAAATCAGAGTAGAAAACAGAAAAATACGCAAGAGAACCCCCGAATGGGCCTAATTGGATGCAGTTGGCCCATTAGTCTAGCCTGCACTTGGCTCTACGCTCTGAATTTGGCCCAAGAGCAACCTTTTTTTTGGATAGAAAGGCAGAGCAGAGAGCTACATTTCATAGATCAAAAGTTTCTGAATTCCTAATTTCTTCTCTTTTTCCAACATATTTAAATGTTGGTCACTTCTTCTATTTTTGTTTCAACATTTAAACAACTTTAACCAACATTTAAACTAGGTGAATTTCTCAAACAATTTCAAGATTACAAATTCCTCCATAATTCATGTCTTTCCATACATTTTCAACATTACAACCAGTGCGATTACCATACCTACAAATGCCCAAAAGTATTTGCAAATGGGTATTGGTAGTGCTTGATCTTCAAGCTTCCTAACCTTCTTCTTCAACATCCTAAGCTCAACAGCTAGCTCTCTGTCAGTGCGTGCTTCGCCGTCCATCTCTTCTTCCGGAGCTCGTGGTGCGGCCACTGCCGTTCGTGGCAGCATGCGCAACCATTCTTCATGCTCTTCTTGCAGTTCATTCATCAGAGTCTTGGCCAGAGCATCGACCCAAAGAAAGAAGGATGTCACCTGCATGAACACCAAACAGATCAACCCATTGCTCAAAGATCCCGACCATGAAAATGGTGCAATTGCCCGATTCTTACCCCATTCTCGCTGCACACATAGAACGGATGATTCTGGTTCCTCAGTGTCTGAGAAACCCTCTGATCAACGCCCGTCCGGCACCGCGGACAGACGAAGACAGGCATGTCCACATGCGCCCGGCTCTGCATCCGCGAGGTGGCGCGGGAGCTTGAGGAAGACATGGAGCTCGGAGCCGAAGGGGATCTCAACGCCGCCGCGCCCTCCACTGCTAGCTTCCCACCGCCGCGCCCTCCACAGCTAGCTTCCCGCTGCCGTGCTCTCTCTCTCGCCGTGGTCACCGCCGTGCTCTCTGTCGCCGTGGTCACCGCCGCTGTCGCCCACTTATATAGCACACCCGCCAACGGCTCTCTGCTCAACGGCTCTCTGCTGGGTCCCACAAGCCACGCGTGCAACGATCTGAATAAAATTGGCCATCTCTGCCGCTTGGTCCCACCTGTAAGGGCCGAGTCAAAAGGTTGACCTGACGGAGACGGCAGAGTTCATGGAACGAGTCAGTGCGCACGGACTAAGGGCAAAACTGAGCACAATTCGCATCTGAGGGCAAAACTGAGTACATGGACACCACTGAGGGCAAAAGGATAATTAACCCTAAAGTGATACACTGTTCATTACGGGCCAGTTTCACCACGGGTCGTTAATGGTGTAAAGTGATACACTGTTCATTATGGGCCAGTTTCACCATGGGCCGTTAGTAGGCCAAGAGTTACATAGGGCCTCATATGGGCCGAAAGACGTCATGGGCCATACATGGGCCAGAAGTGAAAACAGGCTGGAATCATATTGGATGGCCCAGATGACGCTACTGGGCCTAATTCAGATAGGGCGTAACGGGTCTTGGGTTAGCGGGCTGTAAATAGGCTATATTCGAACAAGCCGTTAACAGGCTTTCCATGGTCCGGCCCGCCAGCTTTTGACCAAGTCAAACGGGCCGGCCTTTTCACAGGAATGGGCCTCCGTTGGGCCGTGCCACATGTCGACGTATCATAGGCGCCTATCTGACCCACTGACGAGCTGACACGTGTTTCGTCCGGCCAATAAGAATTTCACACATGGAAATTTCCCATTGGTCGGGGCTGTTAACGGGTTATCGGATCCAAAACCCGACCCGATAGCTTAATGGCGTTCCATTACGGTGGATGGCACGTGTCGGTCACCCTTGACAAAAGCACTTCTGTGACGCGCGATTTATCGTCATGGAAGTGGACACTTCCGTGATGATAATTTTGGTAATGTCATGGAACACTTCTACGACAGCACAGGTATGACTATCTTGATTCTGTCATAAATTTGTCATGGATGTACATGCATGACAAAAAAAGTGACCTACTGTGACAAACACGTATCATCACGGAAGTGTATTTTTTTGTAGTGTTATGTTTCATTAAGTAGATATACCCATATCTGCTCAAACCATCTGTGAAGGTAAGAAAATAATGATACCCTCAGCGAGCATCAACACTCATAGGATCGCATACATCAGTATGTATTATTTTCAACAAGTCTGTTGCTCGCTCCATTGTTCCGAAGAATGGAGTCTTAGTAATCTTGCCCATGAGGCATGGTTCGCAAGCATCAAGTGATTCATAATCAAGTAATTACAAAAGCCCATCAGCATGGAGTTTCTTCATGCGCTTTACACCAATATGACCTAAACGGCAGTGCCACAAATAAGTTGCGCTATCATTATTAAACTTATATCTTTTGGCTTCAATACTATGAATATGTGTATCACTACTATCAAGATTTAGTAAAAATAGACCACTCATCAAGGGTTCATGACCATAAAAGATATTACTCATATAAATAGAACAACCATTATTCTCTGATTTAAATGAATAACCGTCTCGCATCAAACAAGATCCAGATATAATGTTCATGCTTAACGCTGGCACCAAATAACAATTATTCAAGTCTAAAACTAATCCCGAAGGTAGATGTAGAGGTAGCGTGCCGACGGCGACCACATCGACTTTGGAACCATTTCCCACGCGCGTCGTCACCTCGTCCTTAGCCAGTCTTCGCTTAATCCGTAGTCCCTGTTTCGAGTTCCAAATATTAGCAACAGAACCAGTATCAAATACCCAGGTGCTACTGCGAGCTCTAGTAAGGTACACATCAATAACATGTATATCACATATACCTTTGTTCACCTTGCCATCCTTCTTATCCACCAAATACTTGGGGCAATTCCGCTTCTAGTGACCAGTCTGTTTGTAGTAGAAGCACCAGT
Organism: Triticum urartu; assembly: GCF_056163025.1. Lineage (NCBI taxonomy): Eukaryota > Viridiplantae > Streptophyta > Magnoliopsida > Poales > Poaceae > Triticum > Triticum urartu. The sequence continues at coordinate 465,264,903 of NC_141873.1, read as the reverse complement.
ATCAAGACTATTTAAGCTTAAAAGGTATGGCAAGGTAAATATATGTGGAGCTGCAGCAAGCGACTAGCAAATATGGTGGCTATCCTGTTCGCAAAAGAGAGCGAGAAGAGGAGGATAATCCTCAAGTTACGGACCCAGTCCGTGTAGTTGCTACCATCATCTTTCAACTTAGCTTTCTCTAGGAACGCATTAAAATTCAATGGAACAGTAGCATGGGCCATTTATCTACAACAACATAGACATGAAAAATACTATCAGGTACTAAGTTCATGATAAATTAAAGTTCAACTAATCATATTACTTAAGAAATCTAATCATCTAAGTGATCACGTGATCCATATCAACTAAACCATGTCCGATCATCACGTGAGATGGAATAGTTTTCAATGGTGAACATCACTATGTTGATCATATCTACTATATGATTCACGCTCGACCTTTCGGTCTCAGTGTTTCGAGGCCATATCTGCATATGCTAGGCTCGTCAAGTTTAACCCGAGTATTCTGCGTGTGCAAAACTGGCTTGCACCCATTGTATGCGAACGTAGAGCTTATCACACCCCGATCATCACGTGGTGTCTCGGTACAACGAACTGTAGCAACGGTGCATACTCAGCGAGAACACTTATACCTTGAAATTTAGTGAGAAATCATCTTATAATGCTACCGTCGTACTAAGCAAAATAAGATGCATAAAGGATAAACATCACATGCAATCAAATAAGTGATATGATATGGCCATCATCTTCTTGTGCCTTTTGATCTCCGTCTCCAAAGCACCGTCATGATCACCATCATCACCGGCTTGACACCTTGATCTCCATCGAAGCATCGTTGTCGTCTCGCCAACTATTGCTTCCACGACTATCGTTGCCGCTTAGTGATGAAGTACAGCAATTACATGGCGATTGCATTTCATACAATAAAGCGACAACCATATGGCTCCTACCAGCTGTCGATAACTGTGTCACGAAACATGATCAGCTCATACAACAATTTATATAATCACGTCTTGACCATATCACATCACAACATGCCCTACAAAAACAAGTTAGACGTCCTCTACTTTGTTGTTGCAAGTTTTACGTGGCTGCTATGGGCTAGCAAGAACCGTTCTTGCCTACGCATCTATAACACCCTTGATGCGACTATATCTCCCACGTGTCGAGGCACGACTTAGAGGCATAATCGCATTGAAGGCATATGTCGCAAGTTAGGCAATCTTCACAACATCCCATGTAATATATAGATAATAAAAGGGGAGGTAACATAGTTGGCTTACACTCGCCACGTCAATCAAGTACATAAATAACATTACATCATTCAAACACTCATGGCCCGACTACGGTGCCAAAATAAACCCGATCACCCCCAACTGGGAACCACTACTGATCATCAGGGAAAGACACGTAGTATCATTGAGAGTCCTCGTCGAACTCCCACTTGAGCTCGAGCGCGTCACCTGGAGCGGAATCATCAGGCCCTGCATCTGGTGTAATAGTAATCTGTGAGCCACAGGGACTCAGCAATCTCGCACCCTCGCGATCAAGACTATTTAAGCTTAAAAGGTATGGCAATGTAAATATATGTGGAGCTGCAGCAAGCGACTAGCAAATATGGTGGCTATCCTGTTCGCAAAAGAGAGCGAGAAGAGGAGGCAAAGCGCGAGCGAGAAACTAGAGAACAACCTGCGCAAGCATTACTCCAACACCGTGTCCACTTCCCGGACTCCGCCGAGAAGAGGCCATCATGGTAACACACTCAGTTGATTCATTTTAATTAAGTTAAGGTTAAAGTTATCTACAACTGGACATTAACAAATTCCCATCTGCCCATAACCGCGGGCATGGCTTTCAAAAGTTCAAAACCCTGCAGGGGAGTCCCAACTTAGCCCATGACAAGCTCTCACGGTCAACGAAGGAATAGACCTCCTCCCGAGACGTTCCGATCAGACTCGGTATCTCGGTTCTTCAAGACACTTCGACAGGTTAAAACAAATCCAGCAACACTGCCCGAATGTGCCGACAAATCCCGATAGGAGCTGCACATATCTCGTTCTCAGGGCACACTCAGATAGGTCAAGCTACGAGTAAAAACCAACCCTCGAGTTTCCCCGAGGTGGCCCCGCAGGCTGCCTGGTTTGGACCAACACTCAGAGGAGCACTGGCCCGCGGGGGTTTAAATAAGATGACCCTCGGGCTCTGGAAACCCAAGGGAAAAAGAGGCTAGGTGGCAAATGGTAAAACCAAGGTTGGGCATCGCTGGAAAAGCTTTAATCAAGGCGAACTATCAAGGGGTTCCCATTATAACCCAACCGCGTAAGGAATGCAAAATCCGGGAACATAACACCGATATGACGGAAACTAGGGCGGCAAGAGTGGAACAAAACACTAGGCGAGAGGCCGAGCCTTCCACCCTTTACCAAGTATATAGATGCATTAAGATAACATGGCATTATAATGATATCCCAACAAGTAAATAATGTTCCAACAAGGAACGGTCTCCAATCTTCACCTGCAACTAGCAACGCTATAAGAGGGGCTGAGCAAAGCGGTAACATAGCCAATCAACGGTTTGCTAGGACATGGTGGGTTAGAGGTTTGACATGGCAATTTGGGAGCCTTGAAAGCAAGTGTTAGGCATCGTAGCATTGGCATAGCAAAAGAGCGAGCATCTAGCAAAGCAAAGATAGTAGTGATTTCGAGGGTATGATCATCTTGCCTGCAAAGTTGTCAGAGTTGACTGGATCCTTGAAAGCCAACTCAACAGGCTCCTCATTAGCGAACTCGTCTCCCGGCTCTACCCAAACAAGACAAACAAGCAACAAGGACACAATCAACCACGTGCAAAGCTCAAACAATATGATGCAAGGATGGTATGCTATGCGGGATGCGATGCGGGATGCATATGCAAGATTTGACAGGGAATGCATGAACCTGGCCTCAACATGGAAATCCAAGTGTGCCACTGGAAAGATGAGATGAAATTTCTTGAAAACGATATAAAGAACGCCGGAATCGGAGTTACGGTTTGGAAATGGCAAGCGATTCAAATATGACCACGTTCTGCGATTTACAGCAAGTAGTCATCTAGATGCAACAAGACGAACATGCTACAGCACCAAAACAAGACAACAAAATACATGGCAGGGATGCATTCAAGATTCTTAACAAAAGTCTAGCACTGAGCTACGTCCAATTCATCCATTAACAGGTTCAAACAAGCATGGCAAAAATGCATATGGTAAACAGATTTCAGACTTAGTGAAATTAACACTTGTCTGGAATTTCAGATCAGATAGCACTCTTTGGAGCAACAAAACTATATGCTACAGGACCTGAACATGGCAAAGTAAAGCATGGCATGGAGCTACTCAAAGATCTTAACAAAAGTCCCTTAGTGACCTTGAGCGAAAAGGGATCACAAAATACATTTGCAAGCATGTGAACATGGCAAAAACATAATCAGTTCTCAGACTTAGAGAAAACTGGAACATGCTGAAACAGATATCAAGTAGGCATGTTTACGAGCTCGATGCACTCACTACGGAGCAAGTCATGGAAACCTAAGCATACACCCATCAAGAATACACAAAATGCAAGCTAGACATGGCAAGAACAATAGCATAGCATACACGGATCAACTACAACATCCTCGGCAAAATCGCTAACAAGTAGACAATCTGCCCAGATTCACGAAGTAGCAAAAGTAGAGCTCGATTGACTCAAGCTAGGGTGCTCCATAATTTCAAACAAAGACATGGATGGATAGAGCACTACAAGATTAACAAAACATCCTTACTGATCATCCTCAAAAGAGGCACGGATCACTAGGAAACAACATGAACATATGGCCATATGAGATAAACAGCTCAAGGACTTAGTGGAAATGCTAAGTCCCTGAAATCAGAATTACCAAGTGCCTCACTTTGCAAGCTTGTGCTAGTCACCACACACATCACAAAAATACATGGGTTGCACCTCTGGAAAGATGTCAAAACCCTTAACAAAACATATGTAGAGCTCATGGACATATCATGCACACAAAAATCATGGCAAAAATGACAAATATCTAAATGGAGCAGCAGATCTGACAATTATCTCAAGTAGCACTCTTCTAACAGCATTTCGGGCATCAAGATGAACTCAAATGAAAATGATGCAATGGAATGAAATGATGTACTCTCTGAGACGAACATTTTGATATGCTACATGCGTGAAACGGAGCTACGGATGCAAAGTTACGGCACGATGAACAGGGCAACATGAACTAGGGTTTTGGGGCAAAAGTCAACCGAGACGGAATCCGGATCCAAATCTGGCCGGCGCAGTTTACGAGGTTCGGTGGAAAACATGGAGCTCGCCGGAGACGTCGGATCCGGTCCTACCTTGACCGGATCCGGCCAGGGCGGTGAGGGGCGGAGGCGGCGGAGGCGGCGGCCGGGCGAGGCGGCGGCGTCCGGCGATGGCGACCACGGTGGCGGGGCGCGGCGGGGCCTGCCGGCGCCAGAGCGAGATCCGGCCGACGATGGTGGATGCGGCGGACGGCGTCGGAGGAGACAGAGGCGCGGTGCGGTGGCGTCGCTGGGCCCGGGAGGGCCTCCCGCAGGCCTGGCGGGCCAGGCGGCGGCGCAGGGAAGTGGGGACCGGCCCGGGACGCATGGCGTGCCCTTATTGGACGAGGGCGGCGGCGGCGAAATGTCCGGCCGGAACGGACATGTCCGGCGCGGCGCGATGCGAATTTTAGGGTTTCGGGGGAAGAAGGAGATTTTCGGGGGGGGGGGGGGGGTCTTTAAATAGGCATAGAGGGAGCTAGGAGTGTCCAAATGAGGTGCGGTTTTCGGCCACGCGATCGTGATCGAATGCTCTAGATGATGGAGACGGTTTTGGTGGGTTTTGGGCCAAATTGGAAGGGTGTTGGGATGCAACACACACGAGGCCTTTTCGGTCCCTCGGTTAACCGTTGGAGTATCAAACGAAGTCCAAATGATACGGAACTTGACAGGCAGTCTACCGGTAGTAAACCAAGGACGCTTGGCAAGTCTCGGTCCAATCCGGAAATGTTTAATCCCCACACACGAAAGAAAGGTAGAAATGACCACCGGAGGAGAACGGAGCGCCGGAATGCAAAACGGACAACGGGGAAAATGCTCGAATGCATGAGATGAACACGTATGCAATGCAATGCACATGATGACATGATATGAGATGCATGACAATGATAACACCACACAGAGACAAAAACCCGAACCCGAGAAAATAAAATAACTTAAGGGCGGGAATGGCAAGAGTTGGAGTACATATTGGGTAAGTTACATCCGGGGTGTTACAACACTCCACCACTAAGAAAGGATCTCGACCCGAGATCTAGGACTGAAAGAACGCCGGGTACTCAGAACGGAGGTGATCCTCGCGTTCCCAGGTAGCTTCACGGTCGGAATGGTGTGACCACTTGACTTTGAGGAATTTGATCGACTTGTTGCGGGTCTTGCGTTCAGTCTCTTCAAGAATAGCAACTGGGTCCTCACGATAAGAGAGATCTTCTTGGAGCTCAATGTCCTCGAAGTTGACGGTGCGGTCAGGAGTCTTGAAGCACTTTCAGAGCTGAGAGACATGGAACACATCATGAACATTTGCAAAGTTTGAAGGAAGCTCGAGTTGATAGGCGAGATCGCCTCTCTTGCTGACAATCTTGAAAGGTCCCACGTATCTAGGGGCAAGCTTCCCTTTGATACCGAAGCGACGAGTACCTTTCATAGGAGAGACGTGGAGGTAAACATGATCTCCGATCTCGAAAGCCAAATCACGGTGCTTACTATCATAGTAGCTCTTCTGGCGGGATTGGGCTGCTTTGAGGTTATCTCGAATGACTTTGCACATTTCCTCTGCCTCTGTGATTAAGTCATTACCCAAAAGCTGACGTTCACCGGTTTCAGACCAGTTGAGAGGGGTACGGCACTTCCTGCCATACAGAATTTCAAATGGGGCCTTGCCCGAACTTGCTTGAAAACTGTTGTTGTAGGAGAATTCAGCATATGGAAGACAATCCTCCCACTTCATGCCGAAGGAGATCACACAAGCCCTGAGTATATCTTCAAGAATCTGGTTGACACGCTCGACTTGACCGCTAGTTTGAGGATGGAAAGCTGTGCTGAAGCGGATGTTAGTGCCCATGGCCTTCTGAAAAGAATCCCAAAACTTGGAGGTAAAGATGCTGCCACGGTCTGAAGAGATCACTTGTGGGATACTGTGCAGAGAGACAATTCTTGAGGTATAGAGCTCCGCCAATTGAGCTGCAGTGATTGACTCTTTGATAGGCAGAAAGTGAGCCATTTTAGTGAGTTTGTCGATGACAACGAATATAGCATCATTGCCACGCTTGGACTTTGGAAACCCAGTCAAGAAGTCCATTTCGATGTGGTCAAACTTCCATTCTGGAATGGCAAGAGGTTGGAGGAGACCCGCTGGTCTTTGGTGTTCTGCCTTCACTCTTTTGCAGACATCACACTCATTCACGAACTGAGCGATCTCGTGCTTCATTCGAGTCCACCAATAAGTCTGCTTGAGGTCCTGATACATCTTCGTGCTCGCAGGGTGGATGGAGAGGAGAGAATTGTGAGCCTCGTTCATGATCACTTTACGGAGGTCACCTTTGGGTACAACAATACGATCCTCGAAGAAGAGAGTATCCTTGTCATCAAGGCGGTAGCACTTGTACTTGGGTTGACTCTTGGCAATCCCAATCTTCACCTTTTTCACCATAGCATCAAGAAGCTGAGCTTGGCGAATCTGGTCTTCCAAGGTAGGAGAGACTTGAAGGTTGGCGAGGAAACCTTGAGGAACAACTTGCAGATTAAGTTTGCGGAAAGCTTCACAAGGCTCGGGTTGATAAGGCTTGAGAATAAGACTGTTGCAATAAGCTTTTCTGCTCAATGCGTCAGCAATCACATTGGCCTTGCCTGGAGTATACTCGATACTCAGATTATACTCTTGAATCATTTCGACCCATCGAGTTTGCCTGAGGTTGAGATTAGGCTGAGTGAAGATGTACTTGAGACTCTTGTGATCAGTGAAAATGTCCACTTTTCTTCCCAATAAGAGATGTCTCCAAGTCAAAAGAGCATGCACAACTGCCGCCAACTCGAGATCATGAGTGGGGTAGTTCTTCTCATTAGGCTTCAACTGGCAAGAGGTATAAGCAACAACTTTCTTCTCTTGCATCAACACTGCGCCAAGACCTTGGAGAGAGGCATCACAAAAGACCTCGTACGGCTTGGATTCATCAGGCGGAGTCAGAACTGGAGCAGTGATAAATTTCTCTTTCAAAGTGTTGAAAGCAATGTCACACTCCGGAGACCAAACATACTTGACGTGCTTCTAAAGAAGATTTGAGAGAGGCTTCACGATCTTAGAAAAGTTTTCAACGAATCTTTGACAGTAGCTTGCGAGACCGAGGAAGCTACGGAGTTGCTTCACGTTCTGAGGAGGTTCCCAATTCACAATTGCGGACACCTTCTCAGGATTCACCGCAATGCCCTTGGCAGAGATGATATGACCAAGATAAAGAACCTCATCGAGCCAAAATTCGCACTTGGAGAACTTGGTGTAGAACTGGTGTTCCCTTAGCTTGTCGAGTACCAAACGCAAGTGCTTGGCATGATCTTCCTTGTTCTTCGAGAAAACCAGAATGTCGTCGAGATAGACCAAAACAAAGTCATTGGTGTAGGCGTTGAAGATGAAGTTCATCATGCGAGAGAAAGTCGGAGGAGCGTTGACGAGGCCAAAAGACATGACAGTGTATTCATATGAACCATAGCTTGTCCTGAAAGCCTTCTTGGGAATATCTTGCTCACGGATTCGAATCTGATGATAACCCATACGGAGATCAAGCTTGGAGAATACTTGGGCACCTTTGAGTTGTTCGAACAGCTCGTTGATGTTGGGAAGTGGGTATTTGTTCTTGATGGTCTTCTTGTTCAATGGATGGTAGTCAACACAAAGTCGGTCCGTTCCATCCTTCTTCTTCACAAAAAGAACACCACAACCCCACGGAGAAGAACTAGGCCGGATGAGACCCATTCTCTCTTGAATATCGAGTTGCTTCTTCAGCTCCTTCAACTCTTCAGGTCCGAGCTTGTAAGGACGCTTGCACACAGGTTCCGTGCCAGGCTCAAGATCAATAACGAATTCAACTGGCCGGTGCGGAGGCATTCCTGGGAGCTCTTCTGGAAAGACGTCTTGATATTCGCAAACGACTGGAATTTGCGAGATAGCATCCAGTTCATCCTTCTCATTGAGAGGAAATAGACGGATGGTATCATCACGAGCGGCAAAGACAATTACATCCTCAGACGAATGAGTCAATTGAATCTGCCTTGCAGCACAATCAAGCTGAGCCTTGTGCTTAGAAAGCCAATCCATCCCGAGAATAAGATCAATATCCGAGTTACCAAGAACCATTGGGGAAGAAAGGAACTTGTAGTCGCCCAACGTGATAGTAACATCTGGCACCTCCAGACTTGCACTCAAACGTTTGCCAGGAGAAACGATATCCATTTGTTTACCCAAATGAGAAGAAACGAACTCATGCTTGGTAAAAAATGGCTTTGACATGAAACAATGCGATGCACCAGTGTCAAAAAGAACTCTTGCGGGAAATATCGTTAATAGGAAGGTTACCCATGATGACATCTGATGAGTCCTCTGCCTGGGCTGCATTCAGCAAGTTGACCTTGGCGTGCTTGGGGTTATGCTTGACCACAGTTGTACTTGCCGATCTCAGAGGAGGAGGAGGAGGAGGGAGACGCCTCTGATTGAGACACTTGTTGGCATAGTGACCCTTCTATTGGCACTTGTTGCACGTGACCTCTTAAAGCGGACGGTGGTACGGAGCACTCGATCTTGGAGGTTGAGACGAAGTCCTTTTCTGAAAGCCAGGGTTGGGTGGGTGGGAAGATGCACTACCACCTTTGCTCTTCTGCTGATACGGCTGACGGAACGGAGGAGGAGGAAGCCAATACTACTGTTGCTTGGCCACTTGAGTAGAGGAAGGAGTAGCATCTCTAACTCGCTTCTTGGAAGCATCACACCTCAGTTGAGCAGCCTCTTGCTTCAATGCCATGTTGTAGAACTCATCGTACCTCAAGGGCTCAAAGAGAACAAGAGCTAGCTGAATTTCTTCTCTGAGACCACCCCTGAACTGGTATATCATGCTCTTCTCATCAGGTACGTCCTGCTTGGAAAAGCGGGCGAGCTTCTGGAACAACTTGTTGTAGTCATAGACAGACAAAGAGCCTTGCTTCAGGTTGCGGAATTCCTCACGCTTGCTTTCAACCACGCTCTGAGGGATATGATGAGCTCTGAAATCTTGACGGAATTCATCCCAAGTAATGACACGTCCACCTCTGGAATCCTTGTACTACTGGAACCATTCTGCAGCTTGATCTTTGAGTTGGAAGGAAGCGAACTTGACGAAGTCCTCAGGCCTGACGTTGCTGCACTCGAAATGCTTGCACAGATCCACAAGCCAATCGTCAGCATCAGTTGCCTCAACACAATTGCTTAAAGTCTTTGGCCCGTTAGCAAGGAACTGGTTGAGTGTAGCAAAGTGATTCTGATTGTTGCCTTGGTTCCCTTGGTTGCCTTGATTGTGCTCTTGAAGAATTTGCATGATCAACTGTGTGTTTGCATTGGTTGCGGCCATCACAGCTTGCCATGCCTCCGGAGGAGGTGGAGGTGGTGGCGGATCTTGATTCTGATTCTGATTGGTGCTCTTAGCGGGAGCAATCCTGAAGAGGTTGACCACCGTTAGCACATAGACAGATAAAATGAAGCTAAATCCAACGGAATGAAAATTGCAACATATAGTCTTCACATCCGAACAAAATGAACGAATGCATTCCTCTTGAAATGGTCACATATCCATAAATTGAGAAGCCACTTAGAATTTAGGTAGAGAAATAAATCAATAAGGTACGGATCAAGAACGAATACTCGGTAAGAAATCCCAATCTCAAACCAAATATTCGTGGAAGAAGAACTAGAGCTACGAGAATTCCCACCTATGAAACTCCCGAACCTTTCCGGTTATGCAATCAGGTGTTGGGGATACAGGGGAAGCATAATATCTCACCCAAATCTAGAAAATCCTACATCCAGCTGTATCCATCCTTCAACACATAACCGAGAAAAACTTCGGAAACCATCTACCTCAACCTTCGAAAAGCATCCGTTATACAAGTTATGGCGATACTCCCGAACTCCCGCCCCAGTACTAGGTGGCGTCGAGGTTATCTCACCAACGAACTGCATAAAAGAGGATTTCGATGTTGGCATACTAAACTCAGGTATTTCAGAACTGCAACGATAAAATTATGACGACAACACCTCAGAGCTCAACTCCCCGGGACACTTCCACAAAACCCCTGATAGGAGGCACCAAGACAATGTTCTCGTCATAAAACCATCGGAATGATTCCAAGATACCCGCGTGATCCTAAAAAAAATTTGGTGAAATTTGAGAAGAGAAGAGTCAAAACTCTACGTCAGGATGCCTTACCAGAGCGATGAGGAGACTGGGAAGTAAAAAGAATTCCTAAACTCTCCAATATATAATTCCTAAATGGCTCAAAACATTTTTCTAGACACAACTCGGCCGCTAAAAACGATCAACCAATTGGGCTCCTAAGGTCAGGGATGGCTCTGATTACCAACTTGTAACACCCTTGATGCGACTATATCTCCCACGTGTCGAGGCACGACTTGGAGGCATAATCGCATTGAAGGCAGATGTCGCAAGTTAGGCAATCTTCACAACATCCCATGTAATATATAGATAATAAAAGGGGATGTAACATAGTTGGCTTACACTCGCCATGTCAATCAAGTACATAAATAACATTACATCATTCAAACACTCATGGCCCGACTACGGCGCCAAAATAAAAGATAACCCGACATGCGACATGGTCCCGATCACCCCCAACTGGGCACCACTACTGATCATCAGGGAAAGACACGTAGTATCATTGAGAGTCCTCGTCGAACTCCCACTTGAGCTTGAGCGCGTCACCTGGAGCGGAATCATCAGGCCCTGCATCTGGTGTAATAGTAATCTGTGAGCCACAGGGACTCAGCAATCTCGCACCCTCGTGATCAAGACTATTTAAGCTTAAAAGGTATGGCAAGGTAAATATATGTGGAGCTGCAGCAAGCGACTAGCAAATATGGTGGCTATCCTGTTCGCAAAAGAGAGCGAGAAGAGGAGGATAATCCTCAAGTTACGGACCCAGTCCGTGTAGTTGCTACCATCATATTTCAACTTAGCTTTCTCTAGGAACGCATTAAAATTCAACGGAACAGTAGCATGGGCCATTTATCTACAACAACATAGACATGAAAAATACTATCAGGTACTAAGTTCATGATAAATTAAAGTTCAACTAATCATATTACTTAAGAAATCCCACTTAGATAGGCATCCTTCTAATCATCTAAGTGATCACGTGATCCATATCAACTAAACCATGTCCGATCATCACGTGAGATGGAATAGTTTTCAATGGTGAACATCACTATGTTGATCATATCTACTATATGATTCACGCTCGACCTTTCGGTCTCAGTGTTCTGAGGCCATATCTGCATATGCTAGGCTTGTCAAGTTTAACCCGAGTATTCTGCGTGTGCAAAACTGGCTTGCACCCGTTGTATGCGAACGTAGAGCTTATCACACCCGATCATCACGTGGTGTCTCGGTACAACGAACTGTAGCAACGGTGCATACTCAGCAAGAACACTTATACCTTGAAATTTAGTGAGAAATCATCTTATAATGCTACCGTCGTACTAAGAAAAATAAGATGCATAAAGGATAAACATCACATGCAATCAAATAAGTGATATGATATGGCCATCATCTTCTTGTGCCTTTTGATCTCCGTCTCCAAAGCACCGTCATGATCACCATCATCACCGGCTTGACACCTTGATCTCCATCGAAGCATCGTTGTCGTCTCGCCAACTATTGCTTCCACGACTATCGTTGCTGCTTAGTGATAAAGTACAACAATTACATGGCGATTGCATTTCATACAATAAAGCGACAACCATATGGCTCCTACCAGCTGTCGATAACTGTGTCACGAAACATGATCATCTCATACAACAATTTATATAATCACGTCTTGACCATATCACATCACAACATGCCCTACAAAAACAAGTTAGACGTCCTCTACTTTGTTGTTGCAAGTTTTACGTGGCTGCTATGGGCTAGCAAGAACCGTTCTTGCCTACGCATCTATAACACCCTTGATGCGACTATATCTCCCACGTGTCGAGGCACGACTTAGAGGCATAATCGCATTGAAGGCATATGTCGCAAGTTAGGCAATCTTCACAACATCCCATGTAATATATAGATAATAAAAGGGGAGGTAACATAGTTGGCTTACACTCGCCACGTCAATCAAGTACATAAATAACATTACATCATTCAAACACTCATGGACCGACTACGGTGCCAAAATAAAACATAACCCGACATGCAACACGGTCCCGATCACCCCCAACTGGGCACCACTACTGATCATCAGGGAAAGACACGTGGTATCGTTGAGAGTCCTCGTCGAACTCCCACTTGAGCTCGAGCGCGTCACCTGGAGCGGAATCATCAGGCCCTGCATCTGGTGTAATAGTAATCTGTGAGCCACAGGGACTCAGCAATCTCGCACCCTCGCGATCAAGACTATTTAAGCTTAAAAGGTATGGCAATGTAAATATATGTGGAGCTGCAGCAAGCGACTAGCAAATATGGTGTCTATCCTGTTCGCAAAAGAGAGCGAGAAGAGGAGGCAAAGCGCGAGCGAGAAACTAGAGAACAACCTGCGCAAGCATTACTCCAACACCGTGTCGACTTCCCGGACTCCGCCGAGAAGAGGCCATCACGGTAACACACTCAGTTGATTCATTTTAATTAAGTTAAGGTTAAAGTTATCTACAACCAGACATTAACAAATTCCCATCTGCCCATAACCGCGGGCACGGCTTTCGAAAGTTCAAAACCCTGCAGGGGAGTCCCAACTTAGCCCATGACAAGCTCTCATGGTCAACGAAGGAATAGACCTCCTCCCGAGACATTCCGATCAGACTCGGTATCTCGGTTCTTCAAGACACTTCGACAGGTTAAAACAAATCCAGCAACACCGCCCGAATGTGCCGACAAATCCCGATAGGAGCTTCACATATCTCGTTCTCAGGGTACACTCAGATAGGTCAAGCTACGAGTAAAAACCAACCCTCGAGTTTCCCCGAGGTGGCCCCGCAGGCTGCCTGGTTCGGACCAACACTCAAAGGAGCACTGGCCCGGGGGTTTAAATAAGATGACCCTCGGGCTCCGGAAACGCAAGGGAAAAAGAGGCTAGGTGGCATGGTAAAACCAAGGTTGGGCATCGCTGGAAAAGCTTTAATCAAGGCGAACTATCAAGGGGTTCCCATTATAACCCAACCGCGTAAGGAACGCAAAATCCGGGAACATAACACCGATATGACGGAAACTAGGGCGGCAAGAGTGGAACAAAACACTAGGCGAGAGGCCGAGCCTTCCACCCTTTACCCAGTATATAGATGCATTAAGATAACATGGCATTATAATGATATCCCAACAAGTAAATAATGTTCCAACAAGGAACGGTCTCCAATCTTCACCTGCAACTAGCAACGCTATAAGAGGGGCTGAGCAAAGCGGTAACATAGCCAATCAACGGTTTGCTAGGACATGGTGGGTTAGAGGTTTGACATGGCAATTTGGGAGGCTTGAAAGCAAGTGTTAGGCATCGTAGCATTGGCATAGCAAAATAGCGAGCATCTAGCAAAGCAAAGATAGTAGTGATTTCGAGGGTATGATCATCTTGCCTGCAAAGTTGTCAGAGTTAACTGGATCCTCGAAAGCAAACTCAACAGGCTCCTCGTTAGCGAACTCGTCTCCCAGCTCTACCCAAACAAGACAAACAAGCAACAAGGACACAATCAACCACGTGCAAAGCTCAAACAATATGATGCAAGGATGGTATGCTATGCGGGATGCGATGCGGGATGCATATGCAAGATTTGACAGGGAATGCATGAACCTGGCCTCAACATGGAAATCCAAGTGTGCCACTGGAAAGATGAGATGAAATTGCTTGAAAACGATATAAAGAACGCCGGAATCGGAGTTACGGTTTGGAAATGGCAAGCGATTCAAATATGACCACGTTCTGCGATTTACAGCAAGTAGTCATCTAGATGCAACAAGACGAACATGCTACAGCACCCAAACAAGACAACAAAATAAATGGCAGGGATGCATTCAAGATTCTTAACAAAAGTCTAGCACTGAGCTACGTCCAATTCATCCATTAACAGGTTCAAACAAGCATGGCAAAAATGCATATGGTAAACAGATTTCAGACTTAGTGAAATTAACACTTGTCTGGAATTTCAGATCAGGTAGCACTCTTTGGAGCAACAAAACTATATGCTACAGGACCTGAACATGGCAAAGTAAAGCATGGCATGAAGCTACTCAAAGATCTTAACAAAAGTCCCTTAGTGACCTTGAGCGAAAAGGGATCACAAAATACATTTGCAAACATGTGAACATGGCAAAAACATAATCAGTTCTCAGACTTAGAGAAAACTGGAATATGCTGAAACAGATATCAAGTAGGCATGTTTACGAGCTCGATGCACTCACTACGGAGCAAGTCATGGAAACCTAAGCATACACCCATCAAGAATACACAAAATTCAAGCTAGACATGGCAAGAACAATAGCATAGCATGCACGGATCAACTACAACATCCTCGGCAAAATCGCTAACAAGTAGACAATCTGCCCAGATTCACGAAGTAGCAAAAGTAGAGCTCGATTGACTCAAGCTAGGGTGCTCCATAATTGCAAACAAAGACATGGATGGATATAGCACTACAAGATTAACAAAACATCCTTATAGATCATCCTCAAAAGAGGCACGGATCACTAGGAAACAACATGAACATATGGCCATATGAGATAAACAGCTCAAGGACTTAGTGGAAATGCTAAGTCCCTGAAATCAGAATTACCAAGTGCCTCACTTTGCAAGCTTGTGCTAGTCACCACACACATCACAAAAATACATGGGTTGCACCTCTGGAAAGATGTCAAAACCCTTAACAAAACATATGTAGAGCTCATGGACATATCATGCACACAAAAATCATGGCAAAAATGACAAATATCTAAATGGAGCAGCAGATCTGACAATTATCTCAAGTAGCACTCTTCTAACAGCATTTCGGGCATCAAGATGAACTCAAATGAAAATGATGCAATGGAATGAAATTATGTACTCTCTGAGACGAACATTTTCATATGCTACGTGCGTGAAACGGAGCTACAGATGCAAAGTTACGGCACGATGAACAGGGCAACATGAACTAGGGTTTCGGGGCAAAAGTCAACCGAGACGGAATCCGGATCCAAATCTGGCCGGTGCAGTTTACGAGGTTCGCCGGAAAACGCGGAGCTCGCCGGAGACGTCGGATCCGGTCCTCCCTTGACCGGATCTGACCAGGGCGGTGAGGGGCGGAGGCGGCGGCCGGGCGAGGCGGCGGCGTCCGGTGATGGCGACCACGGTGGCAGGGCGCGGCGGGGCCTGCCGGCACCGGAGAGAGATCCGGCCAACGATGGCGGATGCGGCGGACGGCGTCGGAGGAGACAGAGGCGCGGGGCGGCGGCGTCGCTGGGCCCGGGAGGGCCTCCCGCGGGCCTGGCGGGCCGGGCGCCGGTGCAGGGAAGTGGGGACCGGCCCGGGACGCGTGGCGCGCCCTTATTGGACGAGGGCGGCGGCGGCGAAATGTCCGGCCGGAACGGACATGTCCGGCGCGGCGCGATGCGAATTTTAGGGTTTCGGGGGAAGAAGAAGGAGATTTTCGGGGGGGGTCTTTAAATAGGCATAGAGGGAGCTAGGAGTGTCCAAATGAGGTGCGGTTTTCGGCCACGCGATCGTGATCGAACGCTCTAGATGATGGAGAGGGTTTTGGTGGGTTTTGGGCCAAATTGGAAAGGTGTTGGGCTGCAACACACACGAGGCCTTTTCGGTCCCTCGGTTAACCGTTGGAGTATCAAACGAAGTCCAAATGATACGAAACTTGACAGGCGGTCTACCAGTAGTAAACCAAGGCCGCTTGGAAAGTCTCGGTCCAATCCGGAAATGTTTAATCCCCACACACGAAAGAAAGGTAGAAATGACCACCGGAGGAGAACGGAGCGCCGGAATGCAAAACGGACAACGGGGAAAATGCTCGAATGCATGAGATGAACACGTATGCAATGCAATGCACATGATGACATGATATGAGATGCATGACAACGATAACACCACACGGAGACAAAAACCCGAACCCGAGAAAATAAAATAACTTAAGGCCGGAAACGGCAAGAGTTGGAGTACATATTGGGTAAGTTACATCCAGGGTGTTACAGCATCAAAACCACAATGTGGTATAGTGATTGCTTTTTGATCTTCTGAAAGAACCCTGTTCATTGAATCCGATTCAACTAAAGTTGGAGAAACTGACGCCCGCCAGCCACCTGTGTGCAAAGCACGTCAGTAGAACCAGTCTCATGAACGCGGTCATGTAATGTTGGTCTGGGCCGCTTCATCCAATAATACCGTCGAATCAAGAAACAACTAGTGACGGCAAGCAATATGTATATACCCACGCCCACAACTCCTTTGTGTTCTACTCGTGCATATAACATCTACGCATAGACCTGGCTCGGATGCCACTGTTGGGGAACGTAGTATTTCAAAATTAGCCTACGATCGCCCAAGATCTATCTAGGAGAAGCATAGCAACGAGCGGAGAGAGTGTGTCCGCGTACCCTCATAGACCGAAAGCGGAAGCGTTAAGTAACGCGGTTGATGTAGTTGAACGTCTTCGCGATCCAACCGATCAAGTACCGAACGCACGGCACCTCCATGATCTGTACACGTTCAGCTCGGTGACATCCCTCGAACTCTATATCCAGCTAAGGCCGTGGGAGAGTTTCATCAGCATGAAGGCGTGGTGACGGTGATGATGAAGTTACCGACGCAGGGCTTTGCCTAAGCACTATGACAATACGACCGAGCTGGAAATCTGTGGAGGGGGGCACCGCACACGGCTAAGAAATCAACTTGTGTCTATGGGGTGCCCCCTCCCCCGTACTTAAAGGAGTGGAGGAGGGGGCCGGCCGGCCTCCTATGGTGCGCCCCAAGGGGGAATCCTACTCCTACTAGGAGTAGGTTCCCCCCTTTCCTAGTCCAACTAGGAGGGGAAAGGAAGGGAAGAGGGAGAGAAAGGAAAGGGGGATCGCCCCCCCCCTCCCAATTCGGATTGGGCATGGGGGCGCGCCCCTCCTCTTGGCCGCCTCCTCCTCTCTTCCACTAAAGCCCATGTAAGCCCATTAAGCCCCCGGGGGGTTCCGGTAACCGCCCGGTACTCCGAAAAATGCACGAACTAATCTGAAACCTTTCCGGTGTCCAAACATAACCTTCCAATATATCAATCTTCATGTCTCGACCATTTCGAGACTCCTCGTCATGTCCATGATCACATCCGGGACTCCGAACAACCTTCGGTACATCAAAACACATAAACTCATAATACCAATCATCATCAAACGTTAAGCGTGCGGACCCTACGGGTTCGAGAACTATGTAGACATGACCGAGACTCATCTACGATCAATAACCAATAGTGGAACCTGGATGCTCATATTGGTTCCTACATATTCTACAAAGATCTTTATCGGTTAAACCACACAACAACATACGTTGTCCCCTTTGTCATCGGTATGTTACTTTCCCGAGATTTGATCGTCGGTATCATCATACCTAGTTCAATATCGTTACCGGCAAGTCTCTTTACTCATTCCGTAATGCAACATCCCGCAACTAACTCATTAATTACATTGCTTGCAAGGCTTATAGTGATGTGCATTACCGAGAGGGCCCAGAGATACCTCTCCGACAATCGGAGTGACAAATCCTAATCTCGAACTATGCCAACTCAACAAACACCATCGGAGACACCTGTAGAGCATCTTTATAATCACCCAGTTACGTTGTGACGTTTGATAGAACACAAAGTGTTCCTCCGGTATTCGGGAGTTGCATAATCTCATAGTCATAGGAACATGTATAAGTCATGAAGAAAGCAATACCAATAAACTAAACGATCAAATTGCTAAGCTAACGAATGGGTCAAGTCAATCACATCATTCTCTAATGATGTGATCCCTTTTATCAAATGAAAACTCATGTCCATGGCTAGGAAACTTAACCATCTTTGATTAACGAGCTAGTCAAGTAGAGGCATACTAGTGACACTCTGTTTGTCTATGTATTCACACATGTATTAAGTTTCTGGTTAATACAATTCTAGCATGAATAATAAACATTTATCATGATATAAGGAAATATAAATAACAACTTTATTATTTCCCCTAGGGCATATTTCCTTCAGTATTACCGAGAGGGCCCAAAGATACCTCTCCGATACCCGGAGTGACAAATCCTAAACTCCATCTATGCCAACCCAGCAAACACCTTTGGAGATACCTATAGAGCATCTTTATGATCATCGAGTTATGTTGTGACGTTTGATAGCACATAAGGCATTCCTCCGATATCCGGGAGTTACATAATCTCATAGTCGAAGGAATATGTATTTGACATGAAGAAAGCAATAGCAATAAACTGAATAATCAATATGCTAAGCTAACGGATGGGTCTTGTCCATCACATCATTCTCCTAATTATGTGATATTGTTATCAAATGACAACACATGTCTATGGTTAGGAAATCTTAACCATCTTTGATCAACGAGCTAGTCTAGTAAAGGCTTACTAGGGACACGGTATCTATTGATGTATTCACACATGTATTTAGGTTTTTGATCAATACAATTCTAGCATGAATAATAAACATTTATTATGAATAAGGAAATATAAAATAACAACTTTGTAATTGCCTCTAGGGCATATTTCCTTCATGATCCACCTGGCGGCAAGGACGGCCACTGCATGCTTCATCTCTGGTGATAGACTGTCCCAAAGTGCTTTCCCGCTAGCGGTCATGGCAGAGCCGATGCAAGGGAGGAGGATGTCAAGGGGCTGGTGTTGTGGTGCGGATTTAGCCGGGTGTGGCTGATAACCCACAAGTATAGGGGATCACAACAGTTTTTGAGGGTAGAGTATTCAAACCAAATTTATTGATTCGACACAAGCAGAGCCAAAGAATATTCTTAAGTATTAGTAGCTGAGTTGTCAATTCAACCACACTTGGAAACTTAATATCTGCAGCAAAGTATTTAGTAGCAAAGTAATATGATAGTAGTGGTAACAGTGGTGAAATTAATGGTAGAAGTTTTGGTTTTATAGTGATTGTAACAGTAGCAATAGAAAAGTAAATAAGCAAAGAACAATTTATGAAAAGCTCGTAGGCAATGGACCAATGATGGATAATTATGTCGGATGCGATCAATCATGCAACAGTTATAACATAGGGTGACACAGAACTAGCTCCAGTTCATCAATGTAATGTAGGCATGTATTCCGAATATAGTCATACGTGCTTATGGAAAAGAACTTGCATGACATCTTTTGTCCTACCCTCCCGTGGCAGCGGGGTCCTATTGGAAACTAAGGTATATTAAGGCCTCCTTTTAATAGAGTACCGGACTAAAGCATTAGCACTTAGTGAATACATGAACTCCTCAAACTACGGTCATCACCGGTAAGTATCCCGATTATTGTCACTTCGGGGTTAACGGATCATAACACATAATAGGTAACTATAGACTTGCAAGATAGGATCAAGAACTCACATATATTCATGAAAACATAATAGGTTCATATCTGAAATCATGGCACTCGGGCCCTAGTGACAAGCATTAAGCACAGCAAAGTCATAGCAACATCAATCTCAGAACATAGTGGATACTAGGGATCAAACCCTAACAAAACTAACTCGATTACATGATAAATCTCATCCAGCCCATCACCGTCCAGCAAGCCTACGATGGAATTACTCACGCACAGCGGTGAGCATCATGAAATTGGTGATGGAGGAAGGTTGATGGTGACGATGGCGACGGATTCCCCTCTCCGGAGCCCCGAACGGACTCCAGATCAGCCCTCTCGAGAGAGTTTAGGGCTTGGCGGCGGCTCCGTATCACAAAATGCGATGAATCCTTTTCTTTGATTTTTTTTCTCCCTGAACACGAATATATGGAGTTGGAGTTGAGGTCGGTGGAGCACCAGGGGGCCGACGAGGCAGGGGGCGCGCCCAGGGGGTAGGCACGCCCCCACTCTCGTGGAAAGGGTGTGGGGCCCCTGGCCTTGATTCTTTCGCTAGAATTTTTTATATATTCCAAAAATAATCTCTGTTGATTTTCAGGTCATTCCAAGAACTTTTATTTCTGCACAAAAATAACACCATGGCAACTCTGCTGAAAACAGCGTCAGTCTGGGTTAGTTCCATTCAAATCATGCAAGTTAGAGTCCAAAACAAGGGCAAAAGTGTTTGGAAAAGTAGATACGTTGGAGACGTATCAACTCCCCCAAGCTTAAACATTTGCTTGTCGTCAAGCAATTCAGTTGACAAACTAAAAGTGATAAAGAAAAACTTTTACAAACTCTGTTTGCTCTTGTTGTTGTAAATATGTAAAGCCAGGATTCATGTTTTCAGCAAAGATTATGAACTAACCATATTCACAATAACATTTAGGTCTCATGTTTACTCATATCAATGGCATAATCAACTAGCGAGCAATAATAATAAATCTCGTATGACAACACTTTCTCAAAACAATCATGATATGATATAACAAGATGGTATCTCGCTAGCCCTTTCAGAGACCGCAAAACATAAATGCAGAGCACCTTTAAAGATCAAGGGCTGACTGGAAATTGTAATTCATGATAAAAGAGATCCAGTCAAGTCATACTCAATGTAAACTAACAATAATACATGCAAATGACAGCGGTGCTCTCCAACTGGTGCTTTTTAATAAGAGGATGATGACTCAACATAAAAGTAAATGGATAGGCCCTTCGTAGAGGGAAGCAGGGATTTGTAGAGGTGCCAGAGCTCGGTTTTGAAATAGAGATGAATAATATTTTGAGCGGTATACTTTCATTGTCAACATAACAACCGAGAGATCTCGATATCTTCCATGCTACACACATTATGGGCGGTTACCAAGCAGAATGGTAAAGTTTATACTCCCCCACCACCAACAAGCATCAATCCATGGCTTGCCTGAAACAACGGGTGCCTCCAACTAACAACAATCCTGGGGAAGTTTTCTTTGCAATTATTTTGATTTGAGTTGAGCATGGGACTGGGCATCCCGGTGACCAGCCATTTTCTCGTGAGTGAGGAGCGGAGTCCACTCCTCTTGAGAATAACCCGCCTAGCATGGAAGATACAGACTGCCCTATTTGATACATGAGATATTCGAGCATACAAAACAGAATGTTTATTTGAAGGTTTAGAGTTTGGCACATACAAATTTACTTGGAACGGGCAGGTATATACCGCATATAGGAAGGTATGGTGGACTCATATGGAATAACTTTTGGGGTTTATGGAGTTGGATGCACAAGCACTATTCCCGCTTAGTACAAGTGAAGGCTAGAAAGAGACTGGGAAGCGACCAGCTAGAGAGCGACAACAATCATGAACATGCATTAAAATTAATCAACACTGAATGGAAGCATGAGTAGGATATAAATCACCATGAACATAAATATCGTGGAGGCTATGTTGATTTTGTTTCAACTACATGCATGAACATATGCCAAGTCCAGCCACTCGAATCGTTCGATGGAGGATAACGCCCTATCATACCACATCACAACCATTTTAATAGCATGTTGGCACGCAAGGTAAACCATTATAAACTCCTAGCAAATTAAGCATGGCATAAGCAACTATAATCTCTAATTTTCGTTGCAAACATGTTTCATTCATAATAGGCTGAATCAGGAATGATGGACTAATCATATTTGCAAAAATAAGAGAGGTCGAGTTCATACCAGCTTTTCTCATCTCAATCAGTTCATCATATATCGTCATTATTGCCTTTCACTTGCACGCCCGAATAGTGTGGATAATAATAGTGCACGTGCATTGGACTAAGCTGGAATCTGCAAGCATTCAATTCAAGGGAGAAGACAAGGTAATATGGGCTCTTTGTTAGATCAACAATAATGCATATAAGAGCCACTCAACAATTTCATCGTGGTCTTATCCTCTCGACCCCCAAAGAAAAGGAAAGGAACAAAACTATTTACACGAGAAAGCTACCAACAAGCAAAAGAAGAACGAGAAATGTCTTTGGGTTTTCTTTTTAATTACTGCTACTATAGGCATGAAAAGTAAACTAGCTAAAAGCTACAACTAAAAAAATTGGTTTTTTTTCTTAAGGTTTTTCAAACACACAAGAAGAAAGTTAAAAAGGAAAATAAACTAGCATGGATTATACAATGAAAAAGTATGAGCACCGACAACTGGCATGAGTGTGTGAACATGAATGTAATGTCGGTGAGAAATATGTACTCCCCAAGCTTAGGCTTTTGGCCTAAGCTGGTCTACGCCCATGGATGGCCTGGTGGATATCCGAAGTTGAAGCTGGGGTCGTACTGAGATGCAACAGCTACTGCCTGAAGGGCTGCAGCTTGGAGGCAGGCTACCTCCGTCCTCCTCTCGTACTCGTTCGCCTCCTCCCTGGTTATAACATATCTCCTTTTTGCCTGAAATTCAAATAAAGTAGGAGCAGGGAGAGCGACATGATAGGTTCATCGTCTGTCAAAGATTAGTCGGTACTGGAGGAACTGATCGTTCCTCTCAACAAACTGATGACGAACCATAGCATTATAATCTAAATAAGCAGGAGGCAACTCAATATCATACCCACGTATGGGTATCTCAAGAAAATCAGCCAAACGGGTTGCATAAATTCCACCAAAGAAATCTCCATTAATACTATTATTATGCCACCTACGTGCAACAATGGCCCCTAAGTTATATTGTCTATCTCCTAATACAACACTCTTGAGAACACTAAGATCAGGAACGCACATGTGACATGCCTTGTCCTTACCGTTAATGCATCTACCTATAAAGAGAGCAAAATAATGTATGGCAGGAAAATGAATGCTCCCTATCGTAGCTTGTGTTATTTCTCTATATTCCCCCACAGTGATACTAGCAAGAAAATCGTTATATTCAGATTTGCGAGGTTCACTAACATTACCCCACTGTGGGAGTTTACAAGCAGTATTAAAATATTCTAAGTCCATGCTATAAGATTTATCATAAAGATTAAACAGGACAGTTTGAGAATTGCATGATGATGTAAATTTAAATCTTCTCACAAAGGAATCAGTTAGGTAGTAGTATTGAGGGCACTTATCTGCCACGAAGCCCTCTAGTTCAGCGTTACGCACATACACTTCAAATTCCTCCTTAATTCCTGCGTGAACCATGAAATTTTCTGATGGCCGTTCACAAGGCCACACTTGAGCTTATCTTGGTAGTTCATGGTCCGGCTCGCGTATCACGGGCCTGGGTCCTTGCTTCCTTGAGGAACCACCTTGGTACATTTTCCTAAACATATTTGTTCCTTTGAAAAATTTCTGAAATTTTTAGTAACTCAAAATAAAAGTGGAGCAAACTCAACAAGATTGATAGCAACTACTCCTACAAGTGCCTAGAGGCTATATCATGCATTAAAACTACTTTTGACCACATAAATTTAACATGCAAGCTCAAGAACGGGGTCACCTAAGCAGCAAAAATTTGCAATAAATAAAGCACTAGGACAAAAACTAATTGGACCATTGGAGGAGTCACATACCAAAGAACAATCCCCCAAAGCAGTTTTGTGAATGGTGCTTTGAGCAAGGAGATCGAAAATGCCAGCAAGATGAGCTAAAACTCGGGTTTGAGCTGGCTAGTGATTTTTCTGGAGGAAGAGGGAGTGTATGGGTGCTGGAATAAGTGGAGGGGACCCACGTGGGGTCCACGAGACAGGGGGCGTGCCTAGGGGAGTAGGGCGCGCCCTCCACCCTCGTGGGCACATGGTGAGGCCCCCTGGTGTGTTCTTAGTGCCAATAATTCTTAAATATTCTGGAAAAAAATCATATTTCATTTTCAGGGCATTTGGAGAAATTTTATTTTCGGGGTATTTTTTATTGCAAGGATAATTCTGAAAACAGACAAAAAATACTATTTTGCTTTATTTAATATAAATAATACAAAGTAAAAAGAGGGTACAGAAAGTTGTGATTTCTAACTTCATCCATCTCATGCTCATCAAAAGGAATCCATTAACAAGGTTGATCAAGTCTTGTTAACAAACTCTTTCCGAATAACATGAAACCGGAGAATTTTCGAATAACACTAGGTTACCTCAACAGGGATTTGCACATCCCCAACAATAAGAATATCATATTTCTTCTTGACAGTAGGAAGAGGAAATTCAAAACCTCCAATAGTGATTGTTAAAAAATTTCCAATAGAATTGATACTGTGGACTTAAGGTTGTTTCCTCGGAAAGTGTACCGTATGCTCATTACCATTAACATGAAAAGTGACATTGCCTTTGTTGCAATCAATAACAGCCCGTGCAGTATTCCAAAAGGGTATACCAAGGATAATCGACATACTATCATCCTCGGGAATATCAACAATAACAAAGTCCGTTAAAATAGTAATGTTTGCAACCACAACAGGCACATCCTCACAAATACCGACAGGTATAGTAGTTCATTTATCAGCCATTTGCAAAGATATTTCAGTAGGTGTCAACTTATTCAAATCAAGTCTATGATATAAAGAGAGAGGCATAACACTAACACCGGCTCCAAGATCACATAAAGCAGTTTTAACATAGTTTCTTTTAATGGAGCATGGTATAGTTGGTACTCCTGGATCTCCAAGTTTCTTTGGTATTCCACCCTTAAAACTGTAATTAGCAAGCATGGTGGAAATTTCAACTTCCCGTATCTTTCTTCTATTAGTAACAATATCCTTCATGTATTTAGCATAAGGGTTCATTTTAAGCATATCAGTCAAACGCATACACAAAAAGATAGGTCTAATCATTTCAGCAAAGCGCTCAAAATCCTCATCATCCTTTTTCTTGGATGGTTTTGGAGGAAAAGTCATGGGTTTATGAACCCATGGTTCTCTTTCTTTACCGTGCTTCCTAGCAACAAAGTCTCTCTTATCATAACATTGATTCTTTGATTGTGGTTTATCAAGATCAACAGCAGGTTCAATCTCTACATCATTATCATTGCTAGGTTGAGCATCAACATGAACATCATCATTAACATTATCACTAGGTTCATGTTCATTACCAGATTGTGTTTCAGTATCAGAAATAGAAATATCATTGGGATTCTCAGGTGTGTCAACAACAGGTTCACTAGAAGCATGCAAAGTCCTATCATTTTTCTTTCTCTTCTTCTTAGAAGAACTAGGTGCATCTACATTAGTTCTCTGAGAATCTTGCTCAGTTCTCTTAGGGTGGCCCTTAGGACACAAAGGTTCCTGAGTCATTTTACCCCCTCTAGTCATAACTCTAACAGCATTATCATTTTTATTATTATTATTTAATTCATTGAGCAAATCATTCTGAGCCTTAAGTACTTGTTCTACTTGAGTGGTAACCATAGAAGCATGTTTACTAATAAGTTTAAGTTCACCTTTAACTCTATACATATAATCACTCAAGTGTTCAAGCATATCAGCATTACGTTTCAATTGTCTACCAACATAAGCATTGAAGTTTTCTTGTTTAACAATAAAATTATCAAACTCATCTAAACATTAGCTAGCAGACTTATTACGAGGAATATCACCTTCATCAAATCTATAAAGAGAATTTACCTTTACTACCTATGTCGGGTAATCAAGACCATGTATTTCTTCAATAGGTGGTAAATTCTTAACATCTTTAGCTTTGGTACCTTTTTCTTTCATAGATTTATTTGCCTCTTGCATATCTTCAAGACTGGGAAATAGAATACCCCTTTTCTTAGGAGTTGGCTTAGGAGTTGGTTCAGGAAGTGTCCAATCATTTTCATTACTCAACATATTATTCAATAGCAATTCAGCTTGATCAACGGTTCTTTCCCTGAAAACACAACCAGCACAACTATCCAGGTGGTCTTTGGAAGCATCGGTTAGTCCATTATAAAAGATATCAAGTATTTCATTTTTCTTGAGAGGATGATCAGGCAAAGCATTAAGTAATCAGAGAAGCCCCCCCCTCCCCAGCTTGTGGGAGACTCTCTTCTTCAATTTGCACAAAATTATATATTTCCCTTAAGGCAGCTTGTTTCTTATGAGCGGGGAAATATTTAGCAGAGAAGTAATAAATCATATCTTGGGGACTACGCACACAACCAGGATCAAGAGAATTAAACCATGTTTTAGCATCACCCTTTAATGAGAACGGAAACAACTTAAGGATAAAGTAACAGCGAGTTTTCTCATCATGAGTAAACAGGGTGGCTATATCATTTAGTTTAGTAAGATGTGCCACAACAGTTTCAGATTCATAGCCATAGAAAGGATCAGATTCAACCAAAGTAATTAAATCAGGATCGACAGAGAAATCATAATCGTTATCAGTAATAAAGATAGGTGAAGTAGCAAAAGTAGGGTCATATTTCATTCTAGCATTCAAAGACTTTTCTTTAAGCTTAGCAAATAATTTCTTAAGATCAGATCTATCATTGCAAGCTAAGAAGTCTCTAGCAGTTTCTTCATCCATAACATAACCCTCAGGAACAACAGGCAATTCATATCTAGGGGGCGAGTATTCATCATCACTTTCATCAATATTATCAGTTTCAATTATTTCATTCTCTCTAACCCTAGCAAATTATTCATCAAGAAATTCACCTAGTGGCACAGTATTATCAAGCATAGAAGTAGTTTCATCATAAGTATCATGCAAAGCAGAAGTGGCATCATCAATAACATGCGACATATCAGAATGAATAGCAGGTGTAGGTGTCGCAAGTTTACTCAAAACAGAAGGTGAATCAAGTGCAGAGCTAGATGGCAGTTCCTTACTTCCCCTCGTAGTTGAGGAAAAATCTTGGTTCTTTGATATTTCAAGTTTTTCATAGTGACCAGCAGATATAAATCCCAAGTGACTCAAAGAATAGAGCTATGCTCCCCGAGAACGGCGCCAGAAAATAGTCTTGATAACCCACAAGTATAGGGGATCGCAACAGTTTTCGAGGGTAGAGTATTCAACCCAAATTTATTGATTCGACACAAGGGGAGCCAAAGAATATTCTTAAGTACTAGAAGCTGAGTTATCAATTCAACCACACTTGGAAACTTAATATCTGCAGCAAAGTATTTAGTAGCAAAGTAATATGATAGTAGTGGTAACAGTGGTGAAAGTAACGGTAGCAGTTTTGGTTTTATAGTTATTGTAACAATAGCAACGAAAAAGTAAATAAGCGAAGAACAATTTATGAAAAGCTCGTAAGCAATGGATCAATGATGGATAATTATGTAGGATGCGATCAATCATGCAACAGTTATAACATAGGGTGACACAGAACTAGCTCCAGTTCATCAATGTAATGTAGGCATGTATTCTGAATATAGTCATACGTGCTTATGGAAAAGAACTTGCATGACATCTTTTGTCCTACCCTCCCGTGGCAGCGGGGTCCTATTGGAAACTAAGGGATATTAAGGCCTCCTTTTAATAGAGTACCAGACCAAAGCATTAGCACTTAGTGAATACATGAAATTCTCAAACTACGGTCATCACCGGTAAGTATCCCGATTATTGTCACTTCGGGGTTAACGGATCATAACACATAATAGGTGACTATAGACTTGCAAGATAGGATCAAGAACTCACATATATTCATGAAAACATAATAGGTTCAGATCTGAAATCATGGCACTCGGGCCCTAGTGACAAGCATTAAGCATAGCAAAGTCATAGCAACATCAATCTTAGAACATAGTGGATACTAGGGATCAAACCCTAACAAAACTAACTCGATTACATGATAAATCTCATCCAACCCATCACTGTCTAGCAAGCCTGCGATGGAATTACTCACGCACGGCAGTGAGCATCATGAAATTGGTGATGGAGGAAGGTTGATGATGACGATGGAGATGGATTCCCCTCTCCGGAGCCCCGAACGGACTCCAGATCAGCCCTCCCGAGAGAGTTTAGGACTTGGCGGCGGCTCTGTATCGTAAAACATGATGAATCCTTCTCTGTGATTTTTTTTCTCCCCAGACACGAATATATGGAGTTGGAGTTGAGGTTGGTGGAGCACCAGGGGGCCCACGAGGCAGGGGGCGCGCCCAGGGGGGTAGGCATGCCCCCCACCCTTGTGGACAGGGTGTGGGCCCCTGGCCTTGATTCTTTCGCCAGTATTTTTTATATATTCCAAAAATAATCCCCGTTGATTTTGAGGTCATTCCAAGAACTTTTATTTCTGCACAAAAATAACACCATGGCAATTCTGCTGAAAGCAGTGTCAGTCCGGGTTAGTTCCATTCAAATCATGCAAGTTAGAGTCCAAAACAAGGGCAAAAGTGTTTGGAAAAGTAGATACATTGGAGACGTATCAGTGGCTGCCTTTATATAGCAGATTCTAGTGAGGCCAGGCGTCTGGGTGCATCAATGCACGGCGCTGGTGTTGGTTTCTCGGCCGGCGAGCCTACTTAATGGCGGCAGATGAACGGACAACTATATTGAACGGGCACGGTAGATATCTGCCCCGTCCCATCCAGTCACGCGTCTCCGGCATTGAACAGGCATGGACACCAGAGACACGTCGCAGGCGGTGCCTTCGGCCGATGCGTTGCCTCAATGGTGGAGGCAGTGAGAGGTCGCGTCCGCCCTGAGCCACCTTCAATGTTGAGCGGCGCGCTCTACAGTGGCATGAATGCGAGCTGCTGGCGCCGAGCTGGAGCGTGTGCAGGAGGGGGAGGGTTTTTTGATGGCCAGGGCAGTCAGAAAACAGGCTTGGGATCGGTCCGGACTACCGCAAACCTCCCCCACTTTTGTCCCCGTTTTACGTGAGAAATCGCACTTGGACCGCTCCATGGAGCGATACAGGTCAGCGTTGGATGTCTTCCATGGTCAGGATAATACGGTTCGGATGGTTGTGGAAGGCTTACGGATACGCCTTGGAGATGCCCTTAGCCCCCCTACGAGCACCTGCAAGCAAGATTGGAAAAACAACCATAGTGAGTAAGCACGAGAGAATCAAAGGACGACAAAAAGGCGAACCAAACCTACAAGAGATGCAACGGAAAGAACACCCGGAACCATGAAAGAAAGCAACCCAGCCAAATAACTCCAACCACAAAAAGAGGGAAGAGAAACCATGAGCGAAGGGAACATCGACAAAGAAGCAATAAAAACACAAATCTCACTCGGATGCGAGGAACAAACGGAGGACGAACGACAAAAAAATGGAAGCTACCGAAGGCTCTCCTACTCGCGAGGCCACTTCCGCCTATCACTCTAGAACACCGTTGTGAAGCAACAAAGATGAAGAGCTCAAATGGTTGCAAATACACAGAGAGGACAAGAGAGATGACAACCGACCACGGCAAAATAGTGAACATATAATAAAAGGGAAAAAAACTTAAGAAAAAGACCGAAACACCCACAAAGAGCCCTACCCGACAAAACTCTCCTCGCACGAGCCAAGTACTGTCCGACCATCCCCTCACTAGTAGCCTCGTCGACCCGACTCCGTGACCGACACCCCGAGATGGATAACACAAACAAAACTAGCGCCGAGCTAGACGCACGCACGAGGCCAGTTGGGCTACCGGCGTAGCCGACCGGGAGGCGACCAACACTGGCAAGCCTGCCACAACCGGCTTAATGACCCTTCGCACAACATGATGGGTGGACATCTGGACAACCAAGTAGAATCCCCCGCATAATCGTACTCGCGCGAGGCCGACAAAACAGGCCCCACACACGACCAGAGCTGCGAACGCAACATGCCATAGCCTACCGCAACCAAACCAGATCGGCACAGCTGAGGACGTCGACACGTGGGTCTGACCGACCTTCCGTAAACCGGGCAATGTGCGGAGCCTTGCCTCGAGTACGCCTGACGTCGCCCAGCGATGGTGGCCCCGTGCCCCGCGGTCCATCCGTCGTGGAGCATTGAGGCCGACCTCTCCCGCGCAAAACACCGCAAGAAAGGCCGCTCGAAGGCGCATTCGAAGAAGCCTAATGAGAAGGTGGCCCAGGGCACGCTGGGTGGTCGACCTGCCATCGCCCGAGGCAGGTGGGTGATCAGGACAGTCGCGCACGGGTGAGGCGCGATGGGCACCGCCCAATGACGATGGCCCGGGCATCTGGGCGGTTGCTACCTCTTGAGCATGCGTTGGTTTTCCCTTGAAGAGGAAAGGGTGATGCACCAAAGTAGCGTAAGAATTTCCCTTAGTTTTTGAGAACCAAGGTATCAATCCAGTAGGAGGTAACACGCAAGTCCCTAGCTTGTACCTGCACAAACAAACAGGAACCTCGCAACCAACGCGATAAAGGGATTTTCAATCCCTTCACGGTCACTTATGAAAGTGAGATCTGATAGAGATAATAAGATAAATATTTTTGGTATTTTTATTGTATAGATTGGAAAATAAAGATTGCAAAATAAACAACGATAGAAATAGCAAGTAGATAGGAAAATAATATAATGGAAACTAGACCCGGGGCCATAGGTTTCACTAGTGGCTTCTCTCAAGATAGCAAATTCTACAGTGAGTGAACAAATTACTGTCGAGCAATTGATAGAAAAGCGCATAGTTATGAGAATATCTAGGCATGATCATGTATATAGGCATCACGTCCGTGACAAGTATACCTAAACGATTCTGCATCTACTACTATTACTCCACACATCGACCGCTATCCAGCATGCATCTAGAGTATTAAGTTCATAAGAACAGAGTAACGCATTAGGCAAGATGACATGATGTAGAGGGATAAACTCAAGCAATATGATATAAACCCCATATTTTTATCCTCGATGGCAACAATAAAATACATGCCTTGCTGCCCCTTCTGTCACTGGGAAAGGACACCGCAAGATTGAACCCAAAGCTAAGCACTTCTCCCATTGCAAGAAAGATCAATCTAGTAGCCCAAACCAAACTGATAATTCGAAGAGACTTGCAAAGATAATAAACCATGCATAAAAGAATTTAGAGAAGAATCAAATGTTGTTCATAGATAATCCTGATCATAAACCCACAATTCATCGAGTCTCGACAAATACACCGCAAAAAGAATTACATCGAATAGATCTCAAAGAGAATCGAGGAGAACTTTGTATTGAGATCCAAAGAGAGAGAAGAAGCCATCGAGCTAATAACTATGGACCCGAAGGTCTATGGTAAACTACTCATACATCATCGGAGAGGCTATGGTGTTGATGTAGAAGCCCTTTGTGATCGATTCCCCCTCCGACAGAGCGCCGGAAAAGGCCCCAAGATGGGATCTCACGGGTATAGAAGGTTGCGGCGGTGGAAATAGGGTTTCATGGTGATCTCGGATGTTTTCGGGGTATATGAGTATATATAGGCGAAAGAAGTAGGTCGGCGGAGCCACGAGGGGCCCACGAGGGTGGGGGCGCGCCTACCCCCTGGGCGCGCCCTCCTACCTCGTGGCCGCCTCGTTTCTTCCTTGACGTCCACTCCAAGTCTCCTGGATTGCGTTTGTTCCAAAAATAACTCTACCGAACGTTTCATTCCGTTTGGATTCCGTTTGATATTCCTTTTCTGCGAAACACTGAAATAGGCAAAAAAACAGCAATTTGCCCTGGGCCTTTGGTTAGTAGGTTAGTCCCAAAAATAATATAAAAAGGTACATTAAAGCCCATTAAACATCCAAACAGATAATATAATAGCATGGAACAATCAAAAATTATAGATATGTTGGAGACGTATCAAGCATCACCAAGCTTAATCCGTGCTCGTCCTCGAGTAGGTAAATGATAAAAGCAGAATTTTTGATGTGGAATGCTACCTAGCATAATTCTCAATGTAATTTTCTTTATTGTGGCATGAATGTTCAGATCCAAAAGATTCAAGACAAAAGTTTAATATTGACATAAAAATAATAATGCTTCAAGCATACTAACAAAGCAATCATTTCTTCTCAAAATAACATGGCCAAAGAAAGTTATCCCTACAAAATCATATAGTCTGGCTATGCTCTATCTTCATCACACAAAGTATTTAATCATGCACAACCCTGATGACAAGCCAAGAAATTGTTTCATACTTTTGTTGTTCTCAAACTTCATGCAAGATATGAGTGTGAGCCATGGACATAGCACTATATGTCGAATAGAGTGGTGGTTGTGGAGAAGACAAAAATGGAGAAGATAGTCTCACATCAACTAGGCTTATCAACGGGCTATGGAGATGCCCATCCATAGACATGAATGTGAGTGAGTGGGGATTGCCATGCAACAGATGCATTAGAGCTATAAGTGTATGAAAGCTCAACAAAAGAAACTAAGTGGGTGTGCATCCAACTCGCTTGCTCACGAAGACCTAGGGCATTTTGAGGAAGCCCATCATTGGAATATACAAGCCAAGTTCTATAATGTAAAATTCCCACTAGTATATGAAAGTGACAACATGGGAGACTCTCTATCATGAAAATCATGGTGCTAATTTGAAGCACAAGTGTGGTAAAAGGATAGTAACATCGTCCCTTCTCTCTTTTTCTCTCATTTCTCTTTTTTCCATTTTTTTTATTTGGGCCTTTTCTCTCTTTTTATGGCCTCTTCTTTCTCTTTTTTTTATTTTTCATCCGAAGTCTCATCCCGACTTGTGGGGGAATCATAGTCTCCATCATCCTTTCCTCACTTGGGACAGTGCTCTAGTAATGATGATAATCACACTTTTATTTACTTACAACTCGATACTAGAACAAAATATGACTCTATGTGAATGCCTCCGGCGGTGTACCGGGATAAGCAATGAATCAAGAGTGACATGTATGGAAGAATTATAAAGGTGGCTTTGCCACAAATACGATGTCAACTACATGGTCATGCAAAGCAATATGACAATGATGTAACGTGTCATAACAAATGGAACGGCGGTAAGTTGCATGGCAATATTTCTCGGAATGGCTATGGAAATGCCATAATAGGAAGGTATGGTGGCTGTTTTGAGGAAGGTATATGGTGGGTGTATGGTACCGGCGAAAGTTGCGCGGTACTAGAGAGGCTAGCAATGATGGAAGGGTGAGAGTGCGCATAATCCATGGACTCAACATTAGTCATAAAGAACTCACATACTTATTGCAAAAATCTATTAGTTATCGAAACAAAGTACTACGTGCATGCTCCTAGGGGGATAGATTGGTAGGAAAAGACCATGGCTCGTCCCCGGCCGCCACTCATAAGGAAGACAATCAATAAATAAATCATGCTCCGACTTCATCACATAACGGTTCACCATACATGCATGCTACAGGAATCACAAACTTTAGACCAAGTATTTGTCAAATTCACAAATACTCGACTAGCATGACTCTAATATCACCATCTTCATATTTCAAAACAATCATCAAGTATCAAACTTCTCATAGTATTCAATGCACTTTTTATGAAAGTTTTTATTATACCCATCTTGGATGCCTATCACATTAGGACTAATTTTATAGCAAAAGCAAATTACCATGCTGTTCTAAAAGACTCTCAAAATAATATAAGTGAAGCATGATAGATCAATAATTTCTATAAAATAAAACCACCACCATGCTCTTAAAGATATAAGTGAAGCACTAGAGCAAACTTATCTAGCTCAAAAGATATAAATGAAGCACATAGAGTATTCTAATAAATTCTGATTTATGTGTGTCTCTCCAAAAGGTGTGTACAGCAAGGATGATTGTGGTAAACTAAAAATCAAAGACTCAAATCACATAAGACGCTCCAAGCAAAACACATATCATGTGGTGAATAAAAATATAGCCTCAATTAAAGTTACCAATGGACGAAGACGAAAGAGGGGATGCCTTCCGGGGCATCCCCAAGCTTAGGCTTTTGGTTGTCCTTGAATTTTACCTTGGGGTGCCTTCGGAATCCCCAAGATTATGCTCTTGCCACTCCTTATTCCAAAATCCATCAAATCTTTACCCAAAACTTGAAAACTTCACAACACAAAACTCAACAGAAAATCTCATGAGCTCCGTTAGTATAAGAAAACAAACCACCACTTCAAGGTACTATAATGAACTCATTCTTTATTTATATTGGTGTTAAACCTACTTTATTCCAACTTCTCTATGGTTCATACCCCTCGACACTAGCCATAGATTCATCAAAATAAGCAAACAACACATGAAAAACAGAATCAGTCAAAAACAGAACAGTCTGTAGTAATCTGTAGGTTTCGAATACTTCTGTAACCCCAAAAATTCTGAAATAAATTTTTGGACGTGAGTAATTTGTCTATTAATCATCTTCAAAAAGAATAAACCTAATATCGCTCTCCAGTAAAAAATGGCAGCAAATCTCGTGAGCGCTAAAGTTTCTGTTTTTTACAGCAAGATCGCAAAGACTTCCCCCAAGTCTTCCCAAAGGTTCTACTTGGCACAAACACTAAATTAAAACATAAAACCACATCTAAACAGAATCTATATGAATTATTTATTACTAAACAGGAAAAAACAAGAAACAAAAATAAAATTGGGTTGCCTCCCAATAAGCGCTATCGTTTAACGCTCCTAGCTAGGCATAAAAATAAGAATAGATCTAGGTATTGTCATCTTTGGTATGCAATACATAAGTGGCTCTCATAATAGATTCATAAGGTAATTTAATTTTATTCCTTGGAAAGTATTCCATGCCTTTCCTTAACACAAATTGGAATCTAATATTTCCTTCTTTCATATCAATAATTGCACCAATCGTTCTAAGGAAAGGTTTACCAAGAATAATAGGACAAGTGGGATTGCAATCTATATCAAGAACAATCGTCAAATTCACGGAAACCTAACACATCACACAAAGTTTTTGGAATCGTGGAAACACTAGCACCCAAATCACATATAGCATAGCATTCATGATCTCAAATTTTAATTTTAATAGTAGGTTCCCACTCATCATAAAGTTTTCTAGGGATAGAAACTTCTAATTCAAGCTTTTCTTCATAGGATTGCATTAATGCATCAATGATATGTTTGGTAAAAGCTTTATTTTGATCATAAGCATGAGGAGAATTTAGCACAGATTGCAACAATGAAATACAATCTATAAAAGAGCAATTATCATAATTAAATTCCTTGAAATCCAAAATATTGGGTTCATTGCTATGTAAAGTCTTGACCTCTTCAATCCCACTTTTACCAATTTTTGGACCAAGACCTAAAAACTCCGAATCATTGGGACGCCTTTTAGCTAAAGTTAAATCATCTGCAGTCCCATCATTATCAAGATTCATATTGCAAAATAAATATTTAATAGGATACACATCAATCACTTTTATATCTTCATCCTTATTATCGTGAAAACTAGAAGAACACGCTTTTATAAAGCAATCTTTTTTAGCACGCATCCTAGCGGTTCTTTCTTTGCACTCGTCAATGGAAATTCTCATAGATTTGAGAGACTCACTGATATCATGCTTAGGTGGAATAGATCTAAGTTTCAAACAATCAACATCAAGAGAAATTCTATCCACATTCCTAGCCAACTCATCAATCTTAGGCAATTTTTCTTCAAGCAAAGCATTACAATTCTTTTGCGAAATCATAAATTCTTTAACACTAGTCTCAAAATCAGAGGGCATCTTATTAAAATTTCCATAAGAGTTGTTGTAGGAATTACCATAATTATTGGAGGAATTACTAGGAAACGGCCTAGGATCAAAGTTTCCTCTATACGCGTTGTTACCAAAATTGTTCCTACGAACAAAATTCACATCCATAGATTCATTATTATTCTCAATCAAAGTAGATAAAGGCATATCATTAGGATCAGAAGAAACACTCTTATTAGCAAACAATTTCATAAGTTCATCCATCTTTCCACTCAAAACATTAATCTCTTCTATCACATGAACCTTTTTACTAGTAGATCTTTCGGTGTGCCATTGAGAATAATTAACCATAATATTATCTAGGAGTTTCGTAGCTTCTCCTAAAGTGATTTCCATAAAAGTGTGTCCCGTGCCCGAATCTAAAAAGATTTCTAGACGCAAAATTCAATCCAGCATAAAAATTTTGTATGATCATCCATAAGTTTAATCCATGAGCAGGGCAATTACGTATCATTAATTTCATCCTCTCCCAAGATTGCGCAACATGCTCATGATCAAGTTGCTTAAAATTCATAATATCGTTTCTAAGAGAGATGATCTTAGCGGGAGGAAAATACTTAGACTTAAAAGCATCTTTGCACTTATTCCATGAATCAATACTATTTTTAGGCAAAGACGAAAACCAAGTTTTAGCACGATCTCTAAGTGAAAATGGAAATAGCTTCAATTTAACAATATCATTATCCACATCTTTCTTCTTTTGCATATCACACAAATCAACAAAGCTGTTTAGATGGGTAGCGACATCTTCACTAGGAAGGCCAGAAAACAGATCTTTCATAACAAGGTTCAGCAAAGCAGTATTAATTTCACAAGATTCAGCATCGGTAAGAGGAGCAATTGGAGTGCTAAGAAAATCATTGTTGTTGGTATTGGAAAAATCACACAATTTAGTATTATCTTGAGCCACCGTGACAAACAATCCAACACACAAGCACACAAGAAGCAAGCAAAAAGAGGCGAACGGAAAAGAGAGCAAATAAAACGGCAAGGGTGAAGTGGGGCAGAGGAAAACGAGAGGCAAATGGCAAATAATGTAATGCGAGGGATAAGAGTTTGTGATGGGTACTTGGTATGTATTGACTTGTGTGTAGATCTCCGCGGCAACGGCGCTAGAAATGGCTTGTTGATGGGAGATCAAATCTTGACTTGACTTGGTGCAACCTCCCTGGCAACGGTGCCAGAAATCCTTCTTGCTACCTCTTGAGCATGCGTTGGTTTTCCCTTGAAGAGGAAAGGGTGATGCAACAAAGTAGCGTAAGTATTTCCCTCAGTTTTTGAGAACCAAGGTATCAATCCAATAGGAGGTAACACGCAAGTCCCTAGTACCTACACAAACAAACAAGAACCTCGCAACCAACGCGATAAAGGGGTTGTCAATCCCTTCACGGTCACTTACGAAAGTGAGATCTGATGGAGATAATAAGATAAAAATTTTTGGTATTTTTATTGTATAGATTGGAAAATAAAGATTTCAAAATATACAACGATAGAAATAGCAAGTAGATAGGAAAATAATATAATGGAAACTAGACCCGGGGGGCCATAGGTTTCACTAGTGGCTTCTCTCAAGATAGCAAATTCTACGGTGGGTGAACAAATTACTGTCGAGCAATTGATAGAAAAGCGCATAGTTATGAGAATATCTAGGCATGATCATGTATATAGGCATCACGTCTGCGACAAGTAGACCGAAATGATTTCTGCATCTTACTCCACACATCGACCGCTATCCAGCATGCATCTAGAGTATTAAGTTCATAAGAACAGAGTAACACATTAGGCAAGATGACATGATGTAGAGGGATAAACTCAAGCAATATGGTATAGACCCCATATTTTTTTATCCTCGATGGCAACAATAAAATACGTGCCTTGCTGCCCCTGCTTTCATTAGGAAATGACACCACAAGATTGAACCCAAAGCTAAGCACTTCTCCCATTGCAAGAAAGATCAATCTAGTAGCCCAAACCAAACTGATAATTTGAAGAGACTTGCAAAGATAATAAATCATGCATAAAAGAATTTAGAGAAGAATAAAATTTTGTTTATAGATAATCTTGATCATAAAACCATAATTCATCGGATCTCGACAAATACACCGCAAAAAGAATTACATCGAATAGATCTCCAAGAGAATCACGGAGAACTTTGTGTTGAGATCCAAAGAGAGAGAAGAAACCATCTAGCTAATAACTATGGACCCGGAGGTCTATGGTAAACGACTCACACATCAACGGAGAGGCTATGGTGTTGATGTATAAGCCCTCTGTGATCGATTCCCCCTCCGGCGGAGCGCCGGAAAAGGCCCCAAGATGGGATCTCACGGGTACAGAAGGTTGCGGCGGTGGAAATAGGGTTTCGTGGTGCTCTTGGATGTTTTGGGGGTATATGGGTATATATAGGCAAAAGAAGTAGGTCGGCGGAGCCACGAGGGGACCACGAGGGTGGGGGCGTGCCTACCCCTGTAGCGACCCAACCTCAGACGGTTAAGTCTCTGTGCTTAAGTGTCATCCCTAGATCGGTATGCTAACACACACAGTACTTGAGGATTTATAACAGAGGTAAATCACATGTATAAAGTAACATAAATAATATTACCTCAATCCAAATAGCGGAAGTAACAACAAGGTTGTGGATTCCCATCAACACCAACGGCAAAGTTGAGTGTAGAAATCGTAACCCTAACGTATCACTTACTCGTCGTAAGATATTCCTGCAACATGAGACGTTGCAGCCACAAAGGGTCAGTACATTGAATGTACTGGCAAATTCACACCATAGGATAATGATGAATAATAGCTATCACTACATGCATATATGGGTGGTGGAAAAGCTCTATGGTTATCAATCCATCCCGCACCCAAATCATTACCCTGTATATGGTTTAGAAAATCTCGCAATTCTAACACTCGGTCATCCTCACAAGCATTGCAGAATTTCTCTTGTCGGCGAACCAAGTTCGGAAAAATCCATTGATTCTGCAAGCCAAATAAACATATATCGCTTCTTCACAACTCTCAGGTTTTTGCGTTACTCCTATAAGATCGTCTGATGATAAAGGGATATCTTCTTCCAGGGTTTTTCCTTCAGCAAGAGTGTGCTTGCTTCTTGGCAGGTCCTAGAGCCTGTGGGTTATGGCCCATCTCATCACTTGTAAACATTGAACTCATCCTCGGGGCAACTGATCGTTATTCCAACATCCAACTTCCAGCTTCCTAGCATACTTAAAATTCATCCAATTATACTGTCTCCCTTCCTTATAATTGTGCCAAACTAAGACGGGATTACTCAGCCTCATCATGGGGTTACACTTGCTCCATATTACCAGCATTCTACCTCCTTTATATCCAATAGTACTTCATCCCTTCATATTCTTGGGGTATCCAACGTATCGAGATAAAACTCATACTTATTTTGTCCGAGGTCCACTCCATGGAATATCATTATCCTTTCCACGGGTCAAGGGTTCTCACAGTTACTACCACCCTTGAAATGCACAAACTCATCCATAGACCGTATTTCTCATATCCTCGAAAATGGTCAAAACCTTTCTTCATAGAGTAATAACTCACAAAATCCAATCAGTACCAACGATGCTAACTTTATTGCTTCTCCAATCATTTCAATCTCCTGCATTTCCATTACATGTCTCCACTCAACACCTTGATACAAAAGAGTTGTTCCCACTACTTCTACTACTACTACATTACTTCTCACAGACACAACTAATTATCACAAGTCTCCTTGGGACAACCCCTGGCAAGGTGCCCTGCTTCATTACAATGAAAACATATTACTTCTGACAAGTCTCGTGGTTTCCTTATGATTACATAGCCTCCTTGGGTCCTCGGCTTCCTTTTTGGGCAACTTCTGAAGTAGTGCCCTGACTCCTTGCACCTATAACAGGTGATATGACTCAGATCCTTCTTGGAATCCAATCTACTTCTATTCCTGGACTTTTCCGTTCCAATCATGGCTTCTATTTCTTGTGGGTCATACTCTACTTCCTCCGTCAGGAATTCT
This sequence comes from Triticum urartu, assembly GCF_056163025.1. Lineage (NCBI taxonomy): Eukaryota > Viridiplantae > Streptophyta > Magnoliopsida > Poales > Poaceae > Triticum > Triticum urartu. The sequence goes on along the minus strand of NC_141873.1, from coordinate 465,224,922 downwards.
ACTAGATCCCCATTCATACAATTCTGGGAGATGTTTCCTTCTTCTCCACATGAATAGCAAGACTTCGTACGGGGTTTAATTGGTTCTTCTTTGGGTGTGTCCTCCACCTCTTTCTTCATCACATGTTCTTCTAAACTTTCCATGAGGGCTCCTTTCATTGCTTCTTTCTTCTGTTGAATGGTTCGTTGTACCATGGGGTAAATGTGACACTGAGCAGGGTAGTGGGTAGTCCCTTCACACAAGAAATAAGTAATCTGCCTAGTTGAGCATTCTTCAGCTGGGTGACTTCCTTCACAATTAGGGCATTCATCCTTGTGTTCCTTATGGTTGTGTCCCATTTCTCCACAAATCTTCCATGCACAAGGTTTCTTTATATCCTTTCCATAAGGCTTCAACTTCTTGGACACAAAACGAGATCTTTGCAGAGTCAACTTAAATTCTTTCCAAGTGGTTACTCCTTGCCATCCATTGATGGTTTGTTACATCCTCCACCAAGTAGCAGCACCTCTTTCAAAGCACTGAAGAGAAAGCTGGGTCATATCATTTCCAACTATAGGGTTATTCTTGTATGTACTATTGATGAAGATGATTCGCACTCAAAACTCTTGATAGTTCTACTCGTCATAGTCCGGTCAATCTATCATAAGCAAGCAATAGTAACCACACATAAGCAATCACTCAAAAGATCAGAAAGAACGAAGAATACGATTCGGAAAACTTCAAAACCAAGCAAATAACTCTTGCAACATAAAACAATTTCTAACAGTACCAAAATTATATGAATTTGGCCTTATCAGAAAGATTAGGTCAAGAGCTTCGATAAGCAAAAAGAATCAACTCAAACTGAGCTACGAAACTCAAGTTAAGATCAAACGAAGTTCAAATACAACTCTGTATGAATTCAAATTTTAAAACTTTCAAAAATATGCTTAAGTTGATTATCTGTATAGTGGGGATCATAACGAAGAAGTGGGCGTTGGTTTCGTTGGATTTGGATAAACGAGAAAAAAGATGCGGTCGTTTGAAAACCAGGGGCTAATCTATAAAATAAAACCTAGCAAATAGGTCCCTGATAGAAAACTAAAATAAAAGAAAAAGACTAAATAGTGAATGTTCGTTACCGATCGCTAACGAACGAGAATCGTTCGCTACCGAACCCTAGCTAATGAACGCTTGTAGAATAAGTTAACCTAAAATAATAAACCGTTTTTTAAGAAAAACCGAAGTAAATCTAAACCCTAAAAAACCGGACCGGGCGGTTTTGTACCGGTTCAGGTGGCGGTTCGGTTCGATGGCGGCGGATGGCAGCGGCGGATGCGGGATCGAGGCGAACGGCAGTGGCAGTGGCTTCGGCCTCGGGCGGCGGGGTTCGGCGTGGCAGCTCCAAGCGGCGACGGGGAAGGCACGGGCGGCAAGGGGCAAGGCGGCGCGGGGCGGCGCTGCGAGCGGCGACTTCGGTGGTTGACAACGGCGGCGGCTACTGCGGGTTCCGGCGGCTCGGTGAGATGCGGGAGAGATGCGAGGCGAGGCGAGGAGAGAGCGGCGCGGCGGCGGTGGCGCGCTATTTAAGGAGGGTGAGGGAGTCCCGGATTAGGGGGTGTTCGGATAGCCGGACTATACCTTCAGCCGGACTCCTGGACTATGAAGATACAAGATTGAAGACTTCGTCCCGTGTCCGGATGGGACTTTCCTTTGCGTGGAAGGCAAGCTTGGCGATGCGGATATTCAAGATCTCCTACCATTGTAACCGACTCTATGTAACCCTAACCCTATCCGGTGTCTATATAAACCGGAGGGTTGTAGTCCGTAGGCAATCAACTCCATACACAACAATCATACCATAGGCTAGCTTCTAGGGTTTAGCCTCCTTGATCTCGTGGTAGATCTACTCTTGTACTACCCATATCATCAATATTAATCAAGCAGGACGTAGGGTTTTACCTCCATCAAGAGGGCCCGAACCTGGGTAAAACATCGTGTTCCCTGCCTCCTGTTACCATCCGTCCTAGACGCACAGTTCGGGACCCACTACCCGAGATCCGCCGGTTTTGACACCGACATTGGTGCTTTCATTGAGAGTTCCTCTGTGTCTTCGCCTTTAGGCCCGATGGCTCCTTTGATCATCAACAACGATACGGTCCAGGGTGAGACTTTTCTCCCCGGACAGATCTTCGTCTTCGGCGGCTTCGCTCTGCGGGCCAATTCGCTCGGCCACCTGGAGCAGATCGAAAGCTACGCCCCTGGCCATCAAGTCAGGTTTGGAAGCTTAAACTACACGGCTGGCATCCGCGGAGACTTGATCTTCGACGGGTTCGAGCCACGGCCAAGCGCGCCGCACTATCTCGAGGGGCATGATCTAGCTCTGCCTCCGGACGGTGTCCTGGAGGCCGCACACGCATCGGTTCCGACCCTTAACTCGGAGCCTATTGCGCCGATCGAGGATGAGGGGTTGGACGTCACCTCGGGGGCTTCGATCTCAAAGGCGATCGAGCCGAACGCTAGCCCCGCACTCTGCATGATCTGTGACTCCGAGGATCCGGAATCCTTTCCGAACTCCGAACCCCCCGCGCCCCTGCCGATCGAATCCGATTGGGCGCCGATAATGGAGTTCACCACCGCAGACATCTTTCAGCACTCGCCTTTTGGCGATATCCTGAACTCTCTCAAGTCTCTCTCTTTATCAGGAGAGCCCTGGCCGAACTACGGTCAGCGAGGATGGGATACGGACGAGGAAGAAATTCAAAGCCCACCCACCACCCACTTGGTAGCCACTATCGACAATTTAAACGACGTGCTCAACTTCGACTCCGGAGACATCGACAGCATGGATGACGATGCAGGAGATACCGACGAACCAACGCCCATAGGGCATTGGACAGCCACCTCATCTCACGATGTGTACATGGTGGATACCCCTAAAGGAAGCGACAACGAGGAAAAAGGGGATGGGACGGGAGATCGACCCCCCAAAAAGCAATCAAAACGTCGGCGTAAACGCCGACCCAAGCCTCACCTCGACAAAAACCCAGCCATAGAGCAGGACGAGCTGGTAGACGACGAGCAGGCCTTAGAGCAACCGTCCGAACAGGGCAACACGGACAGAGAAACCGAACATCCCTCCTCCGGCGAAAACGGCATTCCGGACGACCTCACGCCGGATAAACCTATGGAGCAGAAGAATCTCCACGAGAGGCTCGTTGCAACTGCACGCAGCCTAAAAAAGCAGAAGCGGAAGCTAAAAACAGCGGAAGATGCACTCCGGATTAGATGGAGCAAAGTAATCAATACCGCAGATAAATACGGCGATAGTCGCCGCACTAAAAGCTATCCAAAAAGAAAGCTACTGCCTGAATTCGACGAAGAGGCCCTAGAGCCCTCGCATTCAAAAAATGAGAAAGCCACACGGTCGGATAGACGACCCCATAAAGCGGCAAGCGGCGCCGCACCTAAATCGGCATGCGACCCACTTAAGGATTCGCATCATTGCCCAGTCAGGTCCATTTATGAGCCAAGAAAGCAAGCTCTCGTAAGCAATGCTATGAAGCCATCATCAGAATCCGGCACACCCAAATACAGGGGCGCCGCACACCCCCTATGTTTCACCGATGAGGTCCTGGACTATGAATTTCTAGAGGGATTCAAACCCGTAAACATAGAGGCATATGATGGAACAACAGACCCTGGAGTTTGGATCGAGGATTATATCCTCCACATACACATGGCTAGAGGAGATGATCTCCACGCCATAAAATATTTACCCCTTAAGCATCAAGGGCCAGCCCGGCATTGGCTTAAAAGCCTTCCCGAAAACACAATTGGAAGCTGGGAAGAGCTCGAGGATGCTTTCCGAGCAAACTTTCAAGGGACCTATGTCCGCCCTCCGGATACAGACGATCTTAGTCACATAACTCAACAACCCGGAGAATCAGCTCGGCAGTTCTGGAATAGATTCCTCACTAAAAAGAATCAGATAGTCGACTGTCCGGACGCCGAAGCCTTAGCAGCTTTCAGGCACAACGTCCGAGACGAATGGCTCGCCAGACACCTTGGCCAAGAAAAGCCAAGAACAATGGCCGCACTAACAAGCCTCATGACCCGCTTTTGTGCAGGGGAGGACAGCTGGTTGGCAAGGTGCAGCCCCAGCGACCCAAGTACATCCGAAACTAGGGATGGAAATGGAAAACCGCGACGCAACAAGGACCGTCGCTGGACTAAGGACAAAAGTCCGAAGAGCACGGCAGTCAATGCCGGATTCAAAGGCTCACGACAAAATCAGGCAAAATCGCCCCCCCAGGACAACAAGGACGATCCATCCAACCTAAATAAAATCCTGGACAGAATATGTCAGATACACAGTACTCCCGGGAAGCCTGCTAAACATACCCACAGAGACTGTTGGGTTTTCAAACAATCCGGCAGACTCAATGCCGAACACAAGGGGCTCGACACACCAAGCGAAGACGAGGACGAACCCCAAAAGCAGAGCACCAGGAAACAAAAGAACTTCCCACAAGAAGTAAAAACAGTGAACTCACTTCACATAACAAAACGTGCGGCGCCTGTAAAGGTACGCACCACACGGCCCATCCCCAGAGGGTCCTGCCACTGGTTGTCAAAACCGATCATCTTCGATCAGCTAGATTATTCTAGAAATATCAAGAATGTAGGCTGGACTGCCTTGATACTCAATCCAATAATTAGCGGACTCCAGTTTTCAAATGTCCTTATGGACGGCGGCAGTGGACTAAACCTGATATATCAGGATACAATCCAGCACATGGGGATAAACCCAGCAAGAATCCGCCGCAGCAAAACCTCCTTTCAAGGGGTAATACCTGGTCCGGACACCCATTGTATGGGTTTCCTCCGGCTCGAAGTCATATTCGGCTCTGCTGATAACCTCCGCCGCGAAAAGCTGACCTTCCATATCGTCCCGTTCTCAAGTCGCTATCAAGCACTACTGGGACGCGAAGCTTTCGCTCGCTTTAACGCAATACCGCATTATGCATCTCTTACGCTTAAGATGCCCGGTCCACGAGGCATCATCTCTTTGAAGGGGAAGCACTAAAGTGCGCCTCCCCAAGCGGAGGACTGTGCGGCCGCTTTGACAGCCCCACAGCAAAATGGCCTCACCAGCCAAAAAACTTCGAAATAGGTCATTCAAGACCACGAACGCGGATAGACGAGTTCGGTGCACAATCATCATTGATGCAGGCCTAGTGGCCACATACCCCCGCACTAGGGGCTCCACGTATATACAATAAGAGACAATAAAGCTCAATCTTATATATTTTACTTTTTACTTTGTTTATTTTCAACTTTTTCGGCACGACCCGTTTTCAACTCAGTTCCTCTCTTTTATAGATGAACGTCGTGCGGCGCCCGTCCAGGATACGTCACAACGGAGATACAGGCGCAGACGTGCAGTAGGGACCCGTCCTAAAGGATTCTTTTTAGATTAAGACCCTGCGTAAACCTTTTTTACTATCTCTCATTGCTACACATCCCCTGGTTTTTTCTGATATAACCAAGGAGGAGGCTGGCGTCTTGGCATGTGGCCACATCAGAATTTTTGCACGTACCTGGACACTAGGGGCTTTTTTAATAAAGAGTGTTGTTTCGCCCGCACTCATAAAGACCGAACACCTTAGGGAGTGTTCGGCGTCGCGAGTTTTGGCATTATATGCATCGGCTCCAAATCATGTCTTTGGTCAAATGTTGGGTTGCCCGGCTCCTGAGTTCGGCTACCTTACGTTCCGCTCTATCGGCTAAGGTAGCACCAGGAGAACTACTGCGATTGTGCCCCGGTTCGGCCGGGCGAGCACCTCAGTAGAGAAAGTCGAAAACTGACTGTCATGATGCAGCGTGAGACCGGTCAGCCACTCGATGACCTATCGGAATCTATCGGATTCCTCCGCTTTAACGAAGGGCCGCTTCCCGGTCAGGCACATACGCGCCCCGAACTCGGGCGAGCGCAGTCGCCACCAAGGGGCTACCTAAATAGTCTCACCGTCAAGCTCCTATGGCTAAGTGAAAGTGTTAAAGCATTATAGTCCGGTTGCCTGGCCCGCTGCGCTATCACCTCCTTTGTAGGACCAAGACGTTGGGTTAAGTGTGAAAATGCGTCTTCTGCGAGCACCCCCGCAGTATGTGCGTGGGGGCTGAAGCCAATGACTGCCATCTTTCAGATTTTGTATATATATATCTTAAAACGGCCGCACAAGAGGTGTTCCCAATACTTGAAGGCACAAGTATAAAAAGGCCACTACAGTTTATCAAAATATTACTTTATAATTACATATGCTATCATAACATAGCATCTTTCGAGCACTACGTCTCTATTACACGAGCGCCTTCAAGGACTTCCTGAAAATAGTGCTCGGAGGATACTCGGCTTTTGTCCGAATCTCGGGACGCAACAATGGTGGTCTCCATCTCTGCCTAGTATGTCTTGACACGGGCAAGAGCCATCCTTGCGCCCTCTATGCATGCTAACCTCTTCATTGCATTAATACGCGGCACCGCGTCAAGGAATTGCTGCACCAAGCTGAAATAACTCTTCGGCTCTGATCTCCCCGGCCACAGATGACCCATGACGTACTTCATGGCGAGTCCGGACAACCTATTCAGTTCGGCCCATTGAGCCAAACGATCGTCCACTGCCAGCGGACGCTCTGGATTGTGAAACTGCGACCAGAAAAGCTTTTCCACTTCACGATCTTTCTGATCTCGAAAGTGTTCGGTCGCATCAGCAGCACTCGCTGCCAAATCTAGATAGGTATCCTCCACACTCCACATCCGGTCCAACGGAGCAAACTTCGGATCGCAAAATTTCCTTCGCAACATAAAGGGCTTTCCAGCCACAATCTGTTCGGCCTGACGCAGCTCCTCCTTCGCAGCTCTCATCGCAGAGCGCGCGTCCTTGGCATTGGCAACGGCCTTCTCTAAGTCCATCTGTTTCGCCCGGTCTTCTTTCTCAAGAAGTCTGCAACGGTCTGCAGCACTCTTTAACTTTTCGGCCATCTCGGCCATCTCTTCCTTGCTTCGGCAATGAGCAGCATGTTCGGCTCTCAGCTCTTCAAGGGCTTTCTTGGCAGCCGCATCACTTTCTCTGGCTTGTTCTTTAGCTCGGGCAAGTTCTACCCTAAGACTCTCCATGGCGGTCGCACCATCTGCATCAAGCACATGCATCGTAAGACACTGGCATAAAACTCTTCGTACCTGATGCCGCCCGAGGAATTACATACCTTGAGCCTCATCAAGCCGCTTGTTGACAAGCGCGATGTCGGCATCTGCCACGTCCAGTTGCCGCTTTAGTTCGGCAAAATCATTAGTTCGGCTCGATTCTGGACACCCTGCCGCCTACATTCAAAGGCGACATCTTAGACCTAGGATTATGATCCTCCGCGTGCCGTCATTTCTTGACGACGCGCAGAGTCTCAGGGGCTACTATCTACACAAGGCGCATCTTATTCATGCGCAACTAACAAAAGTGTACATTATCTAATGTACCTCAAAACCCGTCAGTAAACTTTTGACGGCCTCATGCAATCCGCTCTCTGCGGATGAGATCCTTTCAATCACCGTGCCCATCAATGCACGGTGCTCCTCCGAGATAGAAGCTCGCCCCAGCAGAATCTTTAGCTCCTCCGGCCGAGCACCAGACGGTGCCGGACTTGTCCCACGACCTCTTTCGAAGGCCGGACGCGGAGAACCTCGGGGGGCCACATAGCTATCTTCCGCCCCTGCCGGATTCGGAGAAACCCTCCGCGACGACACCTCAGGGTCGCCAGCCTCGCTAGGCGGCACGGCAGGGGGAGGCGTCCCACTCTCCATCATCTCCGGAAGGAGATCCCCCGAAGACGAGCTCTGCTGAGAAGGGCTGAGGTCCGAGCTACAAGGTAAAAATTCGGTTAATCTTCTCAGATCTAAATCAAGGATTTCCCTCATCCCTCAAAAGGAAAATCTTTCTCTACTTACGGCTCGCTAGAGGGCTGATCCCCTTGAGGGCGTAGTCCGGCCGAGGAACTCCCCGGTGTCGGACCCTCTGATGAGGATTTTTTTCCCCGCTTCGAGGCCATGGTTTCTGGGTCGTCAGAGGCGGCTCTCTTCTTCCCCTTAGGAGAGGAATTGTCGGTTCCTCCCTTCGGAGCAGCCTCCTTCGAGGAGGCCATAGTTTCCTTGTCCTTCCCCTTGCTTCCCTCCAAAGGCGTTATCTCCAGCATCCTGACCAGCACGGGATCCGGCCTGGTTTCGGGAAGGGGAGCCGGACACCTGATCAGCTTTGCCTTCGCTATCCACTCCTGCTTAAAAGGATGGCTCTTTTAGGGGCAAGTTTATGACAATTATACGGATAGAAGGTCCGGGCACAAGGTTGCTTGCTTGAGTATCCGGGCGATTGCAGCTTAGGCCTACGTCCTCGGTTAAATCTGGACACATCTCTCGTGATCCGAAGAACAGTTTATACATCTCCGCGGGCGTTGCGCCCATGAAATTCTGGAGAGCTCGCGGTCCCTCTGGATTAAACTCCCACAGGCAAAGGGAGCAACGTTTGCCGGGCAATATTCGGCGAATCAGCATGACCTGCGTCACCTTGACCAGGCTAAGGTCTCCTTCCAAGAGATCCTTAATGCGGCCCTGTAACAAGGGCACGTCTTTGGGCAAACCCCAATCTAACCCTCTGTTAACCCATGACGCTAACCGTGGTGGGGGACCCGAGCGAAAGGCAGGAAGCGCCACCCACTTGGTGCTCCGGGGAGTGGTGATATAGAACCACTCTCGTTGCCACAAGCCTAGCTCCTCTTTAAAAGAGCCCTCAAGCCATGGAGCATTAGCATTTTTGCTTATAACAGCGCCTCCGCACTCTGCGTGTCGTCCCTTGATCATCTTCGGCTCCACTTTGAAAGTCTTGAGCCATAATCCGAAGTGAGGGGTAACACGGAGGAACGCTTCGCATACAACGATAAACGAGGAGATATGGAGGATGGACTCCGGAGCTAAGTCGTGAAATTCCATCCCGTAATAAAACAGTAGTCCCCTCACAAAGGGATCCATCGGGAAGCCTAACCCCCGAAGGAAGTGAGACACGAACACTACGCTCTCACCGGGCTGGGGACTGGGGATAGCCTACCCTTGAGCAGGCAACCTGTGCGAAATTTCGGCGGTCAAGAACTTAGCCTCTCTCAACTTTAGCACGTCCTCCTTCGTGACGGAGGAGGGCATCCATCGGCCTTGAAGGTCGGAACCGGACATTGTCGAAGGTCTGAGGCGCCCGGAATCTGGAGCCTAGGGTGTTGGAACTCAAGGCGACGGGCGAACTCGTTTTGGGATTGGAGAAAAGGAGTAAGGCCCTGGTCTCTTTATAAGAGGTTGAATACCAGGAGCCCTCCCCGTAACCGTTTGGGACTCGCCTTCAATCGAGAAAACATGCTAACGGGCACGATTGGGTTACCCACGTCCATATTGATGAGAATCCCGTGAAAGGGGAGCACACGATCTCTGCTTTGACAAGACGTGCCAAGAAAACTGCCTCGCAAAACACACTGAGGTGGAAAAGTGAAATCGATTCAAGTAAAGGACTTGGCTGTAGTGTGATGACGCACTGCGGAATACGTCAGCAGATTTGATTTGTGTTAATATTATTCTCTCTATGGCAATATGTGGAAGCTTATTTTGCAGAGCCGGACACTACTCTTGGTGTTTACAATCTTCTATGAAGGACTTGGAGGAGGAATCCGCCTTGCAATGCCGAAGACAATTTGCGTGCCGGACTCGTCGTCATTGAAGCCAGGTTCAGGGGCTACTGAGGGAGTCCCGGATTAGGGGGTGTTCGGATAGCCGGACTATACCTTCAGCCGGACTCCTGGACTATGAAGATACAAGATTGAAGACTTCATCCCGTGTCCGGATGGGACTTTCCTTGGCGTGGAAGGCAAGCTTGGCGATGCGGATATTCAAGATCTCCTACCATTGTAACCGACTCTATGTAACCCTAACCCTATCCGGTGTCTATATAAACGGGAGGGTTGTAGTTCGTAGGCGATCAACTCCATACACAACAATCATACCATAGGCTAGCTTCTAGGGTTTAGCCTCCTTGATCTCGTGGTAGATCTACTCTTGTACTACCCATATCATCAATATTAATCAAGCAGGACGTAGGGTTTTACCTCCATCAAGAGGGCCCGAACCTGGGTAAAACATCGTGTTCCCTGCCTCCTGTTACCATCCGGCCTAGACGCACAGTTCGGGACCCACTACCCGAGATCCGCCGGTTTTGACACCGACAAGGGGGCTGCTTCGGGAGGCGTGGAGGAGGGGTAAGGCGGTGGCGGTTTCCGTGGAGTCACGGCGCGGCGGCGTGCTGGCTCGGGAGTCCTTCCCGAGCTCGGAGACAACGAGGAGGTGGGCTGGGCCGCGGCCTGGCCTGGGAGCTGGGCCGACCCAGTCGGAGGGAAGGGTTTTCCCCTATTTTCTTTAGAACGTTTAGCAGACAAAAAGAAATAATAAAATGATATGAAATAAAAACAAACTATAGGCATATAATATATCAAAATTTTCAGAACAACATTTTCTACGACATGAACATTTTTATAAAATCAAATAAAATCCACAAAAATTTCAATATAGCCAAGAGTGTTGCTGTTGCAATATAATCCAATAAAAATCATTTTAAAAATACCAAAATTAATTCAAATCTATTTCTCTCCAATTTTCTGATGTAGGGAATCATTTTACCCTAATTTCTGTATATTTTATTTTTGGAGAAAAATAATTTGAATAAAATCCAATAACTCCAAATTGAAAATAATTTCAAAAGGACTTTAAATTTGAGTTCTTCGAAACTTCCAACTCATATTTCGTATGTTTTGAAGAAGTCATTTTATCTTCGCTCGTGAAAATCATTGAGTTTCTTAAAGTTTCTGAATTGGAAAATAATTCCAAATGGAATTCAAATATTTTCAAAAACCCTTTTCATTTATTTAAATGGAGGAAGTCATGTCATCTTCTCTCCAGGGTTTTAATGTGAAAAGAATTTGAATTCACGGAGATCATAAATGCAAAAAATGAAAGTTCGCGAAAGTCCTTGTATTCCCTCTCATTTAACTTTCAAAAAGTTTCGAATTCACTCACTTTCAGTGAATCAATCACACAACAATCAAACAGCCAATCAAATCTATCTATTTAATATAACATTCCAAAATTTAGAATTTTGGGATGTTACAAACCTACCACCCTTAAAATGAATCTCTTCCTCGAGATTCGGAGAGGCTAGAAAGAAATAGGTTAGGTTTGGGGGTCTTCTCAAAATCCATCGATCATCACAGGAGGTCTGGGGTGCTACCACCCTTAGAGACATTGTGACGGTCCCATCAATACTTATGTACTCCATCCTTTATTCTTGACAGTGTCGGTCTTCTCATATTCTCGGGAAAATTCCTTCTCTTGGCTCTTCTGGTGGTGGCATAACCTTTTCCTCAATTTCTTCTATCCTTTCATCTTGGTAAGGTATTTCGAGACTGGGTCTTCTTAGCTATCGGGTCTGGCGCCAATACTAATCAACTATCGATATCTCATGGCGGTCATCCAATTATGGTTTCTCCTGCAGGAAATGGGTCTGGGTTGATCTCACCATATAACCTACGGTTGGCAACAGCTGCCTTGTACAAGGGAAAAAATAGCCATACCATTCTAAGGTTTAAACAAGGTTTAATATCATCGTCTCTCTACTATAGGTAAGTCACTCAGATTTACCATCCCATATAGCAAGGCGAATAATATGAGTAAGTCAGTATGGTAATCAATCCATCCCGCACCCAAATCATTACCATGTATATGGTTTAGCAAATCTCGCAATTCTAACACTCGGTCATCCTCACAAGCATCGCAAAATTCTCTTGTCGACGAACCAAGTTTGGAAAAATCCATTGATTCTGCAAGCCAAATAAACATATATCGCTTCTTCACAACTCTCAGGTTTTTGCGTTACTCCTATAAGATCGTCTGATGATAAAGGGATATCTTCTTCCAGGGTTTTTCCTTCAGCAAGAGTGTGCTTGCTTCTTGGAAGGTCCTGGAGCCTGTGGGTTATGGCCCATCTCATCACTTGTAAACATTGAACTCATCCTCGGGGCAACTGATCGTTATTCCAACATCCAACTTCCAGCTTCCTAGCATACTTAATATTCATCCAATTGTACTGTTTCCCTTCCTTCTAATTGTGCCAAACTAAGACGGGATTACTCGGCCTCATCATGGGGTTACACTTGCTCCATATTACCAGCATCCTACCTCCTTTATATCCAATAGTACTTCATCCCTTCATATTCTTGGGGTATCCAACGTATCGACATAAAGGTCATACTTATTTTGTCCGAGGTCCACTCCATGGAATATCATTATCCTTTCCATGGGTCAAGGGTTCTCACAATTACTACCACCCTTGAAATGCACAAACTCATCCATAGACCATATTTCTCATATCCTCAAAAATGGTCAAAACCTTTCTTCATAGAGTAACAACTCATAAAATCTAATCAGTTCCAACGATGCTAACTTTATTGCTTCTCCAATCATTTCAATCTCCTGCATTTCCATTACATGTCTCCACTCAACACCTTGATACAAAAGAGTTGCTCCCACTACTTCTACTACTACTACATTACTTCTCACAAACACAACTAATTATCACAAGTCTCCTTCTCCTTGGGACAATCCCTGGCAAGGTGCCCTGCTTCATTACAACGAAAACATATTACTTCTGACAAGTCTCGCGGTTTCCTTATGATTACATAGGCTCCTTGGGTCCTCGGCTTCCTTTTTGGGAAACTTCTGAAGTAGTGCCCTGACTCCTTGCACTTATAACAGGTGATATGACTCAGATCCTTCTTGGAATACAATCTACTTCTCTTCCTGGACTTTTCCATTCCAATCATGGCGTCTATTTCTTGTGGGTCACACTCTACTTCCTCTGTCGGGAATTCTACTAGATCCCCATTCATACAATTCTGGGAGATGTGTCCTTCTTCTCCACATGAATAGCAAGACTTGGTACAGGGTTTAATTGGTTCTTCTTTGGGTGTGTCCTCCACCTCTTTCTTCATCACAGGTTCTTCTAAACTTTCCATGAGGGCTCCTTTCATTGCTTCTTTCTTCTGCTGAATGGTTCGTTGTACCATGGGGTAAATGTGACACTGAGCAGGGTAGTGGGTAGTCCCTTCACACAAGAAACAAGTAATCTGCCTAGTTGGGCATTTTCAGCTGGGTGACATCCTTCACAATTAGGGCATTCATCATTGTGTTCCTTATGGTTGTGTCCCATTTCTCCACAAATCTTGCATGCACAAGGTTTCTTTATATCCTTTCCATAAGGGTTCAACTTCTGGGACACAAAACGAGATCTTTGCAGAGTCAACTTAAATTCTTTCCAAGTGGTTACTCCTTTCCATCCATTGATGGTTTGTTACATCCTCCACCAAGTAGCAGCACCTTGATAACCCACAAGTATAGGGGATCGCAACAGTTTTCGAGGGTAAAGTATTCAACCCAAATTTATTGATTCGACACAAGGGGAGCCAAATAATACTCTCAAGTATTAGCAGCTGAGTTGTCAATTCAACCACACCTGGAAACTTAATATCTGCAGCAAAGTATTTAGTAGCTAAGAAATATGATAGTAGTGGGAACGGTAGCAAAAGGTAAAAGTAGTAAAAGTGATGTTTTTGGTATTTTATAGTGATGATAGCAATAGCAACGGGAAAATAAATAAGCGAAGAACAATATATGGAAAGCTCGTAGGCAATGGATCGGTGATGGAGAATTATGCCGGATGCGGTTCATCATGTAACAGTCATAACCTAGGGTGACACAGAACTAGCTCCAGTTCATCAATGTAATGTAGGCATGTATTCCGAATATAGTCATACGTGCTTATGGAAAATAACTTGTATGACATCTTTTGTCCTACCCTCCCGTGGCAGCGGGGTCCTTACGGAAACTAAGGGATATTAAGGCCTCCTTTTAATAGAGTACCGGAACAAAGCATTAACACATAGTGAATACATGAACTCCTCACACTACGGTCATCACCGGTAAGTATCCTGATTATTGTCACTTTGGGGTTAACGGATCATAACACATAATAGGTGACTATAGACTTGTAAGATAGGATCAAGAACACTCATATATTGATGAAAACATAATAGGTTCAAATCTGAAATCATGGCACTCGGGCCCTAGTGACAAGCATTAAGCATAGCAAAGTCATAGCAACATCAATCTCAGAACATAGTGGATACTAGGGATCAAACCCTAACAAAAGTAACTCGATTACACGACAGATCCCATCCAACCCATCACCATCCAGCAAGTCTACGATGGAATTACTCACGCACGGCGGTGAGCATCATGAAATTGGTGACGGAAGATGGTTGATGATGACGATGGCGACGGATTCCCCTCTCCGGAGCCCCAAACGGACTCCAGATCAGCCCTCCCAAGAGGTTTTAGGGCTTGGCGGCGGCTTCGTATCGTAAAACGTGATGAATTCTTCCCTCTGATTTTTTTCTCCCCGAAACACAATATGTAGAGTTGGAGTTAGAGTCGGAGAAGCTCCAGGGGGCCCACGAGGTAGGGGCGCGCCCTAGGGGGGCAGGCGTGCCCCCCACCCTCGTGGACAGGTGGTGGGCCCCCTGGCCTTCATCTTTTGCAGGTATTTTTTATATTTTCCAAAAAGTTGCTCCGTGAAGTTTCAGGTCATTCCGAGAACGTTTGTTTCTGCACATAAATAACACCATGGTAATTCTGCTGAAAACAGTGTCAGTTTCGGGTTAGTTCCATTCAAATCATGCAAGTTAGAGTCCAAAATAAGGGCAAACGTGTTTTGAAAAGTAGATGCGATGGAGACGTATTGTCGGTGTCAAAACCGGCGGATCTCGGGTAGGGGGTCCCGGACTGTGCGTCTAGGCGGATGGTAACAGGAGACAAGGGACACGATGTTTTTACCCAGGTTCGGGCCCTCTCTATGGAGGTAAAACCCTACTCCTGCTTGATTAATATTGATGATATGGGTAGTACAAGAGTAGATCTACCGTGAGATCAGAGAGGCTAAACCCTAGAAGCTAGCCTATGGTATGATTGTTGTGATTGTGTCCTACGGACTAAACCCTCCGGTTTATATAGACACCGGAGGGGGCTAGGGTTACACAGAGTCGGTTACAAGGAAGGAGATCTACATATCCGTATTGCCAAGCTTGCCTTCCACGCCAAGGAGAGTCCCATCCGGACATGGGACGAAGTCTTCAATCTTGTATCTTCATAGTCCAACAGTCCGGCCAAAGGTTATAGTCCGGCTGTCGGATACCCCCTAATCCAGGACTGCCTCAGTAGCCCCCGAACCAGGATTCAATGACGATGAGTCCAGTGCGCAGATTGTCTTCTGCATTGCAAGGCGGGTTCTTCTCCAAATCCCAAATACCTGTTAAATAGTGTCCGGCTTCTTGTAAATGATGCGCTCCTTGGCTTCTACGCCCAATAATGGCCACCTTCCACGTGTCAAGCGAATGTGAAGAGCCAGGGTATTTTTACATTTACCCCCCTAGCTATGCAAATGAGCTGTCTATTAAAGAGATGGGGATTCAGATCCAAACCACACCATCCTCCCTTAGCGAGCATTCATCGGAGCGCACCCGAAAGAAATCCACTCCGTCATGGCCGATCGACGCAGCTCCTCCTCTCGTTCCCCCAGCCCCAAGCCTGGAGATTGGGAGATGTGTTCCGTCCCGTACAGCCAGCTGGTGAAGCTTCAGACCCAGGGATTTCTCCCCCCAGCGTATATGGTCCCGGTTTGAGCCGGGCTCGCCACCTAGAGTGGCGGAGAGCAAGCGGAGAGCTTTCCGAATCCCTCTAAGGGAGAGCGGGTATGCCTCGTCCCCTATTTGATAAGAGGACTCGGATTTCTAATTCATCCGTTTCTCTGGGGGCTCCTGGAGTCCTACGGCCTCCAGTTGCACAGCCTTACCCCTCCATCCATACTACATATTGCGGGCTACGTAGCCCTTTGCGAGCTGTTTTTGGGTTGTGAGGCTCATTTCGCACTGTGGAAGAAGTTGTTCTGCCTTGTGCCCCGTTCTCAGAGGGGGTCAATATATCAAGTGGGCGGAGCCGAAGTATGGCGCATCGCCGGGACCGGATATCTATCCGGAACCCCGAAGAAGGCGTCCGAAGACTGGCCTTCAGAGTGGTTTTATATAGAAGACGTCCCCCTTCCGGATCCTATTCGGATCGGCCTTCCTGAGTTCGATAATGCTCCTTTGAAGAAACACCTGAGCTGGCGCCCACGGAGCCCCCAGGAAGAAGATGACGGAGACATCCTTTACCTGATGAGCCGGATAAAGTTGTTGGCTCAATCCGGACTGACCATGATCGAAGTCATGGCAATGTGCATTATGCGGGGGGTGCAGCCTCTTCAATATAGAGGCCACCCCATGTGGGATTTCAACGGGGAGGATGACGCCACCCGCTGCGGCCGCAAGGGGCCGGACTCGACTGCTGCTCTAGCAAAAATCTTGTCTGATTTGTACAAGGGAGAAGAGGAGGAATTCCTCCGCGTCAATCCACAGGGCGGATTCTCTATGTATAATCCTCCGAGCTGGGTAAGTCAACACCTTTCATGTCCATCCGTTCCCATATTCCCATAGTTAAGTATTTTACCTTGCGATTTCAACGCAGGAGCTGCGTAGGGCTGTAAGGGAGATCAACAGCACGCCTCCACAACTAGAGGATCCGGAGCGATCCCTCGACCCGACCTCCCAAGAGGATCCGGACATATCTGTGGAACTAATTGATAGGGTGTTTTACCAATTAAGCGGCGATGAGGCCTTGGTGGCCATTATGGCCGATTACCCTGGGTTGCTCCCAGCTTCGCAGGTAACTGAGACCAAAGTCCCAACATTTTGAAAAGGATTCATCCTTGTGCACTTTTCCTACCGTATACCAACGGTGTTTTACAGGGGAGGCCCTCGGGACATCATGCCGAGCCCGCGGCGACTAGCCAGCAAGGGGCTGCGAGGCCGAGCAGGCTGAAAAGAAATGCAGTCCGGACTGAGACATTGGCGCAGCGGTATGGCGCGCCACCTCACTCCATGGTATCATTTTTAAAGGCATATTAACGCTCGTGCTTTCTTAGGAAGAAGAACGCTCGCCAGACTATATCCGGAGAGGTCGCCAATCATGCCTCCACTAGTCAGGCTCCAAGGCCGGACCCAGAAGCGGGAGCGAATACGAGGCGCACGCCGGATGCTCCTCCGACAGAGGATGCGGACAGAATGTCCGCCACAAATTCTGAGGTGGAGAGCGCCATGAACCACAGGCGTCGCCGAGCCGTTCTCCATGACGCTTGTTTCTCCCAAGAGGCATTTGACGCCTTCAACTGGGGAGACGCGTACCTCCGTGCTGCTCAGAATGGTCTAGCCAGAGCCACGGACCAATATGTAAAGGATATACGGGTGAGAGAATTTGATGATTATATATAGTAGTAGCCCCTGAGACTTGAAACAGTTAGAATAACTGATTTAAGGATCATTTGTTATGCAAGTTCTTACAGAAAAGAATACCCAATTGTCCCATGAGCTTGAAGAGTGTAAGGCCTAACTTCAGGCCGCACTGGCCGCCGAAGAGAAGTCCAAGAAGACCCCCTCTGGTAACACATATTTAAAATGATAGATATCGTATAGGGTGCGGCATATGTGCACATCTGACAACAAATATTGCAGATGACGTCGGAGGAAATCCGGATGAGCAACATCTCTTACGCCGGCTAAAGGTCGGCGAGAGCGTGCTTACGAGGGTTAGGCAGGAGAAAAATAATCTCCAGGATGCCAACACCCAGCTGGGCGTGGAACTGAAGGACGTTCGTGCCCAACTGTCAGACTCCGTGAAGGAGAATCAGCGTCTTCGACGCGGCATTTTCAGTAAGTGCTTGAATGAACTTGTTAAAAAGAGTTCGGCGAAGAAGCCTGCTAACAGAGTTATGTCTGTAGGTATGCTGACGGGTCGTCCCGCGGATGAGATGCCCGGGTCTGCGGGTGATCTTCTACCAGAGCTGTCGCAACTGCACGAATGAGTTCGGCAGGTGATGCGAGGTGTTGCCCAGGCCTTATGGCCATCCGTCTCCCTGCCTGAAGGTCTTGGAGAGCTTGCGGAGAAGCTTAAGGGAGCGCGGCGGCGCTTCCGATTATGGAAGACAACGGCCTGCCGTCAAGGTGCAAGGGAAGCCTGGGCCATGGTGAAGACGCGGTATACCAAGGCTGACCCAAACCACATGGCCAAGGTCGGACCTGTGGGGCCCGATGGGAAAGAGATCCCCGTGAACTTAGTGTACGGGCAAGTAGAATTGGCCGCAAAGTATTCCCAATAGGACTGTAGACTAGACAGCTTGTTGGATGGTATAGAAGAGGAATTTAACCAGTTAAATTGACTATGTAATTAAAGTGACATGTATAATGCCTTCTAGCCGGATTGTAGATCATTTGTCATGGCGGACCTTTCCGCTTCAACCTCGGGACCCGATAGTCCGGAGTGTATCCGAATACCCTCTCGGTTATGTAAGAACCGGGGCATGCATGGAAACCAGGCGTAGGGGTCATTAGTGCTTGAACAGACAAGTGCCCAACTAGTTATGTTATATTACATGGTTAGTAAGAAACATCTTCCAGGGAGAATAGTTCCATTAGGGGTACCTTTCCCTGGGTTCGCATGCCCTAAATTGCATGTCCGGACTGCGAAAAGAGACGCGGAAAAGAGCATCTGGGGGCACATATATAAATATGTAAAAAAATCATCTTTTGTTCACCGACCGAATATTCCCTTAAGAACGCCAGCTCTCGGCTTCACCTAGTCTAAGGTACACATCCGGTTGACCCGGCAGTAACAATCGCAGAGGTGCTCCCCTTATGCCCTAGCCGAATTAACGGGAACGTAGGGCATAAATACAAGAGCCAGGCAACCTAGCTTGGCCAAAACTTAAGTCATATCGATGCATATAATGGTGAATAAAAGGTACATGCGAAAGAATGGCACATGTGCTGGGCATGAAGCCCGTATAGATAAATAAGCTTCTGTGAGAGAAGCCCCCAGGTATAATGAGCGCGGATAGCGCGTCCATTGTGCGCAAATAAGGCACAAATTGGCCCTTAAGGCTGTGAGAGAAAAGAAGGGGAGAAGGAGAGAAATAAAAGACAGATAGTAAAAAGTGGACAGAGGAAGGAGACGAACACAGAGTCCGGCGCTAGGCGTAGAATCTTCGGAGTATGGCTGCGTTCCATGGGTTCGGCTCGAGTCGATTATCCGATGCATCCCGCAGATGGTACGCTCCACCAGTCAGAACTTGGTCAATAATGAAGGGACCCTCCCATTTGGGCTTGAGTTTGTCCTTTTTCTTCTCCGGCAGGCGTAGAACTAACTCGCCAACGTTATAAGTTCTGGCCCGTACTTCTCTGCTTTGGTATCTTCGAGCCTGCTGTTGATAGAATGCGGAACAGGCTTTTGCCACGTCACGCTCCTCCTTCAAGGCGTCCAAACTGTCTTGCTGATCGAGCTCGGCTTCTCTTTCTTCGTATATGCGCACTCGAGGTGAGTCATGAATTATGTCGCAGGGCAGAACCGCCTCTGCGCCGTATACCATAAAGAATGGTGTGTATCCGGTAGTGCAATTCGGCGTGGTCCGCAGCCCCAGAGTACGGAGTCGAGCTCCTCTACCCAGTGCGTGTTAGATTCCTTTAGGGACCGCACTAGTCTGGGTTTTGATGCCGCTCATGATCCAGGACATCTGCCGCCTGATTGTTTTCCCGGGCTACATGGCGAAATTCGAGCCCCTCGAACCGAGCTGACATTTTTAGGACGGCGTTGCGATAGGCCGCCATTTTTGGATCCTTGGCATCAAAGTCTCCATTTATTTGGGATATTGCAAGGTTCGAATCCCCCCGCACCTCTAGGCGTTGAATGCCCATGGATACTACCATCCAGAGACCATGTAAAAGGGCCTCATATTCGGCTGCGTTGTTGGAGTCCGTATACATTATCTGGAGTACGTATTGAACTGTATCTCCGGTTGGGGACGTCAAAATGACGCCAGCCCCCAGACCAGCCAACATTTTGGAGCCGTCGAAGTGCATGATCCAGTTGGAATACGCGTCGTACTCTTTAGGGAGTTCGGCTTCCGTCCATTCGGCGACAAAGTCTGCCAGTACTTGCGACTTAATGGCTTGCCACGGCTTGTAATTTATGTCTAATGGGAGGAGCTCAATGGCCCATTTGGCAATCCGGCACGTGGCGTCGCGGTTGTTTATAATATCATTAAGTGGCACTTCCGAGGCTACTGTTATCGAACACTCTTGAAAGTAGTGTCGCATTTTCCAGGATGCCATGAATACCGCGTATGCTATCTTTTGATAATGCGGGTACCATGACTTGCATGGAGTAAGGACAGTGGATACATAGTAGACCGGCTTTTTAAGGGGGAATTTATGTCTGTCCGTTCTCGTTCGATGACGAGCACTGCGCTCACAACTTGATGGGTTGCCGCAATGTATAACAGCATTGGTTCGCCAATGTTTGGCGTGGCCAGGACTGGGTTGGTTGCTAATATGGCTTTTATTTCTTCCAATCCGGCTGTGGCGGCATCCGTCCACTCGAAGTGTTTGGTGCGCCGTAGGAGGCGATAAAGGGGTAATGCCTTTTCTCCCAGGCGGGAGATAAAGCGGCTTAGATCCGCCACGCATCCGGTTAATTTCTGGATTTGTATGAGGTCTGTTGGGATATCCAACTGTGACAGAGCTCGGATCTTGGCCAGATTTGCTTCAATTCCTCAGCCGGATACAATGAAGCCCAGGAGCTTTCTGGCAGGCACGCCGAAAACGCATTTTTCCGGGTTGAGCTTGATGTCATATGTTCGGAGGTTATCGAATGTGAGTCTCAAGTCGTCTACTAGAGAGTCGACATGCTTGGTTTTGACGACCACATCATCTACGTATGCCTCCACTGTTTTGCCGATCTGGTTTGCCAGACATGTTTGAATCATGCGTTGATATGTTGCGCCGGTGTTTTTGAGCCCAAAGGGCATTGTGTTGAAGCGGAAGGGGGCGTATGGTGTGATGAATGCCGTTGCGGCTTGGTCGGGCTCCGCCGTCTTAATTTGGTGGTAGCCGGGGTATGCGTCGAGGAAACACAATGAGTCGTGTCCTGCGGTAGCATCGATAATTTGATCGATGCGGGGGAGGGGGAAGGGATCCTTTGGGCAGGCCTTGTTGAGGTCCTTGAAATCAACGCATAGGCGCAGGATTTATCCTTCTTTGGTACCATCACCAGGTTTGCTAGCCAGTCTGGGTGTTTTATTTCTCTAATGAATCCGGCCTCCAATAACTTGGCTAGTTCCTCTCCCATAGCTTGTCTCTTAGGTTCAGAGAAACGCCGAAGAGCCTGCTTGACCGGCTTGAATCCTTTTAGGATATTGAGGCTGTGCTCGGCCAGCCTGCGTGGGATTCCTGTCATATCTGAGGGATGCCAGGCGAATATGTCCCAATTCTCGCGCAGGAAATCTCATAGTGCAGCTTCCACAGCGGGGCTTAACCGTGCCCCGATAGTGGCTGTTTTTATAGGGTCCGTTGGATGGACTTGGATTTTGACTGTTTCATCCGCTGGTTCAAAGGAGGTAGACTTGGATCTCTTATCAAGTATCACGTCATCCCTATCTACCGTGGAGTGCAGCGCAGTCAGTTCCTCGGCCGTGAGGGCTTCGGATAATGCCTCGAGGGCCAATGCGGCTGTCTTGTTTTCGGCGCGGAGTGCTGTGTCCGGATCGATAGTGAGAGTGATGATTCCGTTGGGCCCGGGCATTTTGAGCTTCATGTACCCGTAATGGGGTATGGCTTGGAATATTGTGAACGCCTCCTGCCCTAGAAGGGCGTGGTATCCGCTATTGAACGGGCCACTTGGAACGTAATCTCTTCGGACCTGTAATTCTCCGGCGTGCCGAACACCACATCTAGTGTGATTTTGCCTGTACAGCGCGCTTCTCGACTGGGGATTATTCCTCTAAAGGTTGTGCTGCTTCGCTCGATGCGGTTCCAGTCTATTTCAATTTTTTGAAGGGTTTCCTCATAGATGAGGTTTAATCCGCTGCCGCCGTCCATGAGCACCTTGGTGAGTCGAAAGTCATCCATGATTGGACTGAGAACCAATGCAGCTGGTGCTCGGGCTGTTCGGAACTTAGGTTCATCACTGGCATTGAAGGTAATAGCCGTGTCACTCCATGGATTTATTGTTGCCACATGGTAGATTTCGGCAAGGCTGCGGAGCGTTCTCTTTCGCCTATTATTTGATGTGAAGGTCTCAAAGACTGATAATATCGTATTGTTATCCCTGGGATGGTGCTCTGTGGACTCTGGGATGAGAAGATCCTCGCCACTTTTGGCTACCTGCCGGAGTATCCAACATGCTCTAAGGCTATGTGTTGGTGTGGCGCCTTTTGTACTATGAATTTTGCAAGGTCTGTTGAGCCATCCCTCCAGTACGGTTCCATGCCCTGTAGAGGGTTTTTTAATTTTTGGTAGTTGACCCGGGTGTATTGTGATAATGCACCCTTTTATTTCGGGCTGGGTTTGTATTCAGGGCCGGATTATCCCAAAAGTTTGTTTCGGTTTTCCAGGCACTTTCCATCGCACAGTACTTTCGTACTATGGACGCCAAGTCAACAAAGCGTGTTATCTCACGGCGATTTATGGCGTTAAGGATTCCCTTGTCCGTGCAATTATTGCAGAAAAATAGGATTGCGTCTTCCTCGCGACAATCCTTAACCTTGTTCATCGCAAGGAGGAATCTGGCCCAATAGTGATGTACTGTTTCCTGTGGCTCTTGCCTGATGTGGGGAAGATCGCTTATGTTTGGGTGGGTGGGTGGAATTGAATCCGAACCCTTACCCGATCTGGGATCCAGGGGCCGAGGAGTTTCCAATTTTGGAAGTTCCGGTTCCGGGGTGTTACCCGATAATCCTGGCCCGCTGCCTGACTCTAAGTTCAGGGATTGGATGTTGTCCTCCCGCGAACGGGCATCCGGCTCGGAGAGCTCGGGAATCCGGACATAGTTGGTCCTCAAGATAGAGGAAAGTTCGCTGCATTGTTCCTCCACCACTACAATATGATGGGTGACTGGTGGAGAGTTGATCTTCCTTTGATCGGGTTTAAGCCCAATCCGATCATAGTCCGTAGCGACTCCCAAGGCGGCGATGCAATCCAAGAGCTCGTTTAAGGAGGCGAGCTCCATTGGATCCATCTGTTCGGCGAGTGCCGATTTGACGTGGAGGCTGTTTTCGATGACCCGAGAAGTCATCATCGGTGCGGCGGCCGAACAGGCGGTCATGATGAAACCGCCTAGCCGGAGAGTTTGGCCGACATCCAAAGCTCCCCCAACAGTAGTACCGTATTTAAAGACGAGATGAGACATCCTTCCTTCTAGCGACGGCACAGTGGAACTCTCAATGAAAGCACCAATGTTGGTGTCAAAACCGGCGGATCTCGGGTAGGGGGTCCCGGACTGTGCGTCTAGGCGGATGGTAACAGGAGACAAGGGACACGATGTTTTTACCCAGGTTCGGGCCCTCTCGATGGAGGTAAAACCCTACTCCTTCTTGATTAATATTGATGATATGGGTAGTACAAGAGTAGATCTACCACGAGATCGGAGAGGCTAAATCCTAGAAGCTAGCCTATGGTATGATTGTTGTGATTGTGTCCTACGGACTAAACCCTCCGGTTTATATAGACACCAGAGGGGGCTAGGGTTACACAGAGTCGGTTACAAGGAAGGAGATCTACATATCTGTATTGCCAAGCTTGCCTTCCACGCCAAGGAGAGTCCCATCCGGACACGGGACGAAGTCTTCAATCTTGTATCTTCATAGTCCAACAGTCCGGCCAAAGGTTATAGTCCGGCTGTCCGGATACCCCCTAATCCAAGACTCCCTCACGTATCAACTCCCCCAAGCTTAAACCTTTGCTTGTCCTCAAGCAATTCAGTTGACAAACTGAAAGTGATAAAGAAAAACTTTTACAAACTTTGTTTGCTCTTGTTGTTGTAAATATGTAAAGCCAACATTCAAGTTTTCAGCAAAGATTATAACTAACCACATTCAAAATAACGCTTAGGTCTCAAGTTTACTCATATCAATGGCATAATCGACTAGCGAGCAATAATAATAAATCTCGGATGACAACACTTTCTCAAAACAATCATAATATGATATGACAAGATGGTATCTCGCTAGCCCTTTCTGAGACCGCGAAACATAAATGCAGAGCACCTTTAAAGATCAAGGACTGACTAGACATTGTAATTCATGATAAAAGAGATCCAGTCAAGTCATACCCAATGTAAACTAACGATAATGAATGCAAATGACAGCAGTGCTCTCCAACTGGTGCTTTTTAATAAGAGGATGATGACTCAACATGAAAGTAAATAGATAGGCCCTTCGCAGAGGGAAGCAGGGATTTGTAGAGGTGCCAGAGCTCGGTTTTGAAATAGAGGTGAATAATATTTTGAGCGGTATACTTTCATTGTCAACATAACAACCAAGATATGGCGATATCTTCCATGCTACACACATTATAGGCGGTTGCCAAACAGAATGGTAAAGTTTATACTCCCCCTTCCACCAACAAGCATCAATCCATGGCTTGCTCGAAACAACGAGTGCCTCCAACTAACAAGAGTCCCAGGGGGAGTTTTGTTTGCAATTATTTTGATTTAGTTTGCATAAAGCATGGGACTGGGCATCCCGGTGACCAGCCACTTTCTCATGAGTGAGGAGCGGAGTCCACTCCTCTTGAGAATAACCCGCCTAACATGGAAGATACAGACATCCCTAGTTGATACATGAGCTATTCGAGCATACAAAACAGGATATTTATTTGAAGGTTTAGAGTTTGGCACATACAAATTTACTTGGAATGGTAGGTAGATACCGTATATAGGTAGGTATAGTGGACTCATGTGGAATAACTTTGGGGTTTAAGGGATTGGATGCACAAGTAGTATTCCTGCTTAGTACAGGTGAAGGCTAGCAAAAGACTGGGAAGATTGCAGCTAGAGAGCGACAACAGTCATGAACATGCATTAAAATTAATCAACACCGAATGCAAGCATGAGTAGGATATAATCCACCATGAACATAAATATCATGAAGGCTATGTTGATTTTGTTTCAACTACATGCGTGAACATGCGCCAAGTCAAGTCACTTAAATCATTCAGAGAAGGATACCACCCTATCATACCACATCACAACCATTTTAATAGCATGTTGGCACGCAAGGTAAACCATTATAACTCATAGCTAATCAAGCATGGCACAAGAAACTATGATCTCTAGTTGTCATTGCGAACATGTTTATTCATAATAGGCTGAATCAGGAACGATGAACTAATCATATTTACAAAAACAAAAGAGGTCGAGTTCATACCAGCTTTTCTCATCTCAGTCAGTCCATCATATATCGTCATAATTGCCTTTCACTTGCACGACCGAACGATGTGAATATTAATAATAGTGCATGTGCATTGGACTAAGCTGGAATCTGCAAGCATTCAATAAACAGGAGAAGACAAGGCAATATGGGCTCTTTTGTCAGATCAACAATTATGCATACAAGAGCCACTTCAACAATTTAATTAAGGTCTTCTCCTATCGACCCCCAAGGAAAACAAAAGAAATAAAATTATTTACACGGGAGAGCTCCCAACAAGTAAAAGAAGAACAGGAAATCTTTTTGGGTTTTCTTTTGAATTACTACTACAAGCATGGAAAGTAAACTAATTGAAAGCTACAACTAATATTTTTTTTGTTTTTCTTAAGGTTTATTAAACACACAAGAAGAAAGCATAAAAAGGAAATAAACTAGCATGGATGATACAAATGAAAAAGTATGAGCACCGACATCTAGCAATGAGTGTGTGAACATAAATGTAATGTCGGTGAGAAATACGTACTCCCCCAAGTTTAGGCTTTTGGCCTAAGTTGGTCTATGGCCATATAGACCAACGACTGGCCTCGCGGATATCCATAATAGTAGCTGGGGTCGTACTGAGATGCAGCGGCTATCGCCTCCTGAGCTGTAGCGTGGCTACGAGCGGGCTCCGCTCTCCTCTCGTACTCATCTGCCTCCTCTCTAGTAAAAACATATCTTCCTTTTGCCTGATGATCAAAGAAGGCAGGAGCAGGGAGAGTAATATGGACAGCATGGCGTTTGTCAAAGATTAGTCGATACTGGAGAGGTGATTCATTCCTCTCGACAAACTGGTGGTGAACCATAGCATTAAAGTCTAGGTAAGCAGGGGGTAATTCAATATCATCTTCGCGTATAACTATACCAAGAAAATTAGCTATGCGGGTTGCATAAATTCCTCCAAAGAAATCTCCATTAAATCTATTAAGATGCAACCTACGTGCAACAATGGCTCCCAAATTATAGGATTTATCTCCTAACACACCACTCCTAAGAATACTGAGGTCAGGGACGCACATGTGACATGCCTCATCTTTACCATTGATGCATCTACCTATGAAGAGAGCAAAATAATGTATAGCAGGAAAATGAATGCTCCCTATGGTAGCTTGTGTAATATCTCTAGATTCTCGCATGGTTGTGCTAGCAAGAAAATCTCTAAATTCAGATTTGCGAGGATCCCTTATACTACCCCATTGTGGAAGTTTGCAAGCAGTGGTAAAATCCTCTAAGTCCATAGTATAAGAATTTTCATAAAGATCAAACAGGACAGTTGGAGAATTACGTGAAGATGAAAATCCAAACCTCCTCACAAAGGAACTAGTGAGATTGTGATACTGGCTGCACTTCTCTTCCTCGAAGCTCACAAGATTAGTGTTACACAAATATGCGTTAAATTCTTCCTTAATTCCCGCTCGATCCATAAAGTTCTCAGAAGGCCATTCACAAGGACGCACTGGGGCGTCTCTTGGTGGCTCATCATCAGCATCACGCATTGCAAGCCTGGGTCCTTGCTTCCTTGAGGAACCACCGTGGAACATTTTCCTAAGCATTTTTCTTCCTCTGAAAAATTATGAAATTTTTTAGCAACTTCAAAATAAAAGTAAAGCAAACTCAATAATATTGATAGCAACTACTCCTACAAGTGCCTAGGGCCTATATCATGCATCAAAACTACTTTTGACCATATAAATTTGACATGCAAGCTCAAGAACAGGGTCACCTAAGCAGCAAAAATTTGCAATGAATAAAACACTAGAACAAAAAGTAATTGGACCAATGGAGGAGTCACATACCAAGGAACAATCCCCCCCAAGCAGTTTTGTGAGAGGTGCTTTGAGCAAGGAGATCGAAAATGGCAGCAAGATGAGCTAGAACTCGGGTTTGAGCTGGTTATTCGTGTTTGTGGGTGAAAGAATAAGTGGAGGAGGGCCACCATGGGCCCACGAGGTAGGGGGCGCGCCCTCCACCCTCGTGGGCAGGTGGTTGACCCCCCTGTTGTGTTCTCTGTGCCAAATATTCTCAAATATTCCAGAAAAAATCATATTTAAATTTCAGGACATTTGGAGAACTTTTATTTTCGGGGTATTTTTATATTGCACGGATAATCAGATAACAGACAGAAAAAATACTAGTTTTATTTTATTTAATATAAATAACAGAAAGTAAAAGGAGGGTACAACAGGTTGTGCCTTCTAGTTTCATCCATCTCCTGATCATCAAAAGGAATCCACTAACAAGGTTGATCAAGTCTTGTTAACGAACTCATTCTGAATAACATGGAACTGGAGAAATTTCGAATAACACTATGTCACCTCAACGGGGATATGCACATCCCCAGTAATAAGAATATCATATTTCTTCTTGACGGTAGGAAGAGGAAATTCAAAACCTCCAAATATAATTGATGGAATTTTTCCAATAGAGTTGATACTATGAACTTGAGGTTGTTTCCTCGGAAAGTGTTTCGTATGCTCATTGCCATTAACATGAAAAGTGACATTGTCTTTAGTGCAATCAATAACATCCCCTGCAGTATTCAAAAAGGGTCTTCCAAGAATAATAGACATACTATCGTCCTCGGGAATATCAAGAACAACAAAGTCCGTTAAAATAGTAACATTTGCAACTACAACAGGCACATCCTCACAAATACCGATAGGTATAGTAGTTGATTTATCAGCCATTTGCAAAGATATTTCAGTAGGTGTCAACTTATTCAAATCAAGTCTACGATATAAAGAGAGAGGCATAACACTAACACCGGCTCCAAGATCACATAAAGCAGTTTTAACACAATTTCTTTTAATGGAGCATGGTATAGTGGGTACTCCTGGATCTCCAAGTTTCTTTGGTATTCCACCCTTAAAAGTATAATTAGCAAGCATGGTGGAAATTTCAGCTTCCGGTATCTTTCTCTTATTTGTAACAATATCTTTCATGTACTTAGCATAAGGATTCATTTTAAGCATATCAGTTAATCGCATATGCAAAAAGATAGGTCTAATCATTTCAGCAAAGCGCTCAAAATCCTCATCATCCTTTTTCTTGGATGGTTTGGGAGGAAAAGGCATGGGTTTCTGAACCCAAGGCTCTCTTTCTTTACCATGTTTCCTAGCAACAAAGTCTTTCTTATCATAACGTTGATTCTTTGATTGTGGGTTATCAAGATCAACACCAGGTTCAATTTCTATATCATTATCATTACTAGGTTGAGCATCATCATGAACATTATTATTAACATTATCACTAGTTTCAGGTTCATTACCAGATTGAGTTTCAGCATCAGAAATAGAAATATCATTTGGATTCTCAGGTATTTCAGTAATAGGTTCACTAGAAGCATGCAAAGTCCTATCATTTTTCTTTTTATTCCTTTTAGAAGGACTAGGTGCATCTATATTATTTCTCTGAGAATCTTGCTCAATTCTCTTAGGGTGGCCTTCAGGATACAAAGGTTCCTGAGTCATTCTACCACCTCTAGTCATAACTCTAACAGCATTATCATTATCTTTACTATTTAATTCATTGAGCAAATCATTTTGAGCTTTAAGTACTTGTTCTACTTGAGTAGTAACCATAGAAGCATGTTTACTAATAAGTTTAAGTTCACCTTTGACATTAGCCATATAATCACCCAAGTTTTCAAACCATAGAAAGCATATTTGAATTGTATTTCAATTGTCTACCAAAATAAGCATTAAAGTCTTCTTGCTTAGCCATAAATTTATCAAACTCATCTAAGCATGGGCTAGCAAATTTAGTAAACGGGATTTCAGCTTTATCATATCTATAGAAAGAATTTACCTTTACTACCTGTGTCGGGTTATCAAGACCATGAGTTTCTTTAATAGGTAATGGATTAAGATCATATGTTTCTTCAACAGGCGGTAAATTAAACCATGTACTTCTTCAATAGGAGGTAAATTAAGACCAAGTGACTCAAAGAATAGAGCTATGCTCCCCGGCAACGGCGCCAGAAATTAGTCTTGATAACCCACAAGTATAGGGGATCACAACAGTTTTCAAGGGTAAAGTATTCAACCCAAATTTATTGATTCGACACAAGGGGAGCCAAAGAATACTCTCAAGTATTAGCAGCGGAGTTGTCAATTCAACCACACCTGGAAACTTAATATCTGCAATAAAGTATTTAGTAGAAAAGTAATATGGTAGTAGTGGAAACGGTAGCAAAAGGTAACAGTAGTAAAAGTGATGTTTTTGGTATTTTGTAGTGATCATAGCAATAGCAACGGGAAAGTAAATAAGCGAAGAACAATATATGGAAAGCTCGTAGGCAATGGATCGGTGATGGAGAATTATGCCGAATGCGGTTCATCATGTAACAGTCATAACCTAGGGTGACACAGAACTAGCTCCAGTTCATCAATGTAATGTAGGCATGTATTCCGAATATAGTCATACGTGCTTATGGAAAATAACTTGTATGTCATCTTTTGTCCTACCCTCCCGTGGCAGCGGGGTCATTACGGAAACTAAGGGATATTAAGGCCTCCTTTTAATAGAGTACCGGAACAAAGCATTAACACATAGTGAATACATGAACTCCTCACACTACGGTCATCACCGGTAAGTATCCCGATTATTGTCACTTTGGGGTTAACGGATCATAACACATAATAGGTGACTATAGACTTGTAAGATAGGATCAAGAACACTCATATATTGATGAAAACATAATAGGTTCAAATCTGAAATCATGGCACTCGGGCCCTAATGACAAGCATTAAGCATAGCAAAGTCATAGCAACATCAATCTCAGAACATAGTGGATACTAGGGATCAAACCCTAACAAAAGTAACTCGATTACACGACAGATCCCATCCAACCCATCACCGTCCAGCAAGCCTACGATAGAATTACTCACGCACGGTGGTGAGCATCATGAAATTGGTGACGGAAGATGGTTGATGATGACGATGGCGACGGATTCCCCTCTCCGGAGCCCCGAACGGACTCCAAATCAGCCCTCCCGAGAGGTTTTAGGGCTTGGCGGCGGCTTTTTATCGTAAAACGCGATGAATTCTTCTCTCTGGTTTTTTTCTCCCCGAAACACAATATATAGAGTTGGAGTTGGAGTCGAAGAAGCTCCAGGGGGCCCACGAGGTAGGGGGCGCGCCCTAGGGGGGCAGGCATGCCCCCCACCCTCGTGGACAGGTGGTGGGCCCCCTGGCTTTCATCTTTTGCAGGTATTTTTTATATTTTCCAAAAAGTTGCTCCGTGAAGTTTCAGGTCATTCCGAGAATGTTTGTTTCTGCACATAAATAACACCATGGTAATTCTGCTAAAAACAGCGTCAGTCCGGGTTAGTTCCATTCAAATCATGCAAGTTAGAGTCCAAAACAAGGGCAAAAGTGTTTGGAAAAGCAGATACGACGGAGACGTATCACACCTCTTTCAAAGCACTGAAGAGCATGCTGGGTCATATCATTTCCAACTATAGGGTTATTCTTCATATGATTCTCCATGTTCTAAATCCATCGGTCCGTCTCCAATTGAATCATCGGTCCATAAAATACAATATCATCTTCATTCATCCTCTGTTGGGTCCATGGGTTTGGGGTGAGATAAGAGAGATAGAGAGGGATACACACAATGCAAACAACAGTTTTGAAAAGACAGATTTTATCGTGGCTGTCGGAAAAACATCAAACAAATGACAGCTCACAATCGTCACATCTAACGTAGGTATATAACAGGGGTTTGGTCTTCTAAAGGTCAATAAGTTTTCAAGGTCGCCAAACTCTTCAAGTCTTGTTCCTGACTCCGATGGCTTCTTCCGATCATGCTTGTCTTTCTCAAATCCTTTTTGCCAGCTCATCTCTGTTGTAGCAAAGTCTCTTGTGACATCCTTGAATATTCTGGAGTTGCATTCCAAACTTCTGGGTTTCAACACCCTTGACATGAGCCATGGTCCTACTGTCCTCCAGTTCCTGACAAATCTCCGGTATTCTCGAGGTTTTGCTCTTCTCGCTTGGCTACTTTCAGCTTCTGGGGTCCCGAGTTCTTCACGAAAATGCTTCTTTGTCAAATACGGCTTCCTAAAGATCCATCTTATAATTCTTGATGTAATACTCCAAATCTTGGTGATACACCAGCTAAGGTTAAAACTTCATCTTACTGATAGGTGCTCCATCAGCCTTCTACCATCCAATCCTTCTGAAGAAATGCATCTCCGGGCGATGACACCACGGATAATCGTGTTTATGCCCATGTCATTGCCATGAGCTTTCAGTCCATAATTGCCATCTCCTGCCTTGGGGTTTCCTTGAAAAAATCTTTGAGTTTTAATGCTCTATGTTCCGGTCTTTCTCCGACACACCTTGATCTCGGGTATTGACAGCTCCAATAGTCTTCCAAGTTCCATAAGGGTAATCTTCCTAGGTCATACAAATCTGGAAAATTCTACAGGGCTTCCAAATTCTCCTAGTCTTCGGAGTCTTCAACCGTTGCAGTTTCCATTATTATAATGCACGGTAAAATCCTCTTCATTCCGAAATGATCTTACTTGTCCGATATCTTGTCCTTCTCGGAGTGGTCTCATTAGCTGAATCTTCGCGTGGTTAAAAGGGGAAAAGAGGGGTATGGTCTCACTAAAAGGGAATATTTGAATAAGCTCAGAAGAGAAGAGAGGTAAAAGATCTTTTTGAAAATGAAGTTGAGAGAAAAATCTTTCCTATAGGCTTGCCAATTTCTAGGGGTCATGTCCTACAGTCAACATGTGCTCATACCATCTTGTAGCGACCCGACCTCATACAGTCAAGTCTCTGTGCTTAAGTGTCATCCCTGGATCAATATACTGACACACACAGTACTCGAGGATTTATAACAGAGGTAAATCACATGTATAAAGTAACGTAAATACTATTACCTCAATCCAAATAGCGGAAGTAACAACAAGGTTGTGGATTCCCATCAACACCAACGGCAAAGTTGAGTATAGAAATCATAACCCTAATGTATCACTTACTCGTCGTAAGATATTCCTGCAACATGAGATGTTGCAGCCACAAAGGGTCAGTACATTGAACGTACTGGCAAATTCACACCATAGGATAATGATGAATAAAGGCTATCACTACATGCATATTTGGCTGGTGGAAAAGCTCTATGGTTATAATGTTTTTGCGAAAAGCCAATTTTCCCTACATCAAAGGAATATATTTTATTTAACTACAAAGTTTGTTGATAAAATATTGAGAAGGTTCCTCCAACTCAATCCCAAATTAACATCAAAATCCCAACAGATTATTTAAGTAACATGATGAGATCAATATGATAATCCAAATACCAGAGACTCAAGATGTCCATAACCGGGGACACGGCTAACCATGATTAGTTTGTACACTCTGTAGAGGTTTGCGCACTTTTCCCCACAAGACTCGATCTCCTCCGTTGGATTTCTCGCACTACAAGGTGTTTGAGAAACGGATGACCGAGACACAGTCTTTCAGAAGCATTAACTCTTTACGCTGGGTGGACAGTTACACCTACTTTCCCCTACATCTGCTAGCCCACCACTGAAAGAGGTCATGCAACATACTCA